>NC_089875.1:74698945-75039779 GCF_040182565.1 Anser cygnoides
ATAGATATTACTTCACACTGTCCTACTGATATTTCTCAACCTATTCTAAGTGATCTCTCCTAATGGGAAATAAAACGTCTGACACATCCTTAATTTGTTTTACAGAAGTCCTTTTGTAAGGTGTTGTTAAGAGCAGCAATGGCAGGCAGCTGCTTCTATGAGGTCCTCTCCTTTGCAAAAAACAGTACAGGGGTCCAAAACCTGACTGCAGATAGGACATTTCACTGCTACTGTGTAGGAAAAATAAAAGTACTGCTCTGTTGTCCACCCGTCCCTATCATTTTTATTGTCACAAAAAAAAATAAAATGGGGAGGTCAGAGACATTGTACTGATCTGATTTACTTACAGTATTTATAATCCGTAAAGATTTTAGAACCGTTTGGGGTGAACAACCCATTGCCATCAGATCAGGATAGATTCCTTCTTCTAACACATACTGGTTACCAGAGAATTCCTCCTGGTCAAACACTATGCAGCTGTAGGAAGGAGAAGAAATTGTCTTTTAAGAAAACTATGCAAGTAAAATGATGTTTATATTTCCCAGTCTTTGATAACAGATACTGACAGAAACATCATTTACAACGTTCTGTCCTGACAAGCTAAAGGTTGATGTATATACCGCAAAGCATTGTCCTTTGTAATTCCCCATAGATGAAACCATTTCAGATGTTAGAAAGCTGTTTGCTTTTTAAAATCTTTTCCCATTTTAGTGATTTCACAATATTCATTTGATATAACTTACCTGCCACCTAAAACTTTTGAAGACTTCACTGCAAATGAATCAATACATCTTGTGTTTTTTCCAAATATTTGGCAGTTACCCTTGAATTCAGGCTCTGAGAATAACTGGACCTTTAAACAACCACAAACATTTAAAAACATTTTATTCTTTAACCTTCATTAGCATGTCTCTACCATTACTTCAATGACTAGGTTACAATATACTTAATACCCAGATTCTCTCAGCGACATATATTTTTTGTTACACCTTCAGTGTTGTTACCTTGGTATCTTGAACAAGGTTTGCAATACCAAAAGCTACCTCTGGATGTTAAATCGTTTACTAAGATATAAAATAATTCCAAGAACAATAACAAAGGTAGCTGCTTTGACTATCTTCTGGAGATTATTTTTAAATCCCCACAGAATGGCCAGAATAGGCACATCATTAGTGAAGGGTGATAAACTGTTCTGTTTTAGTTTCTTAATCCATTTAATCTCCAAAATGCATTCTCTTTTCACTAAATGAAAAATGTCTGTTTCTCAGAACATAAATGGTGCATAATCTTGGCAAAATACTCTGGACCATGCCAACAGGTGTGGTATATATTCCCAGGACTGATGTGCCTGTTATAACTACAGTTACAGTCATGTCAGTTCTTTCTTTCTGTATTCTGAGAATGAGAGGGTATAAAAGGATAAGTCACCCGAAGTCTTTTGTCCTTGTTGAAAAGAAGAAAAAAATTCTGAGCAGCAAACCTGCTAATTTGTTTAGAGGATAATTAACCCTGATCACACAGAAGTCATTCACATTATCACATGCCTACCAGCTTTATTCACTCTTAACAGAGATACAAGTGCAGGCATGCACAGCACTTTCCAAAGACGAACATGCTGACGAAGGATACAGTCTGTTGACTACAAGCCATTACTTCTTAGTTTCCTTAGGATAATGTCTTAATAGGAAACATAATATATAGATGTAAATATTTTTTCATGCATACAGCAGAAAATAAGCAGCCTTGAGATTTTTATTCCCCATAGTTTATACATCCCTATAAAGGACATTCCAGTGAGGCATGCTACTAATTAAGAATGCAAATTGAGACAGCCAAGGCTTTTCTCCTTGGTTTTTAGTTCCATGACATTTTTCTCAATTTGACTGAAAATAAAAGTAACTTTGTACAGGGAAAAAGACAAAAAGGAAGGGAATTAAGAAAGAATGAAAAAAGCCCCCCATTACTCTCAGTCAAAAAAAATGCATTAGTTCTTGCACATAGGAGAAAGTCTAACATAAAGATACATTAACTCACTGAAAAGACAAGTTCTCTGTCACTCCCTACACTTCGTTACGGACAAATACAACATCAACTTTTAAGCACGCTCAGAAAGCAGTACTTGTGACTGAATGAGATTCACTTCAAGTATAACCACCACTAGCAGAACTGTTAACCAAAGAACTAGGTTCAAAACAAGTTCTCAGTTGTACCATGTACAACAATGTCCAACTTGCAGAGCCTTCACCTCTGTAACAGACTCCAGGTACCTTCAGCTGGACACTGAAGCGCTGCATAGATGGGTGCAGACTCCAGCTCCTCAGAACAACTGCTGATACCCCCTAACAGCTAACATGCAGACCCAAAACATTGCTTGTGCCCCTAAAAGATACTGGGGACAGCTAGCTATTAAATCCCAGCTTTCTTGGAATGTGCCTTAGTTATGAGGTTCAGAAAAGCAGCTTTCCTTCTTCACTTAGGAGTTCTCACTCTTTGTCTGACTAGTCAATTATCTGTGCAAAAACCTGGGTGATAAAGTATATAAAAAGCCTGGTGCAGTTTATTTATTTATACGTTACACAGTCACTACTACTTAGTACATTTCATGCACTTACAGAAGTATCTTACCTTGACTTTACCCCTTTCACTTCCAACAATATCCTACAAAGGTTTGGAGAACAAAAGAGAAAAAAATAAGAAAAACAATTAAGAAGCACTAAATTAACAAATATACAAAAGCTTGTTATTAATTACTGTTGAAAGAATATACATAAACTGGATTTGATAGAAAAGACTACCTAGAAATACTTCAGAGAAACTTGCAAAACAAGAATAAAATGAACTCCTTACCATAACAATGGGTTGAACTGAAGATATTTTGCAATTCTTCCCCCCCCATGCCTCAATGCTGGGATATAGCCCTTTATCCAGTATGTACTGCTCCCCTGTAAAGTCAGGATTCTCATATGCCACCCACCTAAGAGAAAGAGAAGAGAGCAATGAGTAAAAGTTATACTACTTTTTCCAAAAAAAACAGAAGTATATATTCATTATTATCTTAATATAAGAACAAATAAATTTCTCCCCTCAAATGACAAACTGTGATGCTATTAAAATCCTAAATAAACAAACCCACGCATCTGATACTCCAAAACTCCTGCAAATTTCACTTCCATTAGCCCCACCATGACAATATGAATTATAGTGAATATGAATCATAAGCTAAAGTAGACCACCAGTGCAATGCATCATCACCTAGATACCTTTAAAGCATACTCCAGGAAGAATATTCTGAGATGTTTCACAGTTTTATTATTTTATCTAGATTAAGTTCTTCTCTAGAAAAGCAGATAGATATCAGAATATAACTGTTTTGGATAAAATTAAATTTTGAAGTCATCTGTACAATAAGGATACGTACAGGCAACATTAAAAAATGGTATTCCTAAACTTCAGTTGTTTTTAAGCAAATGCACAGAACAGAAAGTTAAGCTGCAGCAAAAGGTATATATGCTCATGAGGGCAGACTGTTCCCTGCTAGGGATCACAGACATCACCTGGAAGAACATCCTTGACAGTTAAACACTAAAGCCATCAAAAATTTAACCAGATTAACGTATATGAATTCAAAGCAATTATTATGACTGCTTAGACCTCATGCCTGACACAGGCCACAAACTCAAGATTTCTGCATCAAACCAATAACTTCCATCTCAGCCAGTATATGCTTTTCTCAAAGATATTCAGCTTTTGAGATAAACACTCTAGCTACTAGAAGATCAACCAAATCACTTAAATAAGTCTCTCCAACATTCAGTTGCCCCTGCAACGTTTTATTACTACTCTGAAGGACCCACTATCAGCTAGCCTTGCTACACATAGTCTGCTACCTTTAAGAAACCTTCTCTTACAGCATGCTTCTAACCCAGGGTCCATACTATAAGTCCAGATAAAGTATTCCTGCATCAGTACTACCTTTGCTTTTGCCATAACCTACAGAAATTCTGTTGCCTTCCACTTCTAGACTTCCCAAACGTTCCAATAATTACATTCTGTCTCTTTTGGAAACTTTTTTTTTTTTTGAGGAGTGTACAGACATCAGAACTGGCCACAGTAACAGCTGAGCTTCATTCATTATATTTATGCAGGGATCAGGACATCTTCCTGGTTCTATGAGAACAGCTGGTTGACGACAAATAGAGTAATTTAGCTAATGCGTTACATAAGGAGTTATCCTAAGTTATGCCAAAACTCACTTTCAGCGGGATCTTTATACAGGATGTCAGAACTAACAAAAAATTGACATCATAAAGCAGTTGAACGATACTGAATTTAGAACGTGCAGTGTAGGCTACCTCTCACCATCTAAATTCACCACAAAAAGAATTACATGTGCTGAGCAACTAGATTCTATTAAGCTGCAGTTTTAGTCCAAGAACAAACGCTGGAGTCTCTGCAGATACAAAAAAATGGGATAACTTCAAACTGAAATAAAGCTGCATCACATGTACATACTGCAAGGATCAACTTCATATTTGTCCATGGCAAGCACTCATATAGTGATTCACATTTATCACTATCCACATCTCTTGGTTTGCCTCAGATATAATCAATTATTCCAAATTGTTATGCACTAATTACTTAAGGCATATTTCAAGGCACATTTCAAAATCTCCTCACAGTAATTCATTAAAGAGACACTGGTATGTACAATAAATTAAGCAGAAAGTTCAAATGTCTCAGGTGTGTTTAGACCTGTATGCCACACATACCAAAAACTGTGAGGTTTCCTTAATCAATTTCTTGAGCAGATGCTTATTAGATTTTTCAGTGCACAGACACCAAGGTATAACTACAAGGCATGGCAGTTTAACTTGATTAACGTCTATGAAAATAAGTGTTCCTGATTTTAAGCGAACGATAAAACATGCCAGATCCCTCCCCTAAGACTCTCTCAAAAGCAAGAATTTATTTTCCTCCTACCTAAAAAGAACCCTGAATACAGAAGTAATGAACGTATTTCACTTTAAGCACGTTTCTGCTGAAAACAATGGGATTTAAATTAATAAGCACTGCTCTCCCATGCAAGTCAGCCCATGTTGGAGGATTGCTAGAGCCATGGCTTACTGGTGAAATACTTGTGCTTCTCCACTTTGTTCAGAAGCCCATGCAAGCTGCCAAGAGTACTGGTAATGACGCCAGGGACAGGAAGCCGAATTCAGCAGCAGCTGAACCTGTCAGACCTCAAGACTATCCCCAGGATGAAGCGTTGCTTTAATCCAGCTTCTGACTAACCGGGAGGCCTGGAGAGCAAGAGGCAGCCTCCATATCTGAGAGAAAGAGTCGCACCCCAGCTGCCAAGTACCACAAGAGCTCAAGTTTTACGCTGCAGTGTGGCGGCAACCTCCCTACCCCACAGGGAGCGACTTCTCTCAACACAGTAATTTTGTAACCCCCAGCCCAACAAATTGCCATAGTCAGGCTTAGCAACAGCCTCAGCCCAAGTCAATGCCGGAACTGTGCTAAAGGCTTCACGCCTCTGCACCTCCCATGCCACTGGAACTTGAGATGTAGCGAAAACTGTCAGTTATATACTGTAAGTGACAGTACACAGAGTATCTTTACCCAAAGCCTCTGTACGTGGTGTCTCCTAAGAGCGACTCCAAACAGTGCCTGAAAGAACAGCCAAGAAGAAAACCCTGAGACAGATACCTTGCTAAAAGACAGCTTTTCCCATGGTCAGCTCAGGATTTGTCTTACCTAACTCTGTCTTTTAAAACATTGGCTGTTTCTTAGCACATATGCTCTTCCTAACATCAGCTGAGAGGACTAATCCCACTTTTTGTGTTGCTCAGACTCGTCTTACAATAGGACAGACTACCTGCTGGAAGGACCTACCTCTCTCTCTCTCTCCCCCCCCCCCCCCCCGCTACAGAAGAAATGGCAACACCTTCATTAAACCAAATGGCATAGCTGTAAAAAGTTAAGCTTTCAAGCACAGAAGCACTCCTTTAGGTCAGAAATAGAATCCATAATATTTAAACCTTAAATACAACATGGAGACAACAGATTTAAATCAGCCTACGGTAATCATAGATCATGTGGGGCCAGGGAGAAAACTGGCACTTGCAGATTTTTAGCATGACTAACAGGGAGGAAGAGGTAATAAAATTCTGTTCGTAGGAAAGAGAGGAAACAGGTTATTTACCGTACCCCTTTTTGCTAGTGATTTCTAGTACCATGGACCTGTGAACTTCAATTTTGTGACTCCTTGAAAGGTTCTCTTCAGTGTTAGCTCAGCTCAGTTCAGACGTGGAGGGAAGAGGAAGCTTTGTTTGAAGTGTTCTCCTGCAGGGCACCTAAGGGCTCTCAACCTTTTCAAGCTTCTCAGTGGAGGTTTGTTCTTGTACATAGCATCTCTTTAGTTTCCCTCACATTACCCCCGTGTGTATCTAGATTCAATACATTACATTCTGGCTCCTGAATAAGAACTACTCATCACCTAATGATTTCCTCAATATCACTACACATATATGCACTAGAAGCAGACAAATCTGCACTATGGACTAATTACTTGAAAATTGGAAGGAAACCAGTAAGAATTACAGGACCACAGCAAAACAAACACCTGGGAAGAACACATATCTGAAAAGTTCTTCCACTAAGTTAAAAAAACATTAAAAGACAGGGGCTTTTTCAGTATTTTTGGCAAAAGCTTTCTATGTTTACAGATAAAGAAAAGGCACATTTCAAAGCACGCAATTCCTGTGATTTTGATCACTATTAAATATAAGCTTGAAGAATTATTAAGCAAAGAGAAAAGTCAAAATTGTACAACACAGTTGCTTTTTGTACTTGCTTAAACTTGTAAAGGGTGTTACCTGTTGCTACTAAATACTTTCATTTTCCACCAACAGTTTGCCAACCTTGGAGTAGAGATCAAATCCTACTTAAGAAAGGCCTCTCCTATTTTCAAGCAGTCTGAATTCCATTCTCCCGCCCCAAATGGTAGAAGAATAAAATACCCTGGGTTTTGTGCTCGTCCAGTTTCTGAAGAATGCTCAAGAGCAAATCATTTATCGATTTAAAAGGAGTCACTCACCATCTTTGGATACATTTTTCAATGTGTCTTCACAATAGATTAAGCAAAGGCATTAAAATATTGCTTGGAAACATTCCTCATAAACTATAGCTGAAAATTGTAACGCAGCTAGGTTTCCATTACCCCAAAATGGAATATTCATTCCCCAAATGCAGAGCTAGGCTGTCTTCAACATACAGTTTAGAGATGCAGTTTACCTCAGAACTTGTTCAGTAATATCTGTGTTCTGCACTGTAAGCTTTTCTTTTCTTTGATATACCCTTTAAATTACAGAGCAATCAAATTAATTATGTGGGAAATACAGATCATGGGTTATCTGTTACTGCTGTAACTGCTTACTACAGATACCTGTAGTTAAAAAAAGTGTTATGGAAGGTTCAGTGCTTCTTGCAGTTTAACTTTTTTTTTTTTTATGAAGTATTTTCAATATGATACCAGGAAGGCTGCTTAGGACAACCTTTTATTGAACCTGTAACAGTTCGCTATGACATCATATATGTTCTAGTCTAAATAGCTCTGGGAATTGCTCAATGGATTATTCATCACTGTATGACTGATAGGAAGGGAAGATATAAAATTCTTCTACCTGAACAGTTACTTATCACTTAAAATAAAATATTTTATTACCAAGCATGACTTAACATGATTCACTTAACTACCTGACACACTAGCATTTACTAAGACCACCACCACAAAACTCTAAAACGCTCACAACCTCTTTGGAAACAAAAGGGTCGCACAAGACTGTAAAAGCTGAGTGGCGGTCACCGGTTATGAACAATACACCTAAATAAAAAATATGTTTAATGCTACAAATTATACCTTTAAGAGACTAGAAGGTGAGATTACGGGAGCAATTGCAGAGTCTGTGGGACAAAGATTTTGTTTGTAATAACTTCTAGCCACTTTTACCATCAAAGTATGGGAGTCACACTTAATTACTAGAATACTCATACTAAAGTACGATTCCTATCTCAGCTGCAACAGTCACATTTACTAGAACAACTACACAAAGGGTGTGATAGGTGACCCACAATTTGTTTCCCAACCTTCGGAGGTGACTCTTTCCCATGAATCTCCCTTGCATATTACAGAAGACAAAAGGGCACAGTGGCTTCAAAGGTCACTGTGCAGAAAAAACTGCTGTCACACCATATTGTACACAAATCAAATGCATTCCTTTGGAATGCACTGAGCTTGATTCTGCAGTCTCTACCCAGGCAAAATTTGCAGAGATATCACACAGATAACACATGGAAAGATTTAGGGTGTGGCTGGGTAAGGCAGATCTTTCAGCAAGTCACCTGCAGTCCAGACAAGGAAAGAGACTGTATATCGCATACTCTTTAAGAGTTTGTGTATTGGGAGACTTGATTGCTAATATTTGTTTATATTTCCAAAATACTTTGATGCAGTCTATAAGGCTGTGGAACTTAACCTGCAATTGATGTGCCCAACAAATCAAACATTAAGATTTACCAACTTATCAATTGCATGTGACAATGCAAGAGGCACCAGGAATAGGAGTAGTCTTAATAAAAAGATTTAGGAACCTCAATGTAAAAAAAATATGTGTGTGTATATATATATATATATATATATATATATAAAAATAAAAGGTTGTAGTAAAAAACTATTAACCTGTGGGATTCACTGCAAAAGCAATGTTACTTTTCAGAAGAACTCCATTTTACAAACAACTCTGAGAAAAAGCAAGGAATTTGCCTCAGGTCAAACACGCCAAGCCTAGAATTAGTTCCATAACAATTTTGCTGTTATGGAAATGCTTTTAGAAACACAGCCACAAGAACAAACTATTTTTACCTCTCTGATGAGATCTTATCTCATATACTATCATACTTTGCAAGTCAGCAAGCCAACATTTCCATGCTGTAGCCAACATGCTGCAGTCAAGGGCAGAAAATTTAATCTAAAGTTTCCAGAGACATTAGATGTCTGAGTACAGAAAAACATCTTCAAACACAGAAATTCTAAAAAGTATACAAGAATATTTAAAATTAAACAACAGTTAAAAATATCACTTACACGCCACTTAGCACATTTATAGATTGCGTTCTCAGCCCATATCCAGTGTCTTTCAAATTGGAAATAATTCCTAACACATTAATATTGGAACCCTTTGATCCAAAGTCTTTTTCACTGTACATTATCATATGGGAGCTTGTGAAGTCCTGTTAAAAAAAAAAAAAGAGAGAAGCACCATAAGGAAAATGCAGTTTCAATGCACTCAGGAGATCTCTACTACATGTTCTTGGAACTTACGCCAACAACAGGTCGCAGTGACTGCAACTCTTCATCATAGCCACCCCAGTCCGTCCAATCCCGATACGCTCCTTCTTCCAGCAAATACTGATGGCCTTCAAACCCAGGCTTCTCATAAGCAACCCAGCTAAACAACAACAACAACAGAGTCTGTGTGTGAAAATGGACAATTGCCACTATGTCTTTTCAGGGAACAGAAAGATCTGTGAAATTTGTTCTTTTCTTTTCCTCTCTTCCTTTACATATATAGGAGTCTCCTAAATACTTTTTCCATTGACATTAATATAATTACATAATCCTTTCAAACAGGGAAAAAAAGTCCAATAAAAACACTTGCTAGACTTCCCAGAGGTAAAACAAAAAAGTGAAGAGTGACATTATGTTGACCACTCTGGTAGAGAGACAAGGCACAAAAAAAAAAAACACCACACCACACCTTTCCTGGCTTGTTATGATAAAGAACTTCAAGTTAATTTGAGAAACCTTATATCCTTTGCCAACCAAAGCCAAATGAAATTCTGTAACTAATCCACACCTGAGGTTTAAAACAGTTAATCATGGAAACGGCACTACAACAGGAGTGAGGGAAGTTAGCTGACTTAGGCTGCTCTGTCAGCTTGGCAGCCTTTCTACCCCTTCTCTCACAACCGTGAAATCAGGGTGACAAAGTATAGTCCAGAATGCAGCCACTGTTGTGAATATTTGCAAATTTAACCCAGACCCCTCCCTAAAAAAATAATAGGAAGACAAAAAAGTAAACAGGTACTGAATTTATCCACTGCAAAATCCAATCTACAGAGTTACCACTTCAGCTGAAGGAGAAATATTGCTGGTGGTTTCCCACACTTACATTCCTCCCAGTACTTTCATGGATCCCACTGATGTAAGCGGAAGACTTGTCTTTTCTTCTGATTCCTTGTCATTGAGCATAAAGATCTCTGATTCTACTTCCACATGTCTTCCTTCAAAGAAAGGCTTCTCATAAATGACTACCTGTCACAGAAAGGAAGTAAAAGAAAAGCTGCAGAGCATGATAAATTCTGACAACAGTCAGTTTCTTTTGTATGGGTGCCTAGAGGAAGAAGGCAAGATGATGAAACTAAGTAATGGGGTCTCTTTTTAAGACATCTTCCCTTAGACACGCAACATCGGGGATTAAATGTTCACTACTTGTCAGCATTATCCAGACAGCTGTTAATACTGTCATGTACATGTGATAGATGCAAAAATTTGACAGAAATTACAGTTTCATGGTGTGGTCACATGCAGCATGACCAGCCGCTAAGACCTCAGTAGTCAGTACACAATCAAGACAGATTTATCCACCCACATGTAGTTCATGTGTATGTGGATAATATACCTTTTCAACAATCAAATGAATACTGATTTTTACCTTTGGCTCTCCAGCACTTTCAACTTTGCGACCACCCTGTTGGCAAGGGAAGAAAAAAAGAGAGAAAAATAAGTAGTCACCTATACCAAGTTGTCATCAACTCTTCACAAGAAGCTGGAATTAGGATGAAATCTTTTTTGTAGGCCACAAATGGAGAACAAGAAGATTAAAAGCAGAAATAGATGCAATCAGATGTTAAAAGTTCAAGAATTTTAATAGGCTTTAATAGGTGTTTGTTTTTTAAAGACTTACATTTCTGTGAGTCTTGAGAAATTTAGTCATCTTAACACACTATTTCTAACACACAAAAGGTGATGTAGCTTGCAAGTAATAACAACATTTTACCATTTTCAAGGGCCTCATGGACCTAATATAGGCTTCTTTCTTCTCCCAGAAAGCCAAATTAGGATATTCACCAGGCTCCAGCATTAAAGGGACTCCCTGGAAACCAGGTTCTTCATAAATTAGCCATCTAAAGTAGGGGAGGAGTGGAAAGGAAAAATTAAAATAAAATAAAAACATTTCTGAACAGTAAAGAACAAGATGAACTGTTTACTTCAGAAAAAATATCATTGTACCCCTAAAAAAAACTTTGTTTCTTAGTCTTTACCACCAAAATTCCCAACTACAAGCTGATCTACTGGCAAACTTCTGTTTGTGTCTGTGCAGGAACCACTGACAATGCATGTTTCGTTTGAACAGGCTAAAAAAAAAAATACAATGAACAGGCAGTTAAGAATTTGACTCTGTCTTATCTAGGAGCAACATCAGTTTTAGACTGAAGTTTCAAAATTTAAAAGTTACTGTGTATTATTTTTACAATAGCTTTAAAATACTCGGAATAAATTTTCTAGAAGTTGAAAGATCTCTGCTACCCTAGACTTGGATTTATTGCAAAATCTGCTCGATACATAACTCTAAACTTTTGTTACTAATTAATATGTAAAAAAAAAAAAAAACACAAAACAAAACACCGACTTCTTAGAAATCTGCTTCCTTATGGTTTGTACCCACTTTTAAGTCTGCTTTGAAAGAAATTTCCAAATTACTGAATGGGACAGCAACAGAAGTTTTTCACAGGTTTTTTAACCAGTAATCACTTAAGGCATGTTCTAAGCTGATGTTAACTGGCATCAGTTAGCATAGTTTCATTGCAGACATATGGTTCCAAGCAACAAAGAACTTTAATTTTATTTGTATCTATAGCCAAATACTAGATGCATTATGTGCTTCACAGTTGCCCCCTGCTCAGTAAGCCCTCAGCTTCACTGCAAGAATTTAAACACATGGGAGACCAAGGAGAGAGTACAATCAGAAGATAATGGCACATTGCCTCATTTTTGTTGGCAGCTTTTAATAAACAATAATTAAGCACGCACACTGGGAAACCTTAAGATACAACCACACCCACATGGCAAAATGACTCAGAATCAAAGCCTGCCTCAACTGCCAGTGCAGTGAACTATGTCATGCTTGTAAAGTAAAGGAAAGAAAGCTTGCTGCTGCTTTTCTGTGTTTTGCAATTTACTGAATTTCTCATGCAAGCAATTGGCAGAAATGACATTTTGCTACACTGGACTAATGGGCTAGTACCTGAGAGATCATTTTCCAACTATTTCGTTTCCTGATTGAAATACTAGTCTTCTTTCCCTCAAGACAGCCAAATGCAACAGAGAGAAATTAAGACTTTAAGAGTTTACACAGATTCAGTGCAAAAAATACTCTCACACTGATATAAAAATCAGAAATAAACTTGAGAGATAGATGAAATCAGTTGATAACCAACCTCCAAATAACATATATGCCAAGAGCAATAAAATCAGATCGTAATTTGCTTGCAGTTCAACACAAACTTCTGCCAGAGAACCAATTATATGATCATCTTAAAGTTTCCCTACATACCTGAGTGCTTCTTTTTTTTCTCTTAAATCAAGATGTAAAAAATTAATTAGATAAATATATTTTATCTGATAACTAAAATGCCTCATCCATCATGGTGCGTATTTAAATACATCTCTGCAGCAATTTGTAATATTTGTCTTTAGTTAGACAATTTTCAATAGTTAAATAAAACATCTGCAGAAAGGCAAATGCTACCAGAGCCCAAACATGACACAGCCGACAAGTAGCAACCAATGTTTACACCTAGTAAATTACATTATAAATGCATTATGTATATATATATATTATTTTTATATATATATATATACACACACATACAAAATATATAAATTACATTATAAATTATAAATTACATTACATTACCAACGTAACACAACTAGTAAAATGCTCTGCAGGACCTAAGATTACTGAAAGTGGCTCCACTCTCTCACTTTTTCTGAAAGAAATCTACCTTTCCTGCATAGGTTTGCCCATGCCACTTTGATGGATATTTTCAGTACTGATTTACAGGTTTACTTACTAAGTTATCAAAATTGCCATTTCTGCTGTAGCTGGATTGTTTTTAGAGGTCTCCTTTTAACATAAAAGCTTGCTTAGTTCATGGTACACATTACACTCCTGATTTACATGGCTAGATGTTTTCAGGTGATATAACATGCATTCTTAATCATCACTATAAAAACACTAATTAAAATGCACCGTGAAATAAAAGGATGCTTTCTTGAGTCCACACTTGACACTATACCTTATAACATAACAGCTTAAATTCTTTTAGTACAATGAGTTCAAGTTTAGAGATGGAAGCAAGTAGAAAAGATGATTTTATCATTTCATTTCATCTCCCTCCTCTCATTTCTTATAAGTTTGCCTGAATGAGAAAGAGCAGCAGAGAAAAACTAATTCCTTTACTACAACTATTTTTTTTTACTCCATGCAAATAAAGGAAAAACTGTCTCTAACACAAAACATTTTCAGAGGTCAGCCTCTCCAAGAGCGAAGCATTACAATGATGTACTAACGTTACTGTCAACAAAAACTACCAAAATATATGACTGGAATAAATATAGCCTGCTTGAACATCTGATAGGTGTAACCTGTGGTTTAAAACCAATTCCTTTCATAGCAGTACACGTTCACACAGAACTATGCACTTACATGCCCCAGTGTACTTTGATAGAACAAGTCTTCTGCGTGGTGCCAAACACCCCTGTTTCTTCGGTGTCGTCAAAAAAGGAAGTCACAATTCCTAGCCCTTCAGGTTCTGTGTACAAATCAATTCGGCTGACCCTGTAATCCTGACAAAATGAAGAAGATCGCAATAATCACTTCATCTGTGCTGTGATTTCTGTAATTAATGTGGATAACTAAATCAGTTTTGTAACTCCTGTTTGTTTTAAATCGTTTCCCCTCTTGTCAATTACAGCTATTATCAGATACGTGTCATAAAAGGAAAACTAGGCCAGTTGCCTGTCTCTGTTTGGACAATGACAGCAGTCAGTCAACCTTTTAACCAACATGTACATTGTTTACCTTCTGCCATCTAGGCAGGAATGTACCTTCTTTCACCACTTAGTACCTCCTCTAGCAAATTGAAACCTAACATAACACCAAGCAAGGCATTCTTGAAAATAATTTAAACAAGAATTGTAATTACAAGCAATGCATATTCCTCCTTTTTTCTTTCCTAGTCAAATACCTTTATAGCTCATGCTTACTTTGGCGACCTGCAAACATACTTACTGGTAGGTTAAAAGTGCATGTAGGAAGGCTGCTCCACCATGTGTGAAACTCCCTGGTTAGTTTGTGCATATACGTGTATTTTTTGATATCAAAAAAGCTTTGTGGGTGTTTAACACTAAAGTTTTGTGTTGGGTGTAAGTTTGGTAAATACACTAAGAAAAACATGAGCAAAAATCCCTCACACATGCTTCTGAAATTAGAAGTCTGTGGAATTACTGATAGTTTTCTAAAAACCTTTTCCTACCAAGCTAAAAAGCATATACTGTATATTAAGTTTCTGTAGCATTTTGGAGGCTATTCTAATGAACAACACTGCTTTCTTCCCGATGTGTCCTTCTAGTTAGTTTTACCAGAATCTCTATTACTAAACAAAACAACAACAACCACCACCCCCATCCACCCTCATTTATTTTGTGATTACACAAGAAATTCAACCTCGAAGACTGAATTTTTATATCAGTATAAAACTTCACCAAAAAAAACTTCTCTCTTTATATAAGATTTTCTTTAATTACATTACTTGCCTTAACAACATGTCTTATTGAACCAATCACCACAGGCTTTAGAGATTTGCATTCATTTTGCTCTTCAGAAGTACTTGCACCCCAGACATCTGAGAGTTCCAGCTCTCCTTCTTCCAGAGGAACAGAGGGGCCTTCAAAATTTGGTTTCTCATAGAGTATCCAGCTTAAAATAAAAAAAAATAAAATCTCATGTCATTATACCAAGTGTGATTTCCAAAATCATGCTCCCATTTAATAACTTTTTTTTTTTTCACAAGCAGTATTATTTCTAGACCCTCCATGCCACCCCAATACAGCTAAATGACCCAACACTGCTGATGCAAGTCACTTCTGGTCTCTGTGATATTTTTAAAAGCAATGATAAAAACAAAGATGCCTACTGCTGACTTTGTAATTTCATCAAAAACTCCTCCTCCACCCTCTTTAAACTGATGATCTGGGGCAGCAGGAGTGCTGTCTATGTATACTAGACTTTTGCATGAGATATTAATCAGAACCAATTTGTAGGTCAGAAAATGTTGACACTGCAGACTGCTGTGTCATGTATAAACAGACAAGATACTTGAATCCTGTGAACAGCAGCCTGGAGTTCTACACAGGCTGGTATAGATGTGCAGAAGGATGATAAGACTGTTCAGAAGACAAGTACAACTTCATTTTTAGCTGCAGGTTTCAATAGCTAATTAGATTAAAAAAAAAAAACTATATCCATCTGCAAATATAAAACACTCCCCTAGAGCTCTCAGTTGCAGGTGAGGAAAAAAGAAATAAAAACAGCTCCTTAGTGAAACTGAAAACCATGCTGGGCAAGAAGAGAGTCCTGGTTCACACAGACCAAAAGACTTTCGTTCAGAAATCAGCACGCTTCCTAGTAAGTATCTCCTACTGCAGCTGGCCCTTGTTTCTCCAGCTTTCTATTGGATCATTCCTTTTGAGAACCTGCTGTTTGACTGTATTATAGCCTGGTCACAACTTAACTTGCCATGCTATCATCCACGCCAGTAATGACTGTTCTTTAATGCTGCAGAGAAAGTAGGAGATGAACTTGTTTTGAATTACTCTCATACAAACTAGCTTTTAGAAAAAAATCCCTCTGGACTCACCAGAGAAATAGTCTGTTATCTTTACAGCATCATTTCATACCTTTGCACAAGGAATTCATCTTCTGCATCCAGATTAACACAGCCCAATCCCATATCAAAACCTTTAAAATCCTTTGCTAGCCTTTTACACCAATTCAAATACTACCCAGGAACCCCTAAAGGAGAGAGGAGTCAAAGGGCAGCAAAGCTGAACAGGATCTGTCTTTTCATTCCACCAGGGTAAAATGTTGCACTCCTCCAGATGGTAACACTAGATCCAATTATCAGCACAGTTAGCTACCACAGAACTTCTTATTGCAGGAGGAAAAATAAATACCACATTTACTTTTCAAATGTGTCTACGTTACGTTGCCGTCTGCAAAGTAGGCCTATTATGAATTACTACTTGAACTGTTCCAAAGGATTTCTGGACAGATCAATGATAAAGAATTAAAATTTATCTCTTACCATCCTCTGACGACTTTAACTAAAATTGTTGGTGACAGAACCCAAGAACTGCAATCCACAACGTCATGGAAAACTTCAATACCATTCTCTTGATAGTCTGATTCACAGTATATCACCAACTGTGTTTGAAACAAAACAAAACCAATAACATAATTCTATCTTGGTATGCTTTTAAATAAAGAGAGGAACAGTGAAGATCATAAAATTGATCTTACCTTTCCAGGTCTGGGATTGATTTTAGTTTGTCCATTTCTTGAAAGTGCCTAACAGACAGCAAGGAGAGAAAAGTCACAAATACAAAACAAACCATAAACCTATTCAATAAAGATGCTCAGCTATTAAAATAACTTAGTGCAACAAAATAAAAATTATTCTGAACAGTAAAAACTTGATAACACTTCACCTACACCTACTTCCTGCTTCAATTCCTTCCTTCTGAAGAGCTATATATTACTATGAATTACACACTTCTTAATTTTTTTAAACAAACTCTGAATTATCATCTCACTGGAGACAAGTAATCTCAGATTTGAAATGTTTTAAAATCCTTTATATCAGTTTTCTATATATTCCGGAAGCTTCAGACAAGAGTTGCAAGGTAAGTATTCTTCAAAAAGTATGAGGCTCTATGCAATGTGATAGACTAAAAATGCTGAGAACAAATAAAACGCATTCAGGTATACAAAATCTAAAACAATAGTTTTTCATCGGTGGTGAACTATACGATACAGAATATAAGGAAAAAGTTGTGGTTGTATCATGTGATCTCAAAACAAATAAATAAAGGGTTCCAATCATGTGTCCAGTTTTCTAGCAAAGACTGGAGTGCTCACTCTTGGACGGGGTCCTGCTCTGCTAGACAATATTCATACAAATGAAGAGAGAGATCCTGCCCCCCAAAGAGCTTACAGCCTAAGATAACCAGCAACACGTGCAGGGAATTAACAAGAACATTTCAGCCACCATGCAGGGCAAGGCAGCGGTCCCAGGACAGAGCTCCTAACCGCCATCAGATTTTTGTAGGCATCATCAAGACAAGTTGAAGCACGACTGGTTTTTCAGCCTGTGCTTCAATTCCAGTTAGAACTCGCTCTGTGTTTTAAGGAACGCCAGAGTCATTGTTTTAGGCTGCCCTTACTTTTTTCCTTCACACTACCCTTTAGCCTCTTCATCACCATCATCTTAGTCAGTGGAAGATGTGCAGTAGGCACACATCATCCAAACATTTTTCGACTCCTGTGTAAGTTGAGCAAGACACTTCAGAGTCAGCAACTGTGCTGCAGAAGTCCTGAAACCCTACAGAGCCTAATGGTTTTTTTTCCCAAGAGCAGTCCTATGTGTGGATACACACCCTTGCCACATCAGGCCTCCATATTCTAATGAAATATTGCAACTCACTCTGGGACAACAATTTAAGTGACAAAATATCAGTATTAGTCATTTAGTTTCAAATTCAGGTTTTGAAATCCTAGCAGCACCATCCAGAGTAGGAACCCCTTTTTAACTGGCCGCATAAGCCACTGCAAGTAACCCCCCTAACTTAAATCCCCACATTAACTAAAAACTTCTCGTGACAGAAAAACTACATCCTCAAAACTGCAAGGAAGTATTGCTGATTTCTATCTGCAAGGCAAAGAAGGAAGAATTTAT
This sequence comes from Anser cygnoides, assembly GCF_040182565.1. Taxonomy (NCBI): domain Eukaryota; kingdom Metazoa; phylum Chordata; class Aves; order Anseriformes; family Anatidae; genus Anser; species Anser cygnoides. Next base: position 74,717,087 of record NC_089875.1, read on the forward strand.
TTCTACTTCCCCATGCATTTTAGTAGAACTGTAACAACAGATATTCATTTGCTTTAGGAAAGTACTTCTCAAGCTTATAATATGCTACTTCAATTCCACAAATCACATTAATATCACTATTTAACTTTGGAGAACATATTTCTTCCCATGGTTCCTCAATCTCCTCATCATACTTTTCCTCTTAGGCAACAGCAATGACCAACATCCGCAAAACCAGTGAATACTATAGCATGTTGATTCATAATTCTGAAGATAGAAACCAGTTATCCCACGTTAGGGTAAAGTTGCCTCTGAGGGAGAATGCAGGTCTGCCTCTACTCATGACGAACTGATGCTCAGAGTCAGACCAAGGGGCATCCCTCCATTGTAGCAGCACTTTCAACAAGCACTACTATTCAATTCTTAAATTACTCCTGTAGAATATATATCTTCTACCAAGTGTATGGGAATACTGGGAGCAGAAAGGATAGACTGAGAAAGTTTGCTCTATTACTCATTTAACGGTGCAATGACTGAACGTCTTACTGAAGGAACAGAGGAATTAGTGCCAAAAGAAGTAGATAGAAGTTTTCTGAAGTTTGCAGAAAGCATTCTAGCAATTTACGATAAAAAATAGACAATTTATACTTGTGAAGAGTCTCAGAATAAGGGCACCACAAAGAAACATAATTGTGTTAACAGATGCTATCACATGCACCTCGTTTTCATGTGTAGCAAACATCAAATAAAACTGCTACTATACCTGTGCTCATTCTGTCTAGCTATAATTTATGCCTATCCCACTAAAAAGGGAAACAAAACAAAAACAACCTACAGACATTGTCTACAGAAAATATAAAAGTTGGTAACTTTACAGACAGACTTTAAATGACACGATACTTACATCCACATCTAATAAACCAGTGGGGACATTTGATTCATATCTGCTTGTCCCTAACCAGCTGGAAAAACTTTTCTCAGGGTTCCCATAGTTAGGCATTGGTAAGCTTAGTTCTTTTTTTGTGCTATCTGGTTGCATGTACTTCTCCACATAACTTGGAAACTTCATATCTGAAAGACACTGAATTGCAAAGTCAAAATTAACAGCTATCCAGCGGCTAAACAGAATCTTACATGGGTGCATTTCATGAATGATCTTTATTACCTCCGATTTTTGAGGCATGCTGAAGGGCCCAGGAACATCCTGTTGTAAAGAAGGCACCCCTGAAGACTCAGCTGTAAAAGCTGTTGTGTTATTTACTGAAGTCACGGAAGGATTAAGGAACTTTTCTTTAGATGTAGATGACAGCAAGCTTGAGAAGAGTGAGCTTTTTTCAAGACGGGATCTCTTAACTTCACCATCTGTACCATCATTGATCTCTTTTCCGTTTATTTCCTGAGTAAAGGCAGGTTCATCCCTATTACATGACTGCAGGGCTTTAAATATTATACTCTGCTCTGTCGATGCACGCTTGGGCCTCACTCTGGCTATTGTTTCCAAACTTTGCATTTTAATCTGTTGGGTTGGTAACAGATCCTGTGTTTTTTCCCTTCTCAGTCCCAACCCAAAGGTAAACACACTAGGATCAAATACTTTCTCTAAGTTGTCTTCGTGAATTGGAGGCATTGCAAAGTGGGGTGCTGGGGACTTGGGAAGCTTTGACCTTTTCTTCTTCTGTGGTAAACAAACCGAGCTGTCTAAATTTTTTATTGTTTCAGCAAACTTCTTCATGTCAGTTGGGGAATCAAAAATACTATCATCTTCAGCAGAGCCATTGTAAGTTTTGCCTGGACTCATTTGTGCATCGTTGTTGTGCTCTGACACCAATATATTACCTAGACTGCTGTCATCTTGCTGCAGTGCCTCAAAGCTCAAATCTCCAGGCTTTGCCTTTTTATCTCCATTTTCCATCTTCTGAGGTTCTGATTTAGAAACCTGAGGAGATTGTAGAGGACATTTATCATCACTGCTAGGTGATAAAACCTCTGTGTCTGACAGCACCTTTTCTTCATTTCTGGGGAATTCTGAGCTTGTGTTATTTCTCTGAGAGGAATTGTCTTGAGCGCTTTCACTTTTAACAGGTGAGAGCAAAGACAGTTTAAAAGGTGAACTTTCTTTTTTAGCTGTGGTTAATTCTGGATCAAGATGTTTCAGAGAGACACCGCTAGCATCAATTTTGCTACTTTGGTTAAAAAGGGATATTGCAGCCTTGACTTTAAGTTCTGTTGCCTTCCCAACATCCTCATGAGATGCAGAGACTTCTTCATTTTTGCCTTTTAATTCCACAGTGCTTTCTTTCTCTGATGTGCCATTCTCAAATATCTTCTGGCGACTGTTTTGCTTATTTAACGTTTTATCAGGCAATTCACTTTCCTTAGGTTGTTTTCCAAATTTCAGCTTTGCTCTGCCAACAAATGTGCTTGGTACAGTACTATTTTTTGAAGCAGAGATGTCAGGAGGCCTCTGGCTCTGGTTAGCGCATTTATTTTCAAACAAGGAGATTTTGTTGGCAATGCTGCTATTAGTTTTATTAACTGGTTTTTCAAGAGTATCCTGCTCACTTTCTAAACTGTCTTGATTTGTAGGCGCTTTAAAATTCAGTTCTACGTTCTTCGGCTTGGCTGGACTACAGGAAGCAAAGTGATATAGTTATATGTTTCAGCAATCTTGAAAAGACTTTTAACAGCTTTTAAAACAATAAAATGCAGCATTATAATGATTTTTTCCATAGTCACATTCAGTTTAAATTTCGGTATCTCAAAAGGAATTTAAAAAGGAGCAGCTACGTGAACAACAGCAAAAATAAATTAGACGCTAAATAAGAATACTTTTCAAACACGCACCTAATACTTTAATGCTCTGTAAAACAGAAACACAGCAGCCTACAGCATCTGCAAATGAGGCAGAGAACTACTTATGACTGACAGACATTAAAATTTAATAGTGAATAGGCAGAATAAATTATACACATGCAATTCCCTACAGAGCTTAGGAAACAAATCCCAATTCATTAAGGTGATAATGAGTTGGTTAACATTTGAATATACCTCTCCAACAAGTTTTGAAGACATCTGCTCAGATTCTTTGCAGCCCTTGTCCTGCAGAAGCAACCTTAAATCAAGGTGAAAGACCTCTTCCGGATTCATTATTGCTGGTGGAAAAGATCATAGTCCCCGATCCACTGCAGGTGCTCAGCACTATTTGGCTAAGCCAACACCACATGTGAGGACTCTCCCATTTCCTTCAGGTAAAGTCAGCTAACAATTTAAATTGTGTAAACTAACCCTGCTGAATTTACAAGAATTGAATTGGGAAACACTTGTAGAGACTTCTCCACCAGAGTGGCTGGAAAATGAGGGCACAGCACAAAGTATTTGCATGCTATGGCAGAAGGCTGCTGATGCACGGGTGACCGTTTTAAACCTCCTTCATCTGAATACCTAGATCCAGGAAAAAGCATTGCATTTGTCTGCGTCACCTGCTGCTGCAGGAACAATATGAGCAGCTGTGAAAAAGCAGGACATGTCTTCAAAATTTATCAGCCCGATACAAGGAGTGCCAAGCAGCCCACTGTCACCTCAAAGTCAGAGCTGCTCTCCAAAAAGGAAACTGGAGGCATTCAGCAGCAAGAGGATATGCAGAAACAAAACTAAAAACAGTCGGAGATGATTAAAAATCAGCTTGCAGGGGCCTGATAAGCTCTATCAATGATTCTGGTATTCATGCGTTTTGTTCCTTTTTTCCAGGACAAACTGTTCATGGAGCTGCCAGACGGCTCTTTAGCCTAATGAAGTAGGGAGGTACGAGTGAATTAACACAAAAAAAAAAATAGTACCAGAAATACTCCTTTCTCCTCTTTTTTGAGAAACGCAGCCCAAGCAAGAAATAAACCCTACCATTGCACAAGCTTCTTTTCTTGGGAAAAGCACAAGGAACAAACTTACCACCACACCAGGACGAACCCAAAACGAGCTGCCTAAGAAACTACACAGAAAGCAACTGTTACAATCTCCAGGTATTTTAGAAGACTTCCTGACAGTGCTCACTGTAGCTACCAGCCTGCTCCAGCTGGCAGGCTCCCATGAAGAACACGAGACCAATAAAACAGGAAAGAGCAAACTTACAAAGTGACTGACCTGCCATACCTCAAACAGAAGCTAATAAAAATCACTTGGAAAACTGAAGTCCTCCTTCTGAGAAGAGGAAGGTGGGGAAGAAGCTATCACACAAGATAAAATTTGAGATATTTAGACCCTAAGTTTCATTTCCAATACAACTGTTTTTCCCTAAACTTTTAAAAGTTAAAGTAATTTATGGTGTTTTTTTCTTTTCTGAAAACGTGTACGAGAAAGGGACCTCTAGAGGTCATCTAGTCCAGGTTCCCGCTCCAAGCAGGGGCAGCTTCAAGGCTACCGATGGCTTTGTCTGACCAAGTTCTGAGTATCTCCCATGACGGGTACTTCCCAAACTCACTAGAGGAGCACTGCAGCAGGCCAGCCCCTCTGAACTATTTTTGCCTGGTATCCCACTGAAAGAGCATTGTTGCAACTTGCAACCACGGCCACTGTCCCTTCAGTGCATGCCAGAGAAGAAGCTGCTCTGCCTTCCTGATGCCTGTGGAGATAGGTAGAGATGACGGCAGAGTATGGTACCCATATCCTTCTCCCCACTGAACAAACCGAAATGCTCCAGCTTCTCCTCACATGGTATACCGCAGTGCCACCACCTTCCCAGCAGCCCGCCACCAGGATTGTTCCAGTTTGCCATCATCTCTCTTGTGCCTGGGGAACAGATTTGGAAGGGGAGAGAAGGCAGCGCTCCTCAACATGGCCCAGATTCAGCCGCACGAGCACCAAACCCCTTCTCCTTCAACCTGCTGGCTGTGCTCCTGCCATACTACGCTTAAGCCTGCCAGTCCAGGCTTCACCTTCACCCGCCGAACAACACACTACACGACGGTGGTACTTCTCCTTTCCTTCTGCCTGTACTTCAAGGGGTGTCACTAACAGCCTGGGGATCTGAACAGCCTCATTCCCACACCATCCTTTTGTCAGCCCGTCACTTGCACCAATACACGTGTTTCAACGCAACAACACGCATCTTCCTAATGAAATCCTTCTTTCCTTGTACGCCTTGACACAAACAAGTGCAACGGTTAACACTGATAGTTATCAGCCGCACCTACAACTTCTGGAGACGAGCAGCTGACACCTCAAAGGTATACTTTCGAGCTTTGCAAATTTACGCTAACAACTGCTTCGGCAGCCTGTACTTTACGCGTCAGTATTTCTGCACAGCAGCAGACAAACAGCTGAGCCCGAAGAGCTGTGGAAAGCTCAGCCTCGGAGCCCCATCCAGCAGGGCTGGCCTCGTGTGGCTAAGCCTTTCATTACACCTCTCCCCACACTGAACAACGCTGATTTACAATACAGCTGAAGGATGCATCTCTCAACTTCCAAGCCTGTTTAAACGGAGGGCAAGCTGATTGAGTAGCCTCTAAGTCTCCCATCTAGTACGGGGGGAAAACACCGAGAGATGGATTCAAGTAATGGTACAAACACTCCTACACACACACCTCCTGGTGTGGCTGATCGCTGCCACCCATTGCTGATCTGCAAACTGTTTGCTAGCCAGGAACAAGCAAGAACAAGAGAAATACCAATGTCCTTCTCTTAGGCTATACCTTGCACTTTACCTGTGGAAGCAAGCAGTTAACCCTCTTCTAACACAGTCAGAAACAGAAGGTGACTCATATCTGAAGCTTTCTGTCCAAACGACCTTGTCAAGCATGTAACTGATGCCAGAACATCAGACTGAGGCAAGCAAAGAAAAATGGCATGTTAACAGAGCAGAATAATTCAACAAGTGGGCATAGCCACAAAGGCAACTAAAAAAACATGTCTGAAAATCAAATATGACAACTAAAGCCAAGAATTTCGTGAAGCACATCAAAGTAACTACTGCCTGAGGTTTTACGTGCTGAATAAGAGGTAACACAAACCTAAGTTTAATCTCAGGCCGGGTAAATTCTGCTTTCAAAAGCTAAAAGCAAAGCATCCTGTGACTTCCAAGTCCCACTTTACACAGACATAAAAGGAGAAAAGAGAAAACGCTATCACTGCTTGCAGAGAACCGGCAAAACCAACTTCTTTTGAGAATGTCCCTAAAGTATCTTGATGCCCAGAATTGGCACAATGTCATCAGTAACAGACATTATGTATTTTTATTTTAAGTGAAAACTACTTTGGTTATTCCATTTTATGGGAGTCAAATGAGTCTCTGAGTAAATCAGTGTTTTTCAAACTGAAAAGGTATGGAGGATCTCAGGGTAATTTTTAACCTTTAAAAATTGAAAGAGCAGCTGTTCTCTAGTTCAAAGCAGTGAGAACACAAACAAACCTTCTAGTAATGGCATCATTACACTTTTCCTTTCCCATTTTATAGCAGTTTAGTTCACATCCAGGTTTCTAGTTCACGTGTTCTCAGCAATGACCACAAATTACACCGGGTAATTGGGCCGTATCAATTCCTCTGGCTAAAGAAACTGCCAGGTACTGTGCAATAGTATCTATCGGGCGCATCAGGAACCTTGAAGCACCAGGGCAGTCCCCACCCTGGGCTAAAGTTCTTGTAGCAGCAGCTGAAGTCAGGGCACCAAGCGCCACACAGCCCACAACACCAGGTGAAACACAACAGGCTGTTTGTTCATCAGAACGAAAGCTGTCAGAAGGGGTACTCGTCTAGTACCTTAAGAGCACAGCAGAAGATAATTCCCTGTACAGCAAGCCACGCAGATACCCAGAAAAACAAAATCCAGCTATGCGAGCACTGGTAACTTTATCAGCACTAATGACAGTGACACAAAGAGAAAAATATGCGGGCTACTTTCCTTCAAAGCTGTAAAGATACACAACTTCAGAGATTAAGATTTGTGGTCTCTGCTGCCAGATGGCAAAGCATCACCATGCACAAAAATACCACAATTAAACCATTAGAATGAGGTGGTTTTGATTCAGTTAAAAAAGAGCAAAATAGATGTAGGGTTTCAAGAATTGTGCAAAGAACATGTTCCTATTTTTCCTAAAGTTTCTATACTTCGCAGATGTGAGAAGCACAACTGGAAGCCTGTGTGCTTCTTAAGCTCTAACATTGAACTCTCCTGACCCTCTAACACAAGAGGAAGACGATTCTGAACACTCAGTGTCCCTCAGGTGGACTCTGACAGGACCTACAAATCAATACAGCAGAGAGAGGACAGCAATCCTGCTATTACGTACCCATGAAAGTCAAACAACAGAAATAACAAATGCAGTAAGATGATTCACCGTAGAACCAAACTATAATGAACCCAGGAAATCAATAGCTGGAATCAGACTACTGATAACAGCACAAGCAACAAACACATCCGCCTTTCTGTAACACTAAGGAAAGCGCAGATCACATCTGCTTGACAGAGGACAACCTCTTTAAAACCAAGTTCTGCAAACTAACAGATGCATAATTCTGCAAATACCTGATGTTATGCCCATGCGTAAGAATTTACGTGCTTCAACCTGCACATCCATTTAGTCGCTGTCATAAGTATTCAAATTTCTGGAGTAGGATTTACCGTATCATTTGAAGTACCAAGTAAGTTCTACATTGCATCCTACGTTTCTTCTTAAACTAACAGCTGAGCAGACCTGCTGCTGCTTCAAAGCATAACCTGAACACATTCCTAATTCAGGGATTTTGATGTACAAAATCTTCAACCGGATCCTCAGTTGACTGGAAACAGCAAAACCACATTAAGGTCAATGAGAGCTGAGCTAACCCGAGCAACAAAAGGGGCAACAATGACGACAGAACAGCTTTTATGCTTATTACATTATTCCATATAACAAAACTGACATAAACTGCCTCTACATGAAAGAATTATTTTTCTAACACATGCATATTACAGTGTTTGTTAAGTGGTAACTGTAAATACAATCCAAAACAAACAAACAAACAAACCCCAGTTTTTAATTAGTTGAAAATAACCTAGATAGCAAATACATAGCCAGTGCTCCTATGCAATCTTAAATACAAATATAGGCAAAATTACAGCTACAGTGAGAAGGTAAACTGTAGTTTATGTTACTTACAGGCTAATTTTTGTCGTGACTATTTTGGAAGCATCCAAACTCTTCAGCTTCAAGCTGTCTAAATCAGAACTTGTCTGTCTCTCAGCTGACATACATAGGTCTCCATTTTTAATCCCATCGGTACGCGAGAAAGCTCTTCCATCAGAATCATTACCATGCTTTCCTGTCTTGGTTTCATTTCTGCCTTCAGCAGATGCCAAGGCATTGTTTTCTGTCTTATCGGCCAAAGAAGCTTTAGGAGACTCCAAGCTGTCTTCCCCAAAAGCCCCAGGTGTAGTTCCCTTTTCCACTGAAGTTCTTTTTGTCATTGGGGTACTCTCCGTTGATGCTAAAGGTTGCCTTTTTGAGGAATAATCTTTTATCTGACTCTTCAAACCAGTAGGGGAAGTGGGAACAGCATCCAACTGGTTCTTTTTATATGATCTTCTTCTTGTGGGGGTCGTGGTTGAGATCTGCTGTTTACCTTTGTCAGTTTCGTTTTTGGATGTGCCTTTGTGAGAAGATACAACTTTTAGGTCCGGGTTATTACCTGGGGAAAAGGAATTCCTTTCAGGAGTCTGTTGAGGAGACTTCAGTTTTCTTTCCGAGTTTATAACCTTGTCTGAAAACACCTCAGAAGGGACATCATCCTCAAAAACAGAATCTTCTCTTGCAGTATTCTCGGTCTGGTTTCTCTCTCCATTTGGAATATCACTAGATGACTGAGATTTTCTTCTTTTTCCAGATCTTTTATTAGCAGATTTCTTATCCATTGTGTCTGAATCACCACAACTTTCTTCTGATATAACAGTCACAGGTTCATTAAGGAGTTCGTCTGTTTTTCTAAGATAGATATCAACTGTTAGCACTCTAGCAGAATGTGGGCGTTCACTTGCCACAGTTTCCAGCTTGTATGGCAAATCCTTTGGCGTTGCATGCCCAGGCTCCTCAGACACCCACGTGTTCACTAGCTGCTTGTGGCTTAAGATACTCTTTTCTAAATCTTCGCTAGACAAATTCCTCAAGCTTTTTATAAAATCTGGAGTTGTGGAATTATTTATATCTGTGACAGACTCCTTCTCTGGTTCCAACGCTTCCACATTCAGGCTACTCTCAAAGAAAGAGTTTTTAATGGTTTCACTGCTGCTGCTCCAATCTGGCGACCACTCGCTGTCAGAAGAGACTCCTCTACCACTCCATTCTGAAATCGTATCGTGATACGGAGATCCTACTTCCCCACCGAAATTATATTCCTGTGTCTCAGAGACGCCACTCCCGTTTCTCACTTGCTTCTGTACTGGAAGAGCTTCAGGTCCTTCTTTTATATGTCTACAGTATATTGGCTGCACTTTGTGAGGCAAAACCAACCTCTCCCCTTTCCAATGTGACGTGTGATCTACCGAACTTTTGACATTTTTCCTTTTCCCTGTACCAAACAGATTTCCAAGTCTTTCCAAAACCGGTTTCTTTTTGTGCTCTTCTCTCGAACAATCTGGAAATTGTGAGGTGGACTATAAAAACAAACAAACAAAACATTTGGTTAATGCCAAACGCGTTTCTCTAATAAGTATGTTTGTGTTAATACCACCTTGAAATTAAAAGGATATGATAAATGGGAAAGCAAAACAAACAAGAAAAAATCCTAACTGCTTACTGAAAAATATGAGTTCTCAAAACCAACAAGCCAACTCAAGAACAGTTAGAATCCCAAGATTCGGTAGGTTTTAGCCTGTGCTTGTTTACAGGTGTGCTCACCTTGCCTTACAACACCAGCGTTATATGTCCCAGATCTCAAACTAACGCACAATTTAATTAATAACATGCAAAGTAACAGAGGAAAGCATCTCTGAGTTTGCAGGATTTGGGACACAAAACGCTTGGTCAAAGTTCTACGTGTCGGAAAAAGAGCGGGGAGCTTAACTTTTCTCTCCACGTTGGCTGTTAGATCTGAGGCTTCTGCTTACAGAGAGGAGTTTCAAAGGTGTAAGCCGTGTTACATTTTTTTCGTTTTTCCTTAATGAAGTCCTGTACGCATTTGGTTTGTGTTTTGGGTTAGAAAGCCGAAAACAATAAAAGTCACTGCATCACTCAACGCGCATTACTGGGTCAAACGCTGCCCTGCATTTCTCTCGGCGAAGTTTCCCCTTACAACTTCTAATTAACGCGGTAAACAGGAAACACGCAACAGCCGAGCCGAGCACACAGGGGCATTTGCATTTTAATACATTAGCACTTTTTAAACGCCGCCGCGACCAGCACCGCCTTTCGAGCCGCGCATCCCCAAGCAGGGATCTGGAGAACCCTTGCAGCAGGGGCCGGCCGTGCCTCCTGCCCCGTGCCCGGGCTGCCCCAGCACCTCCCAGCCGCCCCTCAGCGCCCTCCACACCCGGTGTTAGCAGGGAGGGCTCCCCCCCGGCTGCCGCCGCCCTTCCCCGCCCCGGCACGGAGCCTCGGGAGGCTTCACCCGCTCGCAGCTCTGCCCCGGCCGCCTCTCCCCTTCGTCGCCCGGCTCCGAGGCGGGCGCCTGGCCTCGTTGAGCCGAGCCCCGCCACTCACCGCCCGGCCCGGCGCTGCCGCCCCACGCCGCGCCGCTAGCCCGGCGCCGGCCGTCTGCCCGCTCCGCTCCGCCTCGCCTCGCCCCGGCCCGCCCCGGCCCGGCCCGCCCCTACGCCGCGGGCAGCGGCTCCACCTGGCCGGGCACGGCGCTCAGCCTTCGCGGCGGGGCGCTGCCGAGCGCCTGAGCCGAGCCGGGCCGGGGGAAGGGACACCTGAGGCCGGCCGAGCCCGGAGCGCCGGGGGCCGGGCTGCAGGGGGTGGTGGCGGGGGTAGCCCCGGCCCGGGCGGCGTGAGAGTGACTCCGCGGCCTCGTGGTGCCGGCGCTCTCCCCGGGCGCTCAATTAGTATTGAATGTTTAACGAGGGCTGAACTAGTCGTCTTCTAATTAAGGCTTAATGACTTCTGTGAAGTGGAACAGCCTCGACAGGAAGGACCACGCCGCTCTCACGCGGGCGCTTCTGAGGGCCCCGCGCGGGGGCGGCGGAGACAACAGGTCAACCGCCCACAGCGAGTCTGGGCCTCCGGCTACTGAAGAAACCGGGCGTTTTTTACGCTTCCTCCTCCGGGTGAAAAAGCAGCAGGTTATTTATTTTTGCATCATCAGCAGGCCAACGACTGGCCTCGAATAAAAACTCCTCCAAGCGGGAGTTATGAAACGTGGTCTCGGTTCCTGGGGAGCCCCGATCTACTACTGGCGAAGCGATGTGCAGCAACTAAGCTTGCCCAAGCACATGAAAAAATGCAGAAAACCTCAAACGAGGAAATTCATATGTATAGTTAGCATATCATACTGCAACCAAACAAAAATACCTGCGACCCTCTGTCTTTGCCCACCTTTCTTAAGCGTTTTGCTCATACAACTGGTAAGCAAGTGTACCAGCAACAACATCTTGAGTCTGCACGTAAAGGTCTTGTCCCCAGTGCCTGTCAAATAGCCAAGTCAATGAACATAACCCCGACTTCATGTTTGTTTCTCCTAATTTGTTTTTGTGTGTGTGTTTAGAGTTGATGAAATAATCTGCAAATGAGAAAATTTCGTGTCGTTTGTCCCTTCATTAATTTCTTTAAACCAGTAGAACCAAAACACTCCAAGAGGAACGTCAAGGACTGCATAAACTTCATACAGCTCAGACAGTTAAAGTGCTTTTGTGATAACAAAAACAACTACAAATTTCCCTATATCTGATACAACTATCATGAGTAATGCAGCCCAATTACTATCTAATTTCTTGACTCTACGTATGTATTGCCAGTACTAGCTAATTATAGAGAAGGTATAAAGAGACAGTAATGAACATTGCTAGCTAAAAAACAGTAATAATGTGAAATTTGCACAAACACTTAACGCAAGCCAATAAGCAATGAGTAATACTGTCTGAAAATTCATAGTAATTGCAAGTGTGAGGAGGATGCACTACGTTAGTCATATTCAAAACTGCTAAAATACCAAAATAGGAGAAATTTAACTTTATTATGGTGTCAATCTGCATCTTAATATTTGACTGAATAATAGTTGCCAGTCCTCTAAATTAGTTGGGATTGCATTATCAACCTGACAGTCATTACACTTGCAGTCAACCTTTGGGTTTGCAAGATTACACTTGGAAAAAATTAGTTATTTGAACTGTGGATCTGGATTTCTTGCTTCCCAGCAGTTGATTTTCATAAAGTCCATGGGAACTTAATTATCTTTGAGACGTCTCCCCCTTTCAAACGTACTTTAAACTGTCCAACAAGTTCAAAAGGTGTTGGATGGAAGGGAGGAGGGACAGCCAGCCAGTCCAGTCACATAAGCCTTGTTTCCTCAGGGAACGAGGCTAGAAATTTTTGCTTGATCTTGAAATAGCTGCCCTATGTAAACTGTTTTGAAGTAATTTCTTCATACAAAGTACTTTAATTATATACAGCTCTTTCAAAACACATAAAAGGCCAGGCACTTGCCCTGAAGAGCTTGTATTTTAACTGAGATAAATGTAGATGAGCCAGTATTGCCAGTGCAAGAGGGCACAGAGACCAGGGTTCTCAAGATGCGAGAACATGGGGCCCAACCTGACAGAACAGAGCAAACAAATACTTGATTTTCAGAGGGCAAGAAGTATCCTTTCGCTGCTGAACAGGCTTCTTCAATGTGTTTCAGCTTAAGCATTCTTAACCTTGAGAAATTAGCCATTTCAGAAATCCCTGATCAAAGGCTTTGGCAGTGGCAACTTTTTAAAAAAGGAGAGAGAGAGAGAGAGAGAGAGAGAGAGAGGAGTTGCCTACTCTTTCCTTGGACAGAATGCAGGAAGGTGTTTCAAGTATACTGCATGAATCTTTAAAGCTCTGTTCTAATCTGAAAGCAAAATGCCTTCTTCTTAACCAAGAAATGTAAATCTTGTTTGTATTTATATTCATACCTGTTTATGTTAGCATCAAAATATTTCCTCTGTTTTGGGCTGGTTATTTTTTCTCATTAGCTAATGTAAGCTGCCACAACCAAACCCCTAATTTAACAAAGTAATTAAACATGTGCTTTGCTGGTCTCCAACGGATAGAAAGCATAAGCAACTTTGACTGATTTGTTGAATCAGAACTTCAGGCTGTGTCTTGAGGGATCAATTGGTTGTTAGTTTGTCAGATTAGTTCATCTGAGTCAATTGAATATGACTGAAAACACTTCTTAGAGCATGTGTTACTGAAAAAAAAAAAAAGTATTTTTACTAGTCATTAGAAATTCTGTGGTAGCTAATAGGTGGAAATACATAGTGTGAACAGTTCTGCAAATTAAACGTGCGTTTGCTAGCATATGTTCACTTTCAGTAGGAAAAAAAGCAACAAACAATATTTAGTGAAAAGTAGGTTTGACCTCTGTTGCTCACTAGAAGACCATACATAACTAGATTTCAATTAACGTGCAAACTTTAGATAGCCTTCTATATTGAACAATTCTAACAATGTACGAGCCTTCCAATTTCGTATTGGAATGCCAGGAATTTGGGATCTCTTCAAATCATAATGTCATAATTCTCACAATCATGAGAAACAGAAAGCCTGACTTCTAGCAGTCATGTGATACCCCAAGAAGTGCATTAGCCAAAAACATTTAAATAAATAAGCTATAACTCTTCAGGCTCTAGCATTCTGCACAGTGACTGAGACTCAAATATTCAATGCTTGCAGCGCCAGGCTTCGTTAGGCTGAAAATTCTGCTGGAGTATTGCTAGCACAATGTGCTATGAAAGTAGTAGGAGGAAAATTGGAAAGAAGTCTGTACAAATAAAAGCTAAGGGAGAAAAGTCTGAGCAGCACAAGATCCAGTCAATTCCCTGCTTCCAGTCCTACAGAGAGAAGATTTCATGCCACTCTCCCACTTCCCAGGTGAGTGCCCTAACTACTGAGAGAGGGAGCTGTAGACAGAAATAAAAGCTTGCTGCTTTTGCTTGTGTTCCTATATAAAACGCATGGGAAAAAAATAACAAAGCATTTGATCTGATTTTTTTTTTTAATTTACTGAGGGGAAAAAAAAGAAAGCAATTTATTTCAAGTTAACCTAAGTGATTTCTACTCTTAACCAGTTACCTTACCATCAGTAAACTAGATTTGAGTTACTTCAGTTCAGTAAAATATTTTTCCTGGTTTATGCTGACCCTTCACAACGCCACAGAAGAAAGCTTACTTTCTTTAAAAGTAAGACAATGTTCCTCTAACCCACACATTGCCTTCCTCCAAGTAACAAAAGTTTGGCACACACACACTAAACATTTTTAGAATTTCTTTTAATGTATCAGATTTCAGGTTGACAGTTTCCTCCTCAGAGGCAGAGAAAGAAATGCACTGTAAATTTAACAAGTCCATCTGAGCATGGAATTTACTCCCTCCCTCTTCCAGCTCTTTGACTGGTATGCTTATATAGGATAGAAACAGCAATAGCTGGATTTTAAACAGTTTCACTTTTACCTGAGCTCTGTATAAAGGGAACGTAGTTAAATTGATTGGGGAACTTATCTGAAAAACCAAGGAGCGATAAATACAAGACTGTTGAGCAGAGTGAAGTGAAATGAACAGAATTTTTCCTAATAGTCATATTTTCCCACAAACTATTTATGTATCCTATTTTCCACTAAGGAAGTTTTAGCAAAGCAGTTCGTGTAATCAAGAGAACAGGACCTATTTCCAATTTATTTTTTCAGTGTATAACTACATTTTTAGTTCAAACGTAAAAATTGACCATTTTGTAACAGCATACAGAATAATGAGAATACCGAGCCTATAGATTTAACTGATTTTTTGAAAGAAAATACTCAGCTCAGGAAGCATAAATATAAGTGTAAGTACGGTATTATTTCTTAGGTGCCAAAAGGAGAGATTTAGAACAACAACAACAAACAGTAAGCCTGAAAGAAGCAAATCATGCAAAATCAAATAAATAGAAATACTTCTACAAAGCTCAGCAAAGGCAAAGAAACACAAATAAAAATTGAACAGATCCTTACATCAGTATTTAGGAAAGGAATTTGATAAAAAAAAAAAAAAAGCAACAGACAGGCTTGTCAGAAAAGACATGCCTGTTCCCATCTCCTCTTCCCCAAAGCTAGTTATTTCCATACACAAAAATCCTTACCCCCTCCCCTTCTGTCAACAGCAGCATCTGTTATTTAAAGAGACACTCTATAAAAATATTGGAGATCAAATTGATTTCATGATTTTAAAAAATTAATCGTGTAGGAACCCAAAGATCTCTAGTGGGGTTTAAGGGAAAAAAGAAGAGTACCGTTCGCCTTACCATGATGGTGATAATTCTTTTTGCTGTTTACAGAAGAATAAACAAACTATGGTGTGTGAGATGCAGTCCTGTGTGTCATTAACCAAACCCTTTTTTTTTCTCAGCAATCCTCCCACGCTTTAACCCCTTCTTTCTTCTGGCAGCACTCAGTTAAAAACAAGCAAAAAAGGAAGTAGTGTCTGAAATGAGTCTTTCCAACTGATAAGTCATTTGGCAGACAAATTATAGCTATGAAAGGGACTCAATTAGAGGATAGTAAGAAGAGCTGCAGAGGGGTGGCAGCAAGTCCTTCAGCAAGCTCCTCAACAGACGCAGAGAACCTGTTGCGAAGAGCTCTGAAGTTAGTGTTGGGCAAAAGCCTCACATGCATTAATTAACATGCAATACTAGAATGTAGATATGCAACACCAGGAAAAATATACCACACACGTTGGTTCTCACAAGCTTGATTCAAGTTTTCTCATCCACGTTTAAGATGGCTAAAGAAAAAGAAAATCACTTCTGCCTTTATACAGATTCAAGAGATTGATTTATACAGGCAACCCTGGTTCTCCACCTTCCTGAGCTGGTATATTAATTTTGCATTTTTCTAGGGTATCAAGAAAAAATGAAACTAAGAAGGGATTTGAAAAAGCAGAAAACAAGCAGCACCAAAAGTACAAGCAGGAATCATTCAACATTAAAGAACTGAGAGAACATTTAAACTCTCCTGAACTTGGAAGGCATCCAGAAATAAAATTATATGCAAAAAAAATAGCATTAACATAAATTATAGTAGTAGTAATTCTCCGTGTTTGAATGTAGGAGAAGGTGAGAAAGCTTGATATTAGTTAACCTCACATCTTTGCTCTCAGCATTTCTAGCCTTGGTGCTGGGTCAGAGCTGTACCATTAGATAATCAGTCTAAAGACTCAGAAAGACATCACCTCTTTTGAGGTAAAGAGTGAAAATAAACCTATATTATCTGTGTTTCATTTTAAGATACAGGAACTTGAAAGTGCCTGTCTGTTAAACAATAGAGGACAAATGGCGAAAGCATTTTGGAGGGGAAGAGACAGTGGCTTGGAAGTCTCTTTGGTCTCTGGAACCAGAAGACACAACTAATAAATACAACCCATTTCCTTTTGTTTCTTAATTCTGAATGTAGTTCAGAAAGATAATGAATCTGATGTGTAAATGTTTTTGCATTCACTGTAGGTCCCTTTCTCCTGTTTTGTGAGAAGGCACGGTATCTTGTCACTAACTCTAAATAGTTTGTTGGTAAGTATGGGTTTAACATAAACTGTCTAATTTAGACCGATAGCTCACCATAACACTTCCCAATTCTTTATAGATTAACTATTTATGTGTAATTACTGGAGATAGGAAACGGGTTTCTTTTGCTCCACATCTAAGCGTGTCTGTGTGACAGACTAAGCTATGAATGTCTGGAAATCAGTTCTTTCTTAAGCACCATCAAATGCTGCTCTTGATCTCTTCCCTTTGCTTTCATGTAAAATTGTTGCTGTCAGTAGGAGCTTCACAGTTCTGAAAGTACATGGCATTTGAACAAGCTTTGCAACATTTCAGGGCATGTACAAGAACCTCATAAAAGTATCAGTAAATTCTATGGGCGACCAAAAGTCAGCTACTTTTTAAAAATGACAAAAAAAACCCTGCAGTTTTCACTAGTGCCACCAAGCTTACAGTCGGTCAAAAACCCGCAAGTTAGGTCAGCTAAAAATGCACAAGTGACAACTCACTATGTTTTCCATTCTGTATCTTGCTAATCAAAGAAAAGGCATTTTAAGTAGCAGTCTGGATTTCTTTGCTAAGCACAGAGTAAAGTTGATGTGTATTCCCAGAAAGGGAGTCCTAGAAAGGTCCTGGAGACCTACAAAACTGGACGTGGTCTTGGGCAAGCGGCTCTGGGTGTCCCTGCTTGAGCAGGGGCTTGGAGCAGGTGGCCTCCAGAGGTCTCTTCCTACCTCGGCCATTCTGTGTATGTGTGTGATTCTGAAATCAGGCACACTGAAAACACTTTCTCAGGAGAGTTTATACATTTTTACATTAAATGATTATTGGGCAAAGAGGAAGTAATCCTAAGGAGCCACAGATATTATTAGCCTTTGCCAAACACTGCACTGATGTGGCCACCCTGCGCTGGCTAACTGAGCTGGCTCCTCCTGGGCTAGCATAGGCATCTCAATGCGATTCTGCATCTAATGCACTCCCATGCTCAACCTGCTGTTAGCTAGCCCTGAGTGCTCAACAGATGAAGGATTTAGGGTGGCTCACTCTCTGCTTGCACTATGTAGGAAAGCTAAATCCTTGCAGTTCTAATTCAGTCTAGGGAAAATACGCCTAGGAGTAGTTTAAGTAAAACACCCAAGTGTTTTAGTCCTTCACTGGCACTAGTCCTGAATACCTAAAGATAACTTGTGATGTCATTTGGAACTTGGAAAAATGGTGTTCCTTTCACTGTGTGAAATGGTCTGAAACAATACGTAGGAAACTGAAAGTCCTTTTGCTAGCATCACAAGGTTTTTCCCCAGCTCAGGCACTGTAGAAAACAGGCTGTCAGAGGCACACAGGGCAAGAGACAGAAAGCTGTCCTACTAAGCGCTGCTTTGTTATTGCAAGGCTGTAAAACTGCAAAAGAATAAAGACAAATTGGACTGCAAATTGGACTGCTAATCTGACCAAGCCCAAATTTCATAAAGCTAACAACAAAGAGAACCGCATGTTTGGCATGCTTGCTTTGGGAAGTAGATGTGACAGTCCTGAAATAGGAAAAAGTCACTGTGTGTATGTTTACGACTGAAAACGATCCAGGAGGATGAAAAATGACAATATTTAATCAAAGTGTATTTAAATGTGAAATTAATAGAATCTCTCTTCTCCACAGACAGTCTCATTAAATAGATAAAAATCATGCAACGTAACTTCCATTACAAATTATCCTAGGGTACCATTTGGGATCTTTAAACAAACAGAACCTTTCAACTGAATTGTGTCTCAAGTCAACCCCCCAGTATGAAGGCAGCCAGCGTAGCAGGTGCTTTGGAAAATCTGGGCTTGATAGTCTATGTGCTTCAAAGAGGCCTCTTCTAAAACGTAAGAAGTGTTTACATCCCTTGATAACTTCTTTGATGTACAGAGTTTTCATCTTGCACAGATGAAGAGTATTAACTACAGGGAACTATTATTACTAAAGTACCTTATCCTGACTTTATAAAAGTGGCCGGACATCTCATTTTACATTTGAATTACAATGTTATAAATGTTATAATTTAGTGTTTATTCTAAATAACAGTGTTCACCTGAGGCTCCCAGAATTCCCTCAAACTAATTATTATAATAATTGTCACAGAGAATTGCCTTATTATTAATTACAGTAAACTTTATAAAACCAGTACAGAGCAGATAGGAGTGACTCAGGACCCACTGGTTCCCTGCAGTGGGCAAAAATTAAATCAAGTGGAATACTCTTGCAAACTCTTTGCTCTTAATCCCACGATTATATCAGTATCACTTAATATTTACCACTAAGCAACAGAAACTTCTAAGAGAACTTTATAATGAAATGCACTTATATTCTTAGATATGTTTATATTAGGCTCTAAACAGATGTAATTATTATATAAAGCATTAAAATAAACAATATGTACCTGTCCAGAAAACAGATATATTATTACTTCTGAAGAAAAAGGGAGATGCGTGTTTTCCTGCTATTATGGATCTGTTATTACAGACATGCTGCATTAACCTACTGTGCACACAGACTACTAAACGTTAACTGCTAAAGAGATGTACCTACAGCTGCATTTGAATCTCACTGGTATTACCAGTGGATAATTGGATGAGTGTTCAAATTCCTACCTGGTATTCTTAAAAAGAGGAAAAAAAAATCAGGTGCATGTGTATTTTTTGATTAAGAATAACGTAATAGGGAATTGCATCAAGCTAATTTAAGCTCTGCAGGTCACAAATACCAACGTTTCCAGGAAATGTCAAGAAATACACAGGATTATTGATTCCACACTTCAATTTCTGCATAAAGATATTAGTTTGGACACTGGCCAATCCAGCACGCTCTGGGACTGCATCGGTGCCTGTGGCTTAGAACAAAGAGGCATTACGAAGAGGCACTTTTTGAGTTAACCATTAAAAGCAGGAGGGTTAAGCAAATACAGTTTTAACTACCAGAGTTACTGTGTGCGGCCCAAACTGACTGAGAACCTTTCTAAATAACATCTGGTAAAAGCACTGCTCCCTTAGCGGCTCTGGGAGGACCACCTTGCACGAGCCCACTCCGCTGTTCCTCAGTGCCTGAGGCCACAGGAGGCACCTGGGACAGCCTGGTGAAAACCTGGGAGGCTGCAAGTGCTTCCTGTCCACAGAAACAAGGAGCGTGTGTGTTCTCTCCTGTTCCTACTCCACCACTCCCCTCCTACGCCTTCCTGGCAGCTGGCTGGGAAGGGGTGGGAAGAGAAATCTCTGCTACGCCGTGCAGCTTCCCCCAGCTACCTAACCTTTTTGTCTGCAAGTGACTCCAGCTTCTGTCTCTGCTGCAACTCGGGCTTTCCCAGCCAGCCACACGAGGAGCCTGATGAGTCTCTTCTGAACAGCAGCCAGCAACAGGCAGGGTGAGCTGCTCTGTCACTGGGCAGCTGCTTAGAAAAAATAGGACACAAAAATGTATATACCTTTCTCATGTTTGGAAAGTTGTTTTTTTTTTTCTTTCTTTCCTGTTTTTTTTTTTTTTTTTTTTTCCAGCTCCAGGAGCTGTAAACTTATATGTTCAAAATTAAGTCCTACATGCCAACGAAAAAACCAGACCCTCAGCATTCCCAGAAGCAAAATAATCAAAACTCCTCTGGAGAAGAAGGGAGGTGCATATTCAGAACTACCACTGATAAGCCTTCTAAAAATCACAAGTTTCTCGAGAAGAAATACCAAAATGTAAACAGATCTGGATGTCCTTTTTATCTAAATACTGGTTTCTAAACATTTACCATGTAGTTTGTTCAGATTTTTCAAACTTCTCAACAGCTAGGCTCTTCAATCCCTATATTCCTCCTAGACAATGCTCTTTTTCAGCAAATATACTTTAGAAATCAAATAGGTAAAATGAGAAGAAAAAAATGGGGGGAGGTGAAGATGGGAAAAGGAAAGAGGTTGTACTTTGCTTGCATGTCATAAGGTGTAATTTAGAGGAAATTACCTTGTCATGTCCCATTTTAAAAAGCAACGTTTGTAGAGTAAAACATTATATTCTATTTAAATTTTTAGATACTGTTTGCAACCACAACAAACTCAAAACTTATCTGTTGAAATGTAACCCACTCTGCTTTTGAAAATTATCTGAACAAAGCTAGTTTGTAGGAATAGAATTATTTTTAAATCTCTAATTCTCACTGAAACAGATTAGGCAATTCTTTATTAAAGTGGATCACTCTTTCCACTTGCAGATCTCGAGCTATGGCTGACTGAGTGCTTGTTTTAAAGGGATAAGTGAAGAAGCATTCCAGCATATTCACTGTAATTCGGTTCTCAGGACAATAAAACCAGAAAGATGAAGTTTTTCGTGACTGCCCTGTGCAAACCCATTATTATACTGCAGTTGGAACTGCAGAGCAGTAAATTACACATGTATCATTTATGTACATGCACACACTTTCCTAGTTGTCCCATACGCTATATAGAGTATAAAAGAGCAAGAGCCTGGTCAGGAGGAGTGAACTCTTACTAAAAGCTTTGTGTTGCAATCTTTGCAGATCTGAGGGTGCACAGGTGTGCTGTGGATATGCTGAGCCACCTGATCATGTACCATGGCAAAATGGAAATACGGTTACACCCTGAGAGAGAGCACAGCTGGCTGCCAAGGTCCCGAAAACCTTTCCAACACATTGCACAAGTGTGGAAGTGGTACAAGAAAAGCATGATGCAAAGCAGTCTGCAGCTCTCCGCACGGATCACTACACAATAGCCTCGCATGGAGGCCGGAGACAAACTCCCAGTGATACAAACAGCAACTTCACAGGACTGTACTTACCGAGGGAGAGAAAAGGGAGGAGTATGCCCTTTGGGAAGAAGGTGGAAAAGCGCCTGGTGTCATCCTAACAAAGACTTACATGGTAGCATGAGCAACGCCACTGGGATGTTGAAATGCTACCCAGCTGGGTGTTTGGCATGATGATACACGAAGGTGGGGTAGATAAACGGTGCCCACTGATAACGCTGGACTGCCCAGCGTGTGCTCCCGCGTCACCATTACCAGGCTCATTACGCACGGTCCATATTTGATCACTGACGACAGACCTCCTCACTGCTTTGCAAGGCATGAATGGCTCACTGCTTGGGGACAGGCTGCATATTATTCAGTGCTTCGGTTCTGAAGAACTCAGCACTATCAGACATTCTGGATGACTGCTCGTGTGGCTGCCTTTTAAGCAGTCACTAACCATCTCTAACACATTTTCACCCATTGCATCTCCTAAATTTCTTCACAGCATTACATGGAGCGTGTAATAACTAAAATGAAATTAAATTCCTAGCGTAGCTCAACACAAAGACTATGCGTGATGCAAGTCTAACGTGAAGTTGGACATGGCTTCTTTATAATTCTCTTGTTTCAAGGCAGATGTGTTTTAAGTGTTTGGAAGGAGAGTGCTCTCAGTGACATCTGTCTTAAGTTGCAAGCCAAGAGTAAATAAATGTATGTTGTCTGATACATGTTAATGTTTTTTTCTTTTAAACTGCATGTAAGATGTTTTCAAGGACTCTCTCAACCAGCTGCAAGAACTGGACATAACCTAGAGGTTATTTTTAGGAAATAAGAGAGCTGGTGTCTTAAGCCAGGTTGCAAATAGCAAAATCAAAACCTTTTAAAGTTAATACAGGAATGAATTTGTGGTTCAAATGGGGATAAAAGGTATAACAAGCTGGGAATATGGAAAAAAGTGGAATGACAAGGAAATTGCAATGATGCCATCCGTCTAGTCAGCAGAACGGTATTTTATTAAGCACAGAAGTAATTGGCGTTGAGCAATGCTCAGAGAGCTTCTGTCACAGATAGCTGAGAACCTCTCTTGTGCTCTAATTACCTCTAAATTTCAAGAGGTTTTGGAAGATAAAAGGATGAGCAAGTCTTCAGTGTGCTGTGTTACAAAGCCAATTCATAATAATCAGATAGTTTTGTAGCGCACCTGGTGTCCAAGCATTTTGATATCTGGAATTCTCAGAATTTTGGTCTCTCCCTACACAGTACATATGACTGAACACATATAACTGACTGCTGGATTCCTCTGCCTTCATTATTAATAAATACACTTGAATAGAGGGCACCTAGTCATTTTTTCTGTGAAAGAACCATAGTTTTGTATCAAGGGCATCTCTGCTGCAGTGCTATCTATGGTTGCTGTGTCCTGGGAAATCTAGGCAGAATGATGATTAACCAAAGGCATGTATTATTATGGATACACTTAACTCAGTAATTCTTAACTCTCTTGTATACCTCACATCAATCATGCTTGAAGGAAAATTCTAGTATGCATGGCTTACATTTCTGGGGATGCAATTACCACAGTAGTTCTTCTAACCAGAGACAAAATAAATCAGATCTGCATTAAGACCCCATTGGTAGAGTCCTAGAGAAGCGCAGCATCTTACTGCATCTTCTGAACACTCCTGCTTTGGTTTTGGTTTTGATATCTTTCCTATCTGCTATGAATTTAATCTACAAACAAGTAATTACTGTTACTTTGGTTTGGGCGTTCTTTGGTTCCATCCTTTCTTTCTCTCCTCTCTGGTATCCCTGTTGTGCCCTCTCCCTCTCTTACTTAGGCCCTGACAAAGCACAGACACAGATAAAGCAATGAAGTGCAATCATCAGAAGCAAAAGTGCCTAATGTACACAGATTCATAATGTTTATCTTTTTTTTCTTTATTGCAGACATGATATCTGAGTTCCGCCAGCCTGTGAAACATCGCCAGTGTTGACTTACAGCTGCAGGTGACTGTCCTGCTGTCCTACAGGTACACTGGTACCCATGCGCTATGAGAAGTGTACAGGGGCTTTGCTACTTCTCTAGTTTTTAGTGTGAATGCTAAGAAATATTTATATGAAAAGACAGTACCATAAGTTATTTAAGCTGAAAAAATTAACAAAAACGTAGTTCAGTCTTCCTCAGCTACTTAGCACTGTTCTTTAGGAAGACCTGGCCAACATCCTATTTAGGAAGAAAAGGACAACATGTGGGTTCTTGCTAGCAGGTGGTATTACATAATGGCTGTCGGTACATGCTGGGGCCAGTTTTGCCTTGTCTACATGACACTGAGCATCCTTTTCTGTCAGATATACTCATGTTAGTCAACACTGCTATTACATCTGTAGACCGTGCTCTTAAATATTCTCTTAATGGAAAGCCTACTGACAGAACCTATCTCCAAGTTACTCTCCCTGCAGTCCTTTGTTGATCTTAACACTTTACCAGATCATTTTGGGTTACTGGTTTATGACACTACTCACCAAATACTGTTGAAAAGTAATTTAAGATACAGTGGCTTCTCTGAGCACCGGTGTCTGTGGGAGACATCGGTGTGACTTAAGTGATCACCTTTTAAATTCTGTCCCAGTTCTGTACGTTCTGGCTTCTATGATGACTTCAGTATTATTTACATTTTGTTTCTTATTGGTTGTTGTGTTGTTGGTTTTTTAATTATGAATTGCATATTTATCAACTAAATCATTCTGAAAGAATATTTCAGTATTAATCATCTCGAACTATTGCAAAACATAGCATGACTCAGAGCTAAGCATCCTATAAAAACTTTAAAAGTTTAAACAACAGACAGAGCAAATTAAATATTTGCCAAGTGTAGTATAAATCCTTTGTCAACCATATAAGAAATGCTGGCAGGGCTAGGACAAAATGAGGCATTCTTTTTCCCTTCCCACATCTCTCCACCCTACTCAACTGGTTTGGTTTGAAAATTTGATTACTTTTTTTTTTTTTTCCCTCCATGAATTTCAAAGCAAAGACTTCAGTGCTCTTTCCCTATTAACATCACTTTCTTGCCCAAACAACAGTATGGTTGAAGCCTAAGAATAGGTACAAATTACATAGATAGGATAAAAGGAAAAAAAAAAAAAAGCAACTCAGATGAACTATTATAACTTTCTCATGTTTTCCTAGACTTTTTGACCACAATAAGGAATTATGTGCTGGGCAGCCAGCACAATAACATCCTATTAAAATCCATATTATAAGCCACACAGACAATGAATAATGTAGCTATTCTAAATTTTGTCAAGAGAATTCTCATGTGATCCATGCTTCATCACATTTGATCTTTTTCCATTCTCTCTGTACACTGTTCACTTCAATTCATATAAATACATCAGGAGGGTGATCCCAAATCCATGGCTCATGGAAAACTTCCCCCAAATTTTAATAAAGCCATACACACATGCAAATATATATAAATCCATCTATGTATATAAAAATATAAATAAAATTCTTATATCTACTCTAGCCTATAAAAATCTCTATTGCTGTATTTTTGGTTCACTTAAAGCACAGAAATTTATTTCTCCAGGTTTCCCATAAATTAGTGCCTTAGAGGCCCACTGCATGCAGGTGGCTGTCACAGACAAATCTGGTTATTTACAGAGGTTAAAAGTTATGCTTTAAAATTTAAAACATGGGAGGCTACTCTCTTCTCTGCCGGAATGACATTGGGGAGCATCATGTTTAAAAAGTAGCCCTACTGGAGTAAGTACAAGCATGATTATTTGAAAAGGGAATAAGTAAATGCCAGCTTTTTGTTGAAGAATATTATGTGGAGATTGTCATGGGATTTTGTACCTATCTTCCTAGTAACAGGGGTGGAAAAAAGAGGAATATGATTCAACTCGTTAAGCCTTGGAGATAGAAAGTGACATTATTTCAAGGAAATAAGTCACACCCGTCGGGAGGAGGGTGACTGGAAGCATCGTGTGGCAGCAATGAATTATCTGCACTGAACACACAGTACTAGTGAGGCGTGAAACCCAGATTTAGTGACCCTTGCTATATTGCCCACACTAGGAATGACAGGAGTTCAACAAGGTAGAGAACACAACGGTTATACTGAAGAAGAGGAAGGAGAAAACAAACAAACACACACCAAAAAATACAATTAAAGTACATTACTTGACACAACAGTTGGACATAAATGTAATTAAGCTGATAGAAACTCCAGCAAGAATTCTGA
Organism: Anser cygnoides; assembly: GCF_040182565.1. Taxonomy (NCBI): domain Eukaryota; kingdom Metazoa; phylum Chordata; class Aves; order Anseriformes; family Anatidae; genus Anser; species Anser cygnoides. The sequence goes on from NC_089875.1 coordinate 74,742,729, forward strand.
CATCCAGCACAACACTGAGCAGAATATTTTCCCTGATGGCGTTTTTTTTTTCTTTGTTTTGGTAATACAAACAAACTTTGTCCTGCTGCAACATTTACTCCGCTAGGAAGGTATAGCTTATTCCAAACAGTTGAGGACCTATCCAGATTTTAAAAGAGAACAAAACAAAACCAAGAGCAAGCCCACCCCCCCACCTTCCAGTCTCCTCCTTAGTAACTGCCTTGCTGTACCTGCCCTTCAGCTCAAAGGAAGAAAATCCTAAAATGTCATGTAACTTCCCCTTCCCTTTTCCCAAGCGTTTGCACAAAGTAGGTTGTGTGCTTTCTTGATTTTTTTTTTGTTCTCATCTAGAAAACATACAAAAGCAAATACTCTCGGCCCCTGCATGACTCACTGGTAGGACTTTGGCTATAGGATTTTGTTTAGCTTTTTGATTCCAGGCTGAAGAAGGATTCCTTTTCTTCTTTCTGTCTGAAATTTTGGGAGGAGATTGGTTAACCACTGAAAGGCCGTATCTGTTGAAAACTGTGGTGAACCTTAAGGCAAAAACTTGCTCTCCTCAGGGCAGGCTCCTCTCACCTATCTGCAGACTGATAATTCTGTTGTCCTACTCTTCACCTGCTTTCTCACTTACTTGGTACTGGACGTTTATCAAGCGGCAGTATAAAATGCTTTGCTTGCACAATTTATAACTGGCAGTTTTGTTATTTCTTGAGAAAATAAAGCACTGTAAGGAGAAACACTATGAGGACCTGGGCTGGATTGCTCACGTTACTCTGAGCAAGGCAGAAATGAAATTGAAAAAGTAGATGAAGAATCCCAAACTGAAAATATCCTAGACCTTGACTAGCTTATCATCTTGTAAAACGAGTTAAAGAGCAGGAGGACTTTTGGATCTGTATATCTGCTGTCTCAGGAATATGGCAAAGGCAGTGATAGAATAAACTCATTTAATCCAGTAATTTGACACAGAATCAAAATGGGCTTCCATAGCCACACCTGGGTGTTAGAAGTACTCCACCCAGTTTTCTTAGTTAAATATTCATGTCATAGGACTGAATCTTTGTGTGAAAGGCAGTGGCTGTGTTCAGGTAGCAAGTAGGTGTGAGAACTCTTATCTAGATGGAGAATCCTGAGAAACCTTTACGCAGATACCTGGTTATAGGACTCAAAAAATGACTAATCGACATCTTGATGTAAGAGGAGAGCCAGTGTTAGAGCACACGTATGGGACTGTTAGAAAAAAACTGTTTAGACCTAAATATCCTGCAAGAAGTTTGAAAGTCTAGATTTTTTGTCATCATTGCTCCTAGTGAAGAGGAAATGTACAAATAATGAAGGAATAAAACATTATTTACATTCACTCATTTTACTATCAGCAGAAGGCGATCTAAATTTAAAATTGTTCTTTACAGAAGCAAATACATTTCCTATCAGGAACCTATCAGCTTAAAGCCTGTAAACTGTCTGTAAACTACATAATTTAAGGTCATTTGAGTTTGCCATATTGCAAGTAGGACTCCTCTATTTGTATTGGCATCCATTTTATCCCTATTGAAACTGTATGACTACAAAATACACATTTATCTGTGTTTTAGTCCTCAAATTGAATTATTGTTTATTCGAAGAGAACCGAATGCAACAAACATTCAGGAAGTTGCTTCTTCATCCATAGTAAGAACACTGGCCACGTCGCTTTATGAATTTGAACAGCCTTAAAAATATATAAAAAACTTGTCCTAAAATCATGGCCATAACTGTCTCCTTCACGTAGTATAGGCAATATGACAGCTCAAATAATCTTCAGTGTGGATCTGCACAGACACTCAAACATAAACAGGAATCTAATCAAGCTGTTTTCCTTCATTTACAGACAAACTCAAAGACATAAAATATTCCTCCTATATAGATCCTCTGAGCAAAACTTGATTGTGCAAACATAACCAAGTACAGAATGCATTACTTGGATAAATGAAAGGAGTAAGCTGTATTTTATAAATCTAGATAAAGAGTACTTTGCAGAACTAACATCTACAAATGTTTTGGCTGTTTTTGTTGTTGTTTCTGTTTTGCTTTTAAGTGTTTAATAGTGTTAACAAACTTTTATTTGCCAAAATAACAAAAGACAAACTGCTAAACTTAATTTCTTTAAAACAAATGTTTTGCATATTAGAAAGCACTGGAAGAGTCAAGAAAATAAAATATATTTTTTTATTTTTTATAATTTATTGATTTCTCATAGATCTAGTTGCCCCCAATGATTTAATGAATATATGGTATTTACATATTTAATAAGCGCACTGAAAAAAATGTTCTTGATTGTTATATAGCTGTTATTTTCAGTTGTTCAAATCAGAAGCTTACTATAAAACAATGTGATATATTCCAGACTGCCTTGCAAAGGGAAAAAACGGTGGAAATCTTTGTACAGAACTAGAAATTCATCTGAATCGGCATCAAAGGTATTTGATGAGAGAACAATATTGATATAGAACGACGTAGCTTTTTTTTTGAAAAAGGATGTAGTGAGACAAAATATTTTATCCTTGCAATTTTGGCAATGCAACACTATCAAACAAGTGAATTTAAACATTTTTTAGTTTCTACTGCTTTACCACCACTATTTATGAAAGTTAAGTAAAAAGAAGAGAGGAAGAAAGGTGCATTGTATATCAAGAAAAGTTGCTGTGAAGAACTAGAATGGGTAAGATGAAGATTTGTTAAACAACTCTGGAAGAAGATGAAAGGTGAAAAACAGGGTATATTATGATAGAAGTTTATTATACACTAGTTAATTGGGTGGAGAGAAGACTGTTTTTTGATCAAGCAAAGGAAGCATCCAAAAGGACAGAACCTGACAGCTTTAATTACTTCTTGGAATTAATTTTATTTTTTTTCTGCTGGAAAAGAAATACACGACAGAGACAGTCCAACAAGTTCTTGGAATATGCTGGGGACAGCTTTTTCTTCAGAAGGTGAAGAAAACTATTAAGGGAGTGGCTATTTTAGATCTTCTGCTGACTAGTAGGCATGAACTGGCTGAGCGGAAGGGAATTTAGGTGAAAGTGAACTTTGTCATTTAGCGATCACTACTACTAAAAGAAAAGGGAAAACAGCAATATATACATTTTTTTTTTTCAGAAAAAAAATAAAAGTAAACGAGCTCCAGAGACAGATAAGCAAGGTTTCTTAGGAAGACTGTTTAATTACTAAAAGAATGCAGGAGAGCTTGTCTGTTTAAGTCATTGCTAGAGTCAGGTCTTAATTATCTGAGGTAAAGGGAATAACTTAAATTAGGCAAAAACAGAGGATAATACAAATTAGGCTGTGTAAATTAGTCTGCAAGACTCTTTTTAGTACATTCACCTTTAAAAGACTTATGAACAGATTTCTGTAGAGAGGAAAGCAACAAAGAGGAGTCTGGTGCAAACAGCTTATGCTCTGTGTCATGCAGTTTTCTACCACTCTCCCACAAGAAGTGCTGAGGGAAGACAGGGTTTCATTAAAGCCCAATCCCCATAATTCATCTGTCATCATCAGTGACTCTACATTATTATACACAATACCAGATTATCCCAATACAAAAGAACTGCTGAATTTTCTCTCTCTCTCTCTCTCGTTCTCCACCCTGATTCCTATGAAAAAGGAAATTAATTAATTAAAAGAAAATTAATTTCCTTGATTTTTTGTATTTAAACCCGACCTTTGTGAGAATTCCTTGCAAGGAGTTAATACACATGTCCATCAAAGACAGTGACACTGTGAACAGAAATTTGTTCTATTGGAAAGCTAAGTCCTCGGCTTCTACTGTAATAGAAATTTCATCCCATTTACAGTACGGCAGCATTTTGCAGTTACATAACTGTGAAGAACTGTGCTCTGTTCACGGGCGTGTTTCCACAGTATCAGTGGAAACAAGATGCTGAATGAGACCACAAGGGATGTTTGGGGTTTACATTACTTGTCTATTCAATTAAAGACCAATGAGCCTTTTCCAAAGGCTTCGTACACAAATTATTAGATGAGATTTCCAGGCTTGACCAGACTAGACAAGATATTTATTTTATAAGATATAATAACAATATAATTTTACAAGATATAATATTTTAAAGACAAAATATTTTAGGTTCTCATCATATATACTCAGATGAATATTAGTTCCACAACCAAGAAAAAAATCAGCTTTTACAATTACTGCACTTTTGTTGAAGTGGAAAAAAAAGTATTTCTCTCTCCATGGTAAGATTAAAATAAAGACAAGAATGGCATTGCACAACCTTGTCTGCAATCTGCAATGAAGTTCTCACATTAGAACAGAAGTAATTAGCATTTTCCCTAGCTTGCTTCCATGCAACAATACTGCTGCCAAGCAAATGAGTAACACTACATGAACTACATCAACACTAGAAAACTAATGCATAGCCATTTCTCCTTCTCTGGAATAAAACTTTACATGGGAAACAGTACAAGTTAAGTGAGAAACTATGAAAGCGTAAGTGCTGTTCCTTTATTATTTGGCTTATATATATTTTATGAACAAAAGGAAAAAGGCATATGGTTTGTGAAAGCTTGTGGAAGATCTCCTCGAGCCATTTCCTTTGTTGGCTGTTCTTGCCAGCTATAGTCATTATGTACCTTCCTTATTTCCGTATATGATATTCATTTGAAAAATTTCCAGTACTTCAAACATAGGTCTTTCAAAGGAGGATTACAATTATACCTAGTGTTAAATTCTGTTTTCAGGTTAGTTGTCCTTTTTATTATATATATATATATATATATGTATACACATGCTTTATGTAAACAGATCCTTAGTAGTCTCTTACCTTTCTAAGTGCTGCTGGTAATGAGGCAGTAGACATTGATATCGCTGGAATAACATAAGCATGTGGACAGATTACTGATGGTAGTTGGTTTTCTTGTACAGTATAGCGTCTGCCTGATATATCATAGTACCTGAAAGGAGAGTAAACATTGTCCAATTAATACATCCTACTGAAATAAAGTCTGAGCTAGTATCTATTGTATTTCTTGACAAAACACACTAAGCTGTTTTCTCCTGTTGTAGTAGTTTTGGGCCTCCAGTACTTCTGAAGTGTATAGCTTTTTTTTTCTTTTTTTTTTTTTGGCCATACTACTCACTGGTTTTATTTAGATATTAATTCATCCCAGCTGCTTCAGCTATCTGAAACTCTAACTTGTCAGCTTTTTCCTGATACAAAACCAAATGAAACTGATTACAATATTCAGCAAGGTAACCACATCAGAGCCACAAGGCAGAAAAATTAGTCCTATTATCTTATGACACTCCACCTCTACAGACACAGCAGATTACAACATTTGGGGTTTATAGTTCCACATTACATCACACATTCTGCTGACCTTCCTTCTTGAAGCAGTCTCAATAAAGAATCAGTTGAATTGACGAAACAGAAGGTCATTTATTGGAAAGATACTGCCACAATGACAGTATCTTTTTTTGCTTACTTTTTTTCAGTGTCAGTTTTGAAATTCGGAATGCAAAGAATGTAGAAAAGTTCATTTGGTCTCCTCATAAGTGAGAAATAAACAAGTAAAAACCAACCACTGACAACTTATCTTTTTAACTTGTCTTGCATTTCACCATCTGAAAAAAAACAAAGCAGCAAGAATACAGAATTCTCTGAAGATACGGTTTCATTAAAAATTTTGATTTAAAATGGCATTTTATATATTTAGTCCTTTAGATGAGTCAACGGTTAGTTAAAATTCATCTTTTTTAATGGATGTATTTTGATATTTTTATTTCAAAATCAGACTGCATTTTTGCATGGATCATATGATAATTCAGGTTGGAAGGGCCCCCAAGAGGTTTCTTTCTGGTTCAACCTGCTGCCTGAAGCAGGGTCAGCTATGGGATCAAGCCAGGTTGCTCAGGGCTTTAAACAGTCTTGAAAGTTTACAAGAACAGAGACATCACAATCTCTTCAGGCAACAGTGAAAATGCTTTCCCTTATGTCCAGTCTGAATCTCTCTTTTCTCAATTTTTGCCTGATGTCTCTTATCCTCCCACCATGCACCACCGTGGAGAGTCTGTCTCCGTCTTCTTGGTGACCTCCCAGGTGTCATGGGGCCTCCAGGTTCCTCCTCACCTCCCCAAAGCTGCCTCTTCCCCCAGGCTGAATGAGCCTCAATCCTCCATCCTCTCCTCATAGGGCAAGTGTAACCTTACAGGCACACCCCGACTGTATCGGTGTCCTTCCACTGAACTCACCCCAGTTTGAAACACTGACAGATTTTTAGGTATAAAATAACCTCAGCAAATTGTCTTCAGACAAAAAAAAAAAAGTATCAAAATGTTTTTGTTTGTTTTGTCCATAAAATACATGTGTTTTTCATTTCAGTTAGATCAAAACTCCCTTTCCCATAGGCTTTTCCTCCAGACTCATCAAAGTCCTAAATCCAGCTGTTTGTACAGCTCTAGTTGCAAATTTAGTTTTCTACCTGATTGTCATACTGTTTTCAAAGAGTAAATAAGGGAGCAGAGAAGCCTCAGGCTTATTTAGAGAGGTGTTCAGTTTATTGCATAATTGTGGTGAAAATGTTTTGACATTTTAACACATACCCCAATAAACATGTGCAATTATTTTGTTTATTTACCTATTTTTAAGGAAGAAACTGCACAGCTCACAGTGGCTGGTTACCTTCTCCAAGCCACAGCTGACTTTAAGCTGTCCATCTGGTTTTTCATTTTCTGCCTGTCGTCTATACAGCCTCTGCCAATGGAGGCTGCTTTGGGGTGGTTCCACATAAATTGTAGATGAGATAATTCAATTGTCACGTTAACCAGCTGCTCATCTAATACTGAAAGATTCTGTTACATCCTTCCTCATCAAATATGTATACCGGAAGCTTCTGTAGCAGTGCTCAAGGGAACAACAGCACGCTGAGGACTATCAGCTTGGTGACCAAGTGATTTTCCCTAGCTTGCTTCCATGCAACAATACTGCTGCCAAGCAAATGAGCAACACTACATGAACTACATCAACACTAGAAAACTAATGCATAGCCATTTCTGCCTCTCTGGAATAAAACTTCACATAGGAAACAGTATAGGTTAAATGAGAAACTATGAAAGCGTTAAGTGCTGTTCCTTTATTATTTTGGCTTACATACACTTCATGAACAAATGTCATGGCCAGCAGGACCAGGGAGGTGATTGTCCCCCTGTACTCAGCTCTGGTGAGGCCGCACCTCGAGTGCTGTGTTCAGCTCTGGGCCCCTCACTACAAGAAGGACATCGAGGTCCTGGAGCGTGTCCAGAGAAGGGCTACGAAGCTGGCGAGGGGCCTGGAACACAAGTCCTGTGAGGAGCGGCTGAGGGAACTGGGGGTGTTTAGTCTGGAGAAGAGGAGGCTGCTCAGGGGAGACCTCATTGCTCTCTACAACTACCTGAAAGAAAGGTGTGGGGAGCTGGGGGTAAGCCTCTTCTCACAGATAACTAGCGATAGGACTAGAGGGAATGGCCTCAAGTTGTGCCAGGGGAGGTTTAGGTTGGAAATTAGGAAACATTTCTTCTCAGAAAGAGCAGTCAGGCATTGGAACAGGTTGCCTGGGGAGGTGGTGGCGTCACCGTCCCTGGGGGTGTTCAAAGATAGGTTGGACTTGGTGCTTAGGGACATGGTTTAGTGGGTGACATTGGTAGTAGGGTGATGGTTGGACCAGATGATCTTGAAGGTCTCTTCCAACCTTAATGATTCTATGATTCTATGATTTTATCAGAGCAGTGGAACAAGTGACGCAGTATGGGCAGGAGGTTGGGAAGGTTCTTGGTTGAAGACTAGCTAAGGAGGAGGAAAATGCAGGACAACATGGGAAGCAGGTGAAAGCGCAGCTAAGCGCTGAGGTGGCATGAAATGGCGGCAAGAGGCCGCCATTTGCTATGGCGCTGCTCAGCCAGTGTCAAGCTTCTGCACCCCAAGAGCTACATAACGTACATGTCAGAAAACAACATGCCTCCATCTTGCACATCAAAATGCCAAAAGGAGGAAGACAAGCTGTGGGAGAAAACACTTCCTGGGTAGGAACTAATGAGGTCTTTCGGAATCCCCCATGTCTGCTGTGGAAGGGGGCTGTGCCAGAAATTTGGGAGGCTCCCGCTGGCTCACTTCCAGCATTGGAGGCTGGGCCACCCAAGAGGCCCCTCTGAAACCTCACCCCCATGGGCCTGCTCCTGGCCACCTGCTCCTGGCCACCTGCTCCTGGAGCCCAAGGGCCAGAGGATGGGCCATCAGGTCCTGAGACACCATTTGACCTCAGGGTACCACCAAGTGTGCGGTGCAGTAGCCAGCATGTCACTGCTTTCAAAGCATGGTGGAGCAATACCATTTCTTTCAGATACCTTTCTTTTAAAGGATGCAATTTCAGGCTGAAAAACGGAGCTGACAAAAGCAGCACAAGAAGTTTCAACCCAAAGACAACGCGCTGTCAAACAGCCAACAGTGGCACTTCAGATTTCCAAACGGGATAGCAGATCTTTAAATTTCTACACGATTTCAGGTCTATCCTTGCAACAATCTACTGATAGCTGAGCTCACAAGAGCCTCCCAAAAGCTTTAATTTAGAGCAGAAGGCAATTTTCCAGGACAGCGCTGCAGTACGCTTCCTGCCTCAAGGCATGGGCACGCAAGCAAGCTGCCACGGGGCAAGCCGGCTGTGAAGTCTGCGGTAACTGCCCGTGTAAATTCTTGTGTTCCGGCCTAAATGCAAAGAAGCTCACCCCGATCTGCCGAGACACTCACCGTGGGGTGAGGGCAGGCTGGTGGACAGTTACCGTGGGGCAGCTGACGCACTGCAAATCCACACCCTTGCTTTCCTCACTCTTAACTTGTTTGTGTAACCATACCCACTCGTTCAAAGCCCGGCAGGCCTGGGGGTAAAGAGTGTTTGCAACACGCTAGGAATGTTATGAAACCCTCCCAGACATTTTGCAAGGCCCATCAGTCGTCTGAGGCACTTGGAGAGAGGTTGTCTGTGGAGGTAAGAATTTTTACATCAGGAGAAATGGTGGGTTGAATATTTATGATAGACTGAGTAGTTTATTGTTTGTTATATGTTTGGCTACTAAATGGTGCAACTAATTATGTCAAAAACACTCAGAATATGTTTCCACAGCAATGACTGTCTGGCGTGTTTTCACGTAGCTAATGAAAATAATAACAAATTCTACAGTGAAGCAAAAGGAAGAGCAGAGAGAAGGTCTTAGAAATTACCAAGCTTTTGAATAGAGAGTGAGGATGGAGAAGCTTTGTAGGTAGAAAAGTCTTCTCCTCACCAGTACAGAGATGCTCGCTCGCAGGAGAACTACTGACTGGAAGAGTAATCATAAACCATTAAACTGGGAAGTGAACTTTTTATGATACAGACGACACACCATAGACTTATCACTCTTTCTTGTCCATGCCTAAGTCCCTCATAGTGACACAATGATATTCTAGTAATTGTCTTAAAAATTAATCTTAAAATATTAAGACAAGTATTTTGAAGGGAATTAACCTGAAGACAAAAATGCACAAATAAACCATGTTAGAAACAATAAACAAAACTCACAAGCAAAAAGTAGAAAAGAGGAGATTGCCATATGTTTTAAATTAATCATGCTTACTAAACTGACAGCCTTATAATTTTACAGCCATGGCTTCCCTCATCATCTATCATATTCAGCCCAGATATCCATCTACAGTCTGCTGTTTTTTAGAGCAGTCTTCAGTCTGTACCCTGTAGATGATTCTTGAATATTAATTCTCATTTTCAATCAACACTTTTACACGGGATGAGATCATGCTTTAAAAAAGAGAATGCATGTATGAGCAAGAACAACTTGATTAAAACAGAAAGATATTCTGTTTGTTTATTCAGATCCTCTGCCCAGTCTCCCACCTCCCATGCCATATCAGCACTTAATTTTTTTCTTTGGGACCAGCAAATATCAATCTGATCAGTAAAACCTCTGTGCTAAAGATTTACTGCAAAACACAGAACAGCATTAAGAGCAGTAGGAGGCTTTCCCCCCGCTCACCCACCAATATATTTGCTCTTGACTACGATGGGTCTACCTACACTGCCAAGTAATTTACCTCCCTGGTTCACTCCCTGGTCCTGGTCCCCTTGTCAGCCATACTGCACATGCACCACTTTGTGCCTGGGCTCTCCGGAGGAAACCAAGTTCTTCCCTCCGAGGAGGAGCCCAAGCGCAGCTCTGAGGATGGACTGCCCGAGGGATGGCAGAGCAGGGATGGGGCTATGGCAGCTTTGGCTCCTCCTGCCCTACACCACCCCAGCTAGCCTCCTGCCCTCAGACACCCCCAGTGTGCCCCACACCACACCCCACACCATGCAGCATACCTTCGGCATAATGTTATAAAAACACCAGTCTTGCAGGCAGCAAAGCAGCCCTCACATTACCTCAGACACTTTGAACTGAAGCCACAAAAATATAATTATGGTCGCAGAGCCACAGGGGCATCAGGCCCAGGTCAAGTGTTATGCAGCACAAACACAGCCAGTTCACTCTAGAGGCGTGTAATCTGGAGAGGTGTGGATGCATATATAAGGATCGCTCCCTGCGGCAGATCCTTTAGCAGTGCAGACTATTTTAAACAAGTTTTTTTTATTGCACATTATTTGAGTTGCTGTAGTTACACTTTTAATATATTTTGAGCATTTCAAACAGCCTGCTCTGGGCTGAAGTTTTCCATACAAAGCTTGTTATTTCTTCTGTCATCTTTTCCACAAAACCTGTATGTGGACTTCCTCAACAGTCCGTAGCAAGCTCCTGTATTTACACCATCTCTTCCCACTGCCTCAGCATTCCCATTATTGTATCCCTGGTTATAGCTTCTTCTTTTCCCTCCACTACAGCACTGTTCAGACTCCAGCTGACTTCAGCTCCCGTATGAAGTGGTTTTGTCACGCTCGGGTAACGTAGCACCTCTTGCGCCTCCCTACTCACACACTCGCATCCTGACAGGACACGTGCATGGGACTCAGTGGTCCTATGAGTGATGGGCTATGTGGGTGTGATTTTTAAAGGAAAACTGAGCACCTCCAAATTCCAGCTGCTGGGACTGATTAGTGGCCCTGATGTGTGACACTGACAGCAGATGGACAGGCACCCGTCCTCTCATACCTGAACCCTGCCATCTAATGGCCGGATCTCAGATTCACAGCTGAATCAAGCTTTACATTTCTGCCTCCACCTTTCTTGATGGTAGAGATACAAAGTCTGTTTCAATCACCTTAGGTCACATCTTGTCACGGCAGATGTATTCCTACTGGGTTACTTAGAAGCGTCTTGTCATACACCTTAATAATAGGGTTAATACCTCACCTAAAAGTACCCTTTGTTATAGTTACTCCATTCTGACTTATTATGACAGCCTAAATAATTCATTTCTTTGTTTGGCAAATTCACACCATTTAAATATTTGCAGTCTTCAGCTATATCTCTCACTCAGTCATTATTTAGCATAATCTTCCCTTTTGTAAAGGAATTACTGTGTTCTCCTCTCTGTTTCCTTCTGACAACATCTCTCTGGCAAAGATGTGTCCTAAGCTGGACACAACATCCCGGTTCCAGCCATAGCAAAAATCCCAAACAGCAGGTCTGCTCTCTCTTTGCTTTGTTCCACGATACATTTGCACACACAAAGACTGCACAGAGACTTTTCTGAGCCACTGCAACACCACAAACTTGTCATACTTGTTGTCCACTGCCAGACCTATGTGTATTTGTTTTTTCAGCCCTACTGTTTTCCCAGTACAATATATTAATTTCAGGTTATTAAGTATATTTGTTTGCATTTGGCAGTTTGTTGAAGCTCTGAGCAACTCCACGAGATGAAATGGTTTCAAGCTTCTGGCTTTCTTGTGCTTCAAACAACATGTAATTGGGAATACTACATTCATTAGTCCTTCAAAACATGTTTTTCTGAGTCCTAATACAGATACACAGTGTAGCTCTGTAGCCAAATCTTTAATACACTGAATCCAAGCAGCTTTAGGTTTCTTATTCCAAGTGACTTTTTTCTGCTTTACAAGATCAAAAAGCCCAGCTGTCCCAGAAATTATTGCAGTTATTTATTATGCTTAAAGGTATCTATCTTCTTTCCCACCTCTATTGACTGAAAATAAACCCAATACAAACACTTGAGACTGAGAATAGCTTCATCTCAATTACAAAGTTATCTTCCAGATAATCTGAAAACTTAGCGAAGAATGCTTTAACCACACCAGAAACCCAGCCATTATATAGCTGTTTAAAATCTTCATGAATCCACATCAGCTCCATACCGCATGCTCATCACTGTTTCACTCTTTTGTCTTCTCACAATATCAACTAAGGAATTTCATCATTGTAATAGTTTTCATTTTATATCTTGCTGGTACCATAAATATCTTACAGCAACTCTACTTTTTCCCTTTTTACATCTACTCTCCAGAGTATCATTCTATATGAATGTCACTACAAGGAAATGCATCATAAATTTCAGTTTACACCTACCACAGACACTCACCTTTCTTTAGTTGTAATTCTAGCTCTTGTTTGCATAGGAAAAAAAAAAAACTAACCAAAACAACACAAATAGCACCTTGGTTTGGTACAAAAGTACTTGAACATACTAACACAATTTCTAAAATGAGGTTTCAAAGACATATTTTGTCATTTGATTACTTGGAAATTATTTGAATTAACTGAAGCTCTTTTTTATTCTGTAATTTGACGGCCATTAAGCAAACTTTGTCAGTTACTCCTTTTCAAGAAACTGGAACCCCTGTTGTTTATGTGCCAACCATTAAGTGTAAAAAAAAAATCCAAACAAATTATTTAAAATATTATTGTAAGATGCTCTCCTTCATCGACTTTTTTTTTTTTACTTAGTCAGAAAAGCTCATTATTGCCATCTGGCCACTGGGTGGCACCTCTGCATGTATGCCAGATTTGCCCCAACAAATCCGTGTTGCCTGTGATAACCACTCCTCTCATTCCACAGCCAAGTCTTGACATTACACCAGCTCCACATATGTAGCCATGTTTGCAAGACTGATAAAGTTTATTATTAAAAACTGACTTTGCAAAATATTTCTGAAGTTTTCCATTGTATTTTTTCTACTCACCATTTTTGGGAATATGAAACTGTATAAAATAACCTCATGGCGAAAACTTGATTTCTTGAATATGTGTAAGCATTGGGAACTTTTGAATGTCTGACATTTAACTGACAGATATGATAAAAAAAAGCTACATAATGATCTTTTTTGCTGTGTATTAATATAACATAAATCATGTCTGGCATTGTGATAGCATCCAGAGACACCCCCCCCAGCAAAGTCAAACTTGGGTGGCAACGAACAAATACACAGTACTGACATCCTCAGCCCCAGACACTATTTGTAACCATGCTGCACTAGAGTGTTTCACTGAGCACAGAGCTAATCTTGATATTCATATTCTAGTCTAGCTTTAAAGCATTGTATAAACAATAATCATCACATCCACTTGCCAAACAAAGGTAGTATCTCATTTTATATAGTAAGAAGCTCAAAGAACCAGATGAAGCTGTTTGAGGAGATGGAAAGCCAGCATCACTCATGTCTTTAAACACATGATGCTTTTCTTTGTTCACATTGACTCACCATGACTTGATGAACAGAAATATCATGTTACCACGTAATTTTGCTGCTTTCCTGTAACTACATTGAGAGATACAGAGCAGTATTTACAATTTTAGGAATGTGAAAATACTTCTGAACATAGATTCATGCTTGCAACATTTTTTCCCTTGCTCTTTTATGCGATTATTAGCATTTGGTTCAAAGTGATAGTTGGAAAAAAAATTAACAAAGTCTTTGCTCTTGAAAGCTGTGTGCATCTAGTAACCTGCTTTAGACTAAAGTTCCACTTTGAAAAGTACAATTTATTTCTAACTGCACTGCCACTGCAACAGCAAATAGGGAAGTCTTTAATTCTTAAAAGAGAAATATTCTGTCCACGAGAAGGGATGAAACAGGGATGAGACACCAGAACAGGCCTCTCAAGTTCCCAGGGGCCAGCTGCAGGAAAGCCTGCGCAGGATGGGTACAGGGAAGCAGGGAGGCACAGCCTGGCAAGCACACACCGTAACACACCATCCTGCGGCACGGCCGCATCCTGCCACACAGAAGCGACCACAGCACTGGGCTGAGGGCTGCACCTTCCAGCAAGATTCCTGCATGAGGCCCCAGAGGATTACCCCACCATAGAGCAGCCCAGCTCTTTGCCTCAGCCCTGCTCTAGCTTCTCCTGCCCCCTCAGGCCCCAGATCCCAGCCCCAGCTGTCCCACACGAGAGAGCAAGGATCAGGACAAAGCCAACAAGATGCATGCAGGACAAGCGAGATTTGGCTAGTGCTGCATAAACTCATCAATTTATCTATTCATCAAATTCTTCATAAACCACACCCTGCAATTACAGCAAAGGAACTCTCCTAAAACTCTCCTAAGCTGATTTCATGAACTGAAATTAGCCCACTGTCTAGAACAAAGGCAACCAACCAGTGTGGGACCAGCCCTTTTACATTCTCATCAATTATGCTAAGTCTAATTGAAACTCAGGCTTTTGGCAGCAAAGAGCTGAGCCACATTTTGCTCAGAAAATCACACAGGGGCTTACATTCAATAGGGATTTGTGATTACAAGTAGCCTTGATGTGAGAGTTTATTATGTCATTTCTGAATATCAGCAATCTAAACGTAAGAAAACTAGAAAACAGTTCCTAACATATTACAGAATATATATATATATATATAAAAGTATATATATATATTTAAAGTGTCACTATAAACAGAGGTGCCAGTTAAGAATGTAGACTTGGGGATTTAGCTTTGAAATTTGGTCATTAAAATTTTACTGAGCTTTAAGTAGAAAGGAAGAAAAATGGATGACCAACTGTCCTTTGATGCCAGGAGTGGAACACTGAACTAAAACGATATATTTGGAAATAACTAATATATATATAAAGTCATACTTGGGTAAGTCATCTCATGTAATGTGAGATGTTTTGCTGTTTCCATACTTAATAAGGGACTGTATAAGTTCAGGTTTCAAATAATGATAACTTCATTGCAAAAGATACTAATCTGGATTTTCTCACCTGCCTAAAAACAAGCACCTGCAGATATTTTAATATAAATCTGAACATTTAAAAATTTTGGTTTGAGAAACCACTGATTAGCCCCACTCAAATTCTCTGCATATTTCTATGCTGACAACTGAGTGAAGTTGGAATTGCAATTTAAGGTAATAGGATGATAATACTCAATCACAATTTATGAATGTGTTGAACAGGCTACATCTGTGACTCTCATGTCTTTGAGTAGACAGTCTAGAAGACGTGTGCTTACAGTTGTATTTATGGAAACAATTTTAAAATGCTTTAACACAGACATATTTTAAGATACAACTTTTTAAAATCTACTTTCATACCCTTTTAAGTTTACTTTAAAAGCTACTTTTACCAAAAGTAGTTTAGGGAAATCTCAGAAATTACTAAGCCTTTAGACAGGAGAACAATGGAGAAGGTGAAAAGCACAAGCAAGGCATATCAATCGTGGCCACAGATGCAGCATAAGAAGTGGTTTTGTCACAAACTTGAGCACAGCACCAAAATGAGATGCTATCCATTTCACAGTACATTCTGTAGCCTGACAGATGATCATCACTGCTCTTCATTTTTATTTTTAAGAGCAATGAGTGCATATATTTAAATTCTCAAAAGTTGCACATCAAAATAAATACATAGATGTGGATGGGCTCTCTTCATACCCCCACATGGAAGAGGCTTTCTGCCAGCTCAGATATCATACAGATTTACATTACCAAGTGCTTCTTTGAAGTTTTATTGGCTTTGTAGAAAGGACTAACTTATACAGCAAGAAGCAGCAGACTTCAGGATACAAGCTTGCTGCAAGGCAGCCTGCCTGCATCTCTGCATCCTAATGCTACAGTCAGAAGATCACAGACTTTGGTTTCAGACTTTGTTTTGCTTCATTTTTTGAGGAATGTCTAGTTCTCTCCTGACAGCGTTTTTGCCTCTTGTCAAACCTACTTATCACTCCCATCTTTCACTTCCTTCTCTTTTCCACAAAAGTTATCAAAAGTCACGTCGCAGGCAATGAGGGAAGGTAAAAGAAGGGATGTAAAAAACAGAAGAGAGACAAATGAGAACAAGCAGATCCTGGGAAAGGAGGTGCAGACAATCTAGAGAGAATATTTTTTTAATCAGGACATTGACAGCCCAGTTAATGTTGTGCAAATCTTTGCTATTTAAAATTGTGAGCATTTTGTTACAATTCAGTACAGTTAATACTGCTTCATTAACAGCTCTCTCCTAGGTAACTAGATGATGACACCTTCAACTATTGGTTACAGACAGCTCATCCTCCAGCCTCATTGCTTGTTCATCCTAGGCTGCTTAAATACCTCCTGAGCAGGAAACACCTTCAAGTTAATTATATTAAATGTCTGGGATGGAGCCTGCCAAGCGGTCCTGACCACAGGAAAGCAGGCAGAGGCTCCTTGTACTCAATGACAACAATGTCTTCTTACAATGAGGTCACTATATCAAAGGAAAAATCCTATGAAAACCCTCAGTTTTTAACTTTGAGGAAGCAAAGACGATTTTTTTGTAATTTCTATCTCCTGCACTGATCTGTGGCTACAGCACCATAAAAGAAATGCCCATATCTCGTCTCTTAGTCAGAGCAGAGGTGGCTATCTCAACACATATGCATTTCTGAGTGAAAACAAGTCTGATTCGTCCACCGTAAGCATTAACTCTCAGCCACACCTACTCTTCTAATTCAGTCAAGTCTACTACTAATGAAAGCTCCCTCTCCACGTGACAAGCAAATTTAGATGTAGTCCTGCTTATCTTTGACTAAGGATGTCATCCATAAAATTATAACATTACTAAAATTGTGCTTGAAGCTGAATTAAGAAGAAAAACTTAAGGGAGTGAACTTGCTCTCTTACTAGCCTGCGGGTTATACCATCACGTATTCTTAACGTGTCTACCTGACCTGGTCTGTACCTAGCAGCAGTAACCTCCACGGCGTTTGCTGAAGGAAGTAATTTTCGTGTCTCAGTAAGTGTCATGCTTCAGTTCTCTGTCATCACAAAATAAACTATTTTGGCAGGGTGCTAGGTGACAAACTATATTGTTCAAGTGAGCCTGCATACTACCTCAGTGATTCTGATGCTTTATGTGCTTTCAGTGTGTGAGCTCCTGATGCTTGTAGTCTTGAAAAGATCACGTAGTCATTTAAAAACTAACAAACAAAAGCACCACACGACAATGTTTCTAGTATTCCTTTGGAAGAGAAGGGCTTTATACCACCCTACTGTCTCGATAGGCTTATGTACCTCAGTTTGGATCTAGGTCTTATGCTGCCAAAGATGTCTAATTGACAGTTGAGTACAAAGAGTAATTAAGTAAACATCTGAAATCACGCCAAATAATTCTACGACAATTTCAATCACATTTTAATTTTAAAATAGTTCACACATTAAACTTTATCCTAAAGCATCACTTGGTACAAATGTATTATGAGTCTTGGACTTTATACATGAAATACAAGTCATCCTGGAGCCAGTTCAAAGACTGACTTAAATCATCTAGGATGTCCTATTTACAATAGCTTACTACAGAGTCATCTGCCAGCAACTCTGTAGTTACCTGCTAAAACCTTCTATTTTAATTTCTGTATTTGCCTACTTTCAACCCTCTAAGGTCTAGAACCAGTTTAACAAGGCATTTATCTTGTCATTTGTGACCCAGTTGGGGCAACATCTTCATAAGGGATAAAGAAATTACCATCTCCCACACATAAATCCTCTGGATTTGGGAGGAAAACATTTTTGGTACCGGGTTTTAGACTGCAGGGACAGTCCCAATGGACAGTCCTTTATTGGCTCCTGATGATTTTTCAAAGTGTAAGATAAATACTTCCTTTTGTAAACGTCCTTCTCACAACTGAAGGAGCCGTAGATTTCTTTTAATACCGTAGGTAATCCATCCTCCAAAAGAGAGCAACAGGAAACAACTGAAGTAATCAACACGATTACTAGAATAGGTTATGCAAGGGCAAAAAAAAGCAAGTGGTCACGTTTTTATCATATTACACATGCAATGAAACAGATGACAATTTCACAGTCTTTGGGCTCAAGTCTCCAAACTCAGTCCTTCAAGCATTCTGAAAGTCTGCCCCAGGCTGCTCTGTACAGTAAACACACATTTGAAAACATAGTTAACCAGGCAGCAGACCTTTGGGGCTGCAAAGCTTCTCCCTGCAAAGATACAGGCTGTGAAATCTCTGTCAAGAGATATTCATTATCCATTATGCTGAACCGTATTTATTTCTGTCTTCATATAAGATAATACTTCAAAGAAGCCAAAGATCAGGAGGAGGAGGCAACTCAGGATGAGAAGCAATTACTAAATATTTGAAATTTATTTTCCAGATAAAGAGATCATTTTATTAGTTTACATGTTGTAAGTCACTAAATTATAAAATTACACGATTTTGCTGAAGCATCATAAAGAAATGACATTACTTAAAGACTTGATCTGTACTCTATTTTCATAAAAAGGCAGCATTGCATCCTGGTCTGTAAATCTGTTAATTACAAATCTTTCTCATAAAAAAAAGTTAATGAACCATCATTTGCTATTAATGCTTCCATTAATTAATGGGAAAAAACAGTAGCTACAGAAACAAGAGGACACTGGGGTGTTGGTTTCACTAATTAAAGCTAGTTCAACATCATTTTAGTAACTCAGTCTCACTAATTAACATGTGCAATGACATTTTTAGGAACTTCAGAACAGCAGTGGCTGGACCTGTAAATACGACCCTATCATTCCCAGGGAATGGTCTCTGGGGTAATGTCCAGCTGCACAAAATAACCTACACAAGCGTGCCTAATACCCTCCTCCCTTAAAGATGTGTCACAAGAGCTAATGAAAATGGAGGCAATAAACACTAATCAAATGTTATGAATTTCAACACAAAAATCTAGAACAACTTTCATTTTACATACCCATCTCACTATTGAACCAGCTCTTTCATGAAAAGTTTATTTACTTACCACATTGGCCCGAATAGTTTAAGTATTACCCCAAATATCTTTTATCCTCCCAGTACTGATATTTCATCAGCAGTCACGTAAGATGTTAAAATGCAATGTCAGACTCCTAAAATAAAAGGTATAGCCAACATATAGCCAAGGTATAGCCAAACACCTGTGTGTGTTAATTGGCAGAACACAAATCAATAAAAGCAGTTAGTGTCATTAATACAGAAGAAAAGATTGAAAACCTCAACTAATAGATAAATGCAGGAAGAAAAGGGGCAGAACAACCTGATTATGTTACTCTTGTGTTGTTTTAGCTTAATTCTATGTCCTTGGTCATTCCTTTTTAAGACTTTGCTATGCAAATATTCAAGAGCTGGCTCAAGAAGTAGTTTTGCCATAGACACCTTGGCAGGCACTTATAAAACTGCTTTGGCTAAAAGGCTCTGCTCGTCCCTCACAGAAAGCCACAGAGCTCTCATTAACGAGCAGCTTCAGTCCACCTCTGTTTTCGCAAGCTGTACACAGCGGTATTTCTGCGCCTCACTCTGTACACAAGTCCAAGGACACAAACAAGCGCCCTGCAAAGCCTGAACAGACTGAACCATAGACCACAATAACAGAAGATGCAAGATGACTGAAGGGTTTTGCTTTACAGCTAACTTTTGAAACCTCTCCTCCCCAGCCCTCACCTGCATTATTAAATTGTAATTTGGTCTAGATTAAAGGACAGTGGAGCGGCATAAAAGAAGAGGTGGACAGCTAACCAAAATAAGCACATTTGTAAAGAGACTTAGGGAGACGAGAAGATTATTAGCAGATGAAAATAACAAGACTGTTCCAGGCATATGAGACATACAGAAATCAGAGCGGAAGAAGTAAAACACTTCAGAAGGTATAAGAGATGAGAAACATACTTTAAGAAAGGAAAAATAAAAGAGGGTGAGAACTTTTTCAGCAATGAATACAAGGTCTCCTCGAACCATGTTTTAACCATGCATTTCTTACTCTTGGAGGAAGTGGAAAGTGGTTTCAGGAAAAATGAATTTGTATAAACATTACAAAAATCCTTGTACTGGTCAAGCTTTTGAGATTTGTTATTCTGTTGCATACGTGCTGTGCAGACACCATCTAAAAACTTTGACCCAAATATTAGTCAATACAATGTAATCCTGTCTTAAAGACCAAAAAAAGGATGTAGAAGGTAAGATCTATCATTATTTGCACTGCGGCTATGCTGAGAATCTTCAGAGTCTCACAGTGGTAGGCCCTGTCCTAAAAGGCAGGTATATCCAATAAGCTGGAAGGGAGGTGACACAATTACGCTGAAACGTCTGCAATTATACTAACACTTTCAGAACAGCAACCGCGTTATCAGATTTATAACCACCAAGACCCAACGTCTGACAGGGAAGACTTGTGGCATCAATACCGGGTAACTGCAGGTGCAAACATCAAAGCCAACTGATAGGATGTGAGCAAGCTCCTGGGAGTCATCCAAGATATAACATAACATATGTACCTCTATGGTCTTTTGGATGAAGATCAAAAAGACAGGAGTGACAGGCACCCAACCCTGATGGCATTTCCAGTAACCTCCACAGTAACAGATGTATCAATGATACCGCTCCATTACCGGAAAAGTAATGATGCAGGACAGCAGGCAATGTCACAAAATGTTCATAAAGTTCTTTGTTTGGACATGGCATTGCGTTCAAATTCATGTTTACATGCAATGCACTAGTAACCACAAACATATAAAGTCACCATAAAATCTTCAAAAAATAAAAAGTCTACACTCTCTGCAAGGAACAAAAGTAACAATTCCACAAGAAACAGTTAAAGAGATTGAAATAATACTAGGTGAGCAAAACTGCATTTCAATAAAGCATTATAAAGACCATATTTAATTTATTTTGTAAATAAAGTAGGGGAAAATCTCCTCTACATAATTACTCAACAGAGTAAATACTGGGCAAAAATAGTATTTCCTGTCTTTAGTAGGCTATCTTATTAAGCCCTGAAGTCTAGGATTTATTTTTTCTTATTGTAAACTTACTAACTACAAATGTTCTAATCTGCAAAAATTATCCAGGACTTTTCTAAAACTAAGCTGCAGCATTTGACCTCATATGCACCCCAAGCAGTTCATTTCCAGAGCTCTCAAAAGAGAATGTCATGTATTCTTCCCTTAATAAAATAAAATAAAATAAAATAAAATAAAATAAAATAAAATAAAATAAAATAAATAAAATGCCTTATATTTCCTTGAATAATTTGGTGATTTTTTTCATTAAAGATTCTGTATGGGTTTTAAACATGTATAAAACAACACTGTTTATCATATTGATAAAGAAGAGATTAATGTTTTCACCCTTCCTTTGATAACTTGGGTTATTTCACAGAGACTTTTCTGATCTTCAGGTTACAGCTATACTATTTTTCTGTCTTATGAGCTACGTATGTGCATAAATCTCATCATGCATCTAATCACTGGTGCTTCCACCAACCTTTCAGTCCAGTCATGACTTTAGTAAGACAATCCACAAACGGATATAATAAATAAGGATTTTTTTTTTGTAAGAGGACAAAAAATCACTAACTATGGATAAGCACCTAAGAGTGCATCCTGATTGAGACAGAGCTAATTTTCTTTGCAGCACCATATGGTGCTGTGTTTTGGATTTGTGACCAAAGAAGTGTTGATAACGCACCGTCATTTTAGCTGTTGCTGGAAAGAGCTTGCGCAGCACCCAGGCTTCCTCTGCTTCTCGTGCTGTCCCCACAGCAAGTAGGATGGGGTAGGCAAGAGGTTGGGAGGGGACATAGGTGGGATGGTTGCCCCCACCTCACCAAAGGGATAATCAATGCCATGTAATGCCATGCTCAGCAATAAAAACTGTGTGTTTGTGGTGATGGGGGTGTCTTCCCAAAGCAATCCTTACTCAAAGATTGGCTGGGCATCTGTATGCTGGTAGGTGTTGCTGAGTGACTGATTATGCATTACTTGGTGTTTTTTTTTTTTTTTTTTCCTTTTCCTTTGCTTATTAAACTATCTTTATCTTGACCCAGATGGTTTTTTCTCACTATTGCTTTTCCAATTTTCTCCCCCATCCTGCTGTGGGGATACTGAGAAAGCAGCTGGTGGATGCTTAATCGCTGGAAACGGTCAACCCACCACAGAGTGAAATAATTTCTGTGGGGCTGGGATTAGGATTCCTTCACAGTAGTCTGTCCCCAGGAGAGTCCATGTGTTCAGAGGCCTATTTGTGAAATGTATAGTATTTTTTGGTCATCATGCATAAACTTACATTGATCCATTTATAATTTACTGTCCTATCGTGTTGCACTATTTCTTTCACTTAAAGCAAAAATGTTGTTTTAATTCCATCCCGTGTGACTCTTCTACACAGCAAAAAAGAAGCTACCTGAGCTAAATCAGTACTGGCCATAAGCATACTCAAATGCAAGTGCATGCACTATAAATACTGAGACTTGATGAGCTTGTTGTAGCAGTACCTATGTGCTTGATGTTCTCTGTATGTAGCTTAATGTTCTTTGCACCAATGTCATAAAGGTCAGAGCATGCCCAAAATTTCACTCTCCTCATGAGCATGCAAGCCCAAGTTGGACTATCTGTAGAAAAAATGGTTGCAGAAGGTGCATATGGACAACTTATCTTCTGGAGAGCTACATAACACATGCTAAAAAAAATCATTTCCTTTATTTGTGATTGTCCACTGGCATACAAATGAATAATTACAAAGGAATAAACAGTCAACTCAGAGGTGGAAAGTAGAAGGGAGACTTAAAGGACTGTTTTGCTGAATATACCACCAGTTTTGGATGCCCTGAGAAACCATGTAGTGTTTTATGACTGTGAAACTATAAAACTGTCCTTTGGAACTCTTAAATAAGATAAATACAGTTTCTAACCGTGCTGGAGGCACTACTTCCGGAGCTCTGGCAGCCTTGGTCAGTTTGACAAATCCATTATCCAGAGGTCATTTGTTCATTGGCAGACACCATTCCCAAGGCTGTTTGCTGAACTTCCAACAATACTGGATGGCTCTTTGATGTGGTGATACGTTGCTACTCCATCATGTCTTAGACATTAGCTCTCTAAAATCTTGTCATTTGCATGGCAGTCATCTACTGGCAACCACTTCATCTTGAGAGGATGAGGTGGGAACAGGATTTCTAAGACCTGTGAACTCAAACCCTGTCTTACAAACATCTTCTTGCCCTGGGGACTGCTCCTGGGTGCATGTGGGGCTGAAGGTTCCCTCACTGCGCCACGCTGTCCACCACAAATGCCCTGCATCCCTACACTGTCTCAGAAACCATATTTTCCTTCCAGCACCCACTCACTTCAGCAAGGACAGAGAATATTTACAGTCAGAGTTGGAAATGAGAAGTCATAAAGCAGACTTCAACATTTTTCCAAAAATGAAGCTCTAACCCTTCAAAGAATTGCAGACTGGTTTGGGTTGGACAGGGCCTTAAAGCCCACCCAGTTCCACCCCCCTGCCATGGGCAGGGACAGCTCCCACCAGACCAGGTTGCCCAAAGCCCCATCCAGCCTGGCCTTGAACACCTCCAGGGATGGGGCATCCACAGCTTCTCAGATGGGCCTCTAGTTCTTCTAGTGAAAAACTCCTTCCTTATACCTAATCTAAACCTACCCTTTTATTTTGCTAAGGCCATTCCCCCTTGTCCTGTCACCACACTCCCTGACCAAGAGTCCCTCCACATCTTTCCTGTAGGCCCCCTTTATGTACCAGAAAGCCACTATAAAGTCCTGTAAAAGCCTTCTCTTCTCTAGGCTAAATAAACTGGACTTTCTCAGCCTTTCTTCACAGGAGAGGAGTTCCAGCCCTCCAGCAGGAAATCACAGAAGGTAGATTGCCACCCCCGTGGCTCTTCTGAGCCTGCTCTCCATTACTGACGGGAGTGGTCTGATTCGATTTTACAAGGTCTACCTGCACTGCGTGAGAGACAAGGTACGATGGCTAATTATAAAAGCTTGGGGAAACAGGATGAGAAGCATCACATCCTCCTAGATTCCTACAAATGGTGAGGAGTCATAGAAAAAGGGAACACCCTTCCTTCGCAGTGATAGCCTTAATGCCAAAGTTAGCACGGACATCACGCGAACTGAATGCCCTGAATGAAACAGCAAAGCAGTTTCAGGTTCCTGGATCATTAGTCAGTGCTCCCAGATGCTCAGATGCCCTGAAGTATCTCGCATTCTCCATCAAATATACACTGGCACCTTGGGTTGTGCCAGCACTGGTACTGGTAACAAGGGCCTGATAACAAAATGCCACAGTGTGGGTCAGTGTCCAACCTGTTTCGTTATCATCATTCGACTGTGGTCTAGCTCTGGGAGAGAAGCAGAAGGCGCTGGCAGTGCCACAGCACCTCTTCCTCACCCAGGTTCCTTGGAAGCAGGTCACTGACATCAGAAGCTGCGTGAGCACTACTGGAAAATATTCACAGTTATAGTTTTGGGAGGTGTCTGCTACTCCTCCAGATGCCCCTGATCACTACCTAAATTATTCATGCATCCTTCTTCAGCTGTGTAAAATCTGTCACAAGGGACCTAAACCAATGGGCCCAGGCTGATAGAAATCATTGAAAACTGAAGACAAAAGATCCCTGAGAATGAGAAGCTTGCACCAAGGCTGAGAAGTGACTGAAAGGAACTGCTAATAAGAACTGCTGAATCAAATAAGCCTGTCTACCTTTCAGTATCCACTTAGTATTAAAGTTCATGACAGTCAATATGCTTTATTTCACAGCTCTTTTCCCTCACTCTCCTTACATTATAAAATAAAGTTTAGTGTTAAGAAGTAACTCGGTGTGGGATTTTTATTTTTTTAATAGGCATCCAGGCCATCACAGAAAGTGAATTTAAAGCAAAGGAATATACTAACACTACCAACAATACTACAACTTAATGTGAGAGATGAATATGCCCACAGAGAGATCAAAGGAGAGCTGAACATTGTACTGCCTCAGAAATATGGAAAACATGATTGAAGATGTATAGTTGTGGGTTGTTTTTTTGTTTTGTTTTGTTTTTTTCATATTTTATTATATATCTTCTTTATAGGAAGAGGTGTTCTTCCTATAAACTGGGTAAGATGCCACTTGGAAAAGGGTTCAAAACTCTTAAGGTAAGAATGACTCAAGCACTAGATGCAGTATTCCCCTGGCCCGTAAAAGCACCAAACAACACAATCTACCCTTGGAGAATCACACCCTGATTGCTTTTCAAAGCAACAAAGTAAGCATATGACTTCCACACACACCATGGCCTGCTGTTGCCAGCACGTGGCTGGTGACATCTGCTTCACTAGATGACAAGGACATCTCATTTGTAATCAGCAGCAAAAATTATTTATAATAATCTTCAAGTGTAAGGGACATCTTGCCAGTAAGAAAATACAGTCATTAAACCAAAACGCATACCTTAGAATGAACATGAGTACTACACTTTTGCCTATAGTGTTGCATATAAAATTCATTTCCACTTTATAGATTTATATTCAGTAACTCTACCGTACACCTGTGCTACAATATAGACTATACATTGGTAAGTCTTCTGGAAGTAGACAAAAATATATTTCAAAATTATGAGAAATAGATCAGATGGTGGACAGCCTGGGAAACAATCCAGAAGAAGAACTGAAGGAGTTGTATGTTGGTAAAAATAAGTAGCATTACTGATGAAAGAGAAATCCATCTGTCTTAGTTACAAAGGTGCGCAATTGGAAAAAAAATGTTAAACAACTCTGTAATTTTTATGGAACAAAGCCAGAGCTGATACTTCTGAGTGTGGGAAGAAATGAATACATGATAATATTTTGTTGTTTTGGCAGCAGTCCCAGGGTAATGACTGGGGGATTCAAATTCAACTGGAAAAGCACATTCAATCCATTACTGGAAGAAAAGCAATTCCATGAACTGTAATAAGGAACAGTGGGAGTAGAGAATTTTTGGATTTTGATAAATCTTACAAACCACAAACCAAAGGATAATCAAAATATGGATTCTTCAGATTGCAAAGGACTTGCTTTAAGATGGATGCAAGGAAGGAACTACTTCTGCAGACAACAGCAACAACATGGTGTGGGGGGGAGACGTTGTTTAACACCATTACAGCACGGAAATATGCCAGAAGTTGGCAAGTAACTCTCATCTAACTGAAAAAAAGATTAGACATGTCCAAACAGCTATACAGAGGTTTCTTCTTCTTCTTTAAAAAACAAAAACAATAAAAACCCACTGTAGAATATAGCAAGTTAGTCACTTACAACTGTAGTGATATTAAGGAATCGCCATTATCATATTTCATAAAAAGATAAAAACTATTGCAAAGAAACAATTGTTGAAGAAACCTAGGAAGACAAAGTAGACAAACAGCAGCTGGCAGTGAGAGGTGATTTAGATATCTTTCCAACAGCAAAAAAAAGAACCCCTCGTGGACTAACTGTATTTCATACCTTTAAAAGAAATTTGCATAATGTTCAAACATGTATACCCATCACAAAACTAAACCAAAAAAAACGCTTTAATCAGGTGACACTACACTGTCATCAAATAAATACTGTTATGCTCAATATTTGAAATTGCTAGAACTCATTTAGATACAGAATTTGAGAATGTAAAGCTGCCGAATTTTTTTTGGAAACTTCCTGTTCAGTTCCTTCCCAGCAGTCACACCAAGCATCCGTGCAACGTGCAATCAGTGCTTGAATACCTGCGTGGAGCTATTATTAATCCCTCTAATGCTGCCCCACTGGTTTAGCAGCCAGTGGGACATTCCTCAGTGCGAGCACCCTGCCTGCTTCAGACAGTCTCATGCACAGCTTCTGAGCACAGTGTGACAAAGTGGGAAGAAAAAATAGATGTTCAATTTAAAGAAGATTAATTTAGGATGCAGAGGACTTCTAAAAATGCTCAGGGTGAAATTATTACACAATTTCACAAGCTAATACATTTTTACAATTGAAGTCACTGTGCTTATGTTTTCAAATTAGAAGTCTTACTATCACATTGTATTGAGTATTTACAGGAAAAAAAAAATGAGGTTTTTTGAATAACAGAAAAGACAGTCACCTGACTAGATTTATTTTTACCAAGAAGTTACTTTATGAACTATGTGCTGATTTTCTACTTTTTTATGATTTATGAGACAGTCTCATCACACTGGCACACATGTAAAAGTTCTTTGGGATGACTCTTACTTGTTTTGAACCGAAGTTTATAAAAGTTAGACATTTTCTAAAGTATGCTTTGATCCAAACATAGTATGCTTGCATTAACAAATACTTCTCAAAAGTTGAGATGAGAAGTCCGGTATCTTGGCAGAAAAAAATGCATTTTGGCTTCAGATTTTTTTTCATTATGTTAACTGTAACAAGCCAGTAGAGAGTACTGTCTTATCTCCAACAATTTTTTTTTTCATTTCTTAACTCATTATAGTGAAAATGTGAAATGTCTCCCTCAAAATTTGGCTTACTCATAATCTTATCTCGTAAAAATACTAAAAATTCAATATTAAAACTATTACCTCTACCTCACCTCAAAGGTTTTATAAATTTTTTTGTTTGTCCCAAATAAGAAAGATATCATCTAGATCGTATTAAAGAACTGGTTAGTTCAATTACCAGTCGCTCCAAGCCACAGATACATGGCGTAAGATAGTGCAAACAAGGAGGTAGACTCCCATGAATAATAGCACTACTGTGACTGCCTTTGGATTTCTGCTGTGCCAACAGAGCAACACAGGAAAGCAACCTCCACGATGCAGATTTGTTAGTACTTCCTAGAGACATGCATTTTCCTGACAACATCAGCAGGTTTGATCCCAAATACAGGTGGTAAGAGCCTCCCTGAAGTCCTGACTATTAGTTTCTGCCAAACGTGACAGGAATGGGGATCAAGCTATTCATTGGGAACCAGGCAGACAACCTCACAAGAACAGACTTATCATCCACAGGACTGTCACCTATACTGTGTTTCAGATACACCCCTGTGGAACTTTTATGGGCCTCTCAGCCTCTTTTTTATCTCTTCACCTCAAACACACCCTTTAAATTACACAAGGACTATAAAGCCTGATGCATTCCATTCTGAAATTTCAAATGATATGTATTCATTCAGAGCTTTTGAAAGGTGCCAACTGTTTTTTGGTCTTTTCTGCTGTTACTCACTATTTGCATATAGAAGCCATAGTCAAAATCTGACCCCATTATGCCAGACATTTGATAAACACACAACCCAAGCCTGGGAGAGATCAGACAGGAAACTAACAACACAGACAAAAGGTGTGAGAAAAAGATTTCTTAGTACATAAACTGAAGACAGACAAGGCTGCCTCCCATTGAATAACTTGAGTCCAGCCTCAAATCACATGAATCCCATGAGGTTAACTAAGAAACCATGTCTGAGGTGGGGTCAGACAGACATGTCTTCAATGCATCCAGGTTTAAGACAGCCAGGTGAAAAGCAGGTCTGGTTTGCAGGCCATGTCACTATGTTCGTAAGCGTGGTGCTGTGCCTGCACACTTGACCTTGGAGTCTGAATACATGGGCTTATTCTCAGTGCTGCAAAAAACAACCAAGCAGCCAACCGATCAATAAACAACCTGCCTCTTTACAGGATGTAATAGTGTAAGAACAGATCTATGTCATACAATTACAGAATATCCTGAGCTGGAAGAGACCTACAAGGATCATCAATTCCAGCTCCTGGCTCCACACAGGACCACGCGAAAACCAGCCCATGTGTCTGAGAGTGTTGTCCAAACGCTGCTTGAACTCCATCAGGCTCAGTGCCGTGACCAGTGCCCTGGGGAGCCTGTCCCAGTGCCCGACCACCCTCTGGGTGCAGAGCCTTTCCCTAACCCCCAGCCTGACCTCCCCTGTCCCAGCTCCATGCCGTTCCCTCGGGTCCTGTCGCTGTCCCCAGAGAGCAGAGCTCAGCGCCTGCCCCTCCGCTCCCCTCGTGAGGGAGCTGCAGCCGCCATGAGGCCTCCCCTCGGCCTGCTCTGCTCGGGGCTGAACAAACCAAGGGACCTCAGCCGCTCCTCATAGGTCTTGAATCTGTGTTGCTTTCACAGAGGGCACTCCTAGGCCACTTCTAACCCAGAAAGACTGCATATGCACAAATTCACACCTCCTTCTGCAACCTAGTCTGTGCAGGTAAGAATACTGAGGCTACAACAAAAGTAGCACAAGGGCTGCCATTTCAGCAGTTCCACTGAAGAATCTACACTGCTACGTTCAAACATAGCTGTAAAACACAAACTTCAACAATTTCTCTTTGCCAAGTACAGAAACATTCTTCAAACAGAAAAAGTATAACATTGGTAGGTAGGTTTCCTTTCATTTCCAGTTCTATTTGCTTCCCCATTTGCTTCAGCTTTTGGACATAGCTAAAGGAAGTCACAGAGATGCTTCAGCATCAACAGGTAAGTTTCAGCAAGTATCTACAGGTGTCTCCCCTACACCATGCAGTATGAATTATTTGTACTTTATCTGCAATTGGTAATAATGGGTGAATCATTAAAACACCCTCCTTAGAGACAAATGTGGCCCTATAATGGTATAGATTTTTCTTTATTATTATTCACACGGTTTGGTTTTATGCCAAACATGCTTTACTGTTCCGAAATTCTAAATATACATCCTGTCAGAAGAATTACAGGTTACTTTTTAAATGCTTTGTGAATGGCAAGATTCTCAGCCAAGGGTAGGAAAACATGTCAGCATTGCTCATCACAGAGTGCCTCCACGACTGCTGTGGAATGTCCACTGTGAAATTCCAGCTGATGGTTTCAAGGAATTACAATAATGGAAACCAAAACAAACAAACAAGCAGATCTGTAAACTCTTCTGGGAGTCAAAGAATAAGAAACTAGACACTCCCTCTTCAAAATCCTCAGGTTTACAATGACACTTGGAATTCTCTTGTACTTCTCAGTGCCAAGTATCTGCACGCCCATAGTTTTCACAATACTCTATTACCAGACATTATCCACAGTAGGCCCTTGTGACAATGCAGGCTACCTGCATATGTCCAGTACAAGAAAAGTGTTGACAAAATGCAGTGAATATAGAGAAGAATCACCAAGATGTTTAGATGCATGGGCAAAAGTTAAGACTGGCTACCTAATGGGAGGCAATTTCTCCTTGGAGGTGCACAGGGACAGACTGAGAGGAGATGGATATAAAGTATAACATGAAAAATTTTGATTAGAACTGAGGAAAAAATTTCACAGTCTTCACAGGGAAGTTATGGAGTCTCAGACCCTAGTCAACACTTGACTAGACAAAACCCTGAGCAACTCCCTCTAACTTCAGATCACAAGCTAACTTTGAAGCTGGCTCTACTTTCAGCAGAGTTGGACAAGATAAACTCCAGAGGTTTCTTTCAACTGAAATCAATCTATTTTGTATTTATTATATAATGAGGAAAGTGTTCTGCTAGTTTCTTGCCAGGAAAGAACATCAAACTCCCTCACTTCCTGAAGAGCAGCCTCTCCTCATAAGTAACACAAAAGCTTCCACTGGAGGTTCTCTCCACCTCTCTTAGCATTAATTAGAAGTCACCTTTGACTTTGCATGAGGCCTGAGAGCATGTGTTGTGGCACCTGCTCCTGGCCACAGCAGAAGGAACAAATTGAAAATGATGGTTTCCGCCAGGTCATGCGACTTAAAACTTTTTCTGCTTGGCTAATTCTGCTTGGCCTGATCAAGCTCTGTGAGCTGGGGCACAGATCCTCATAGATTTCCAAGGAATTGGGCAGCATTCCTGATGCACAGCCTTGTCTCAACAGCACTACTACAGCTGCGGCAACAACAGCAGTCCACTCGAGATAATATAACAGTAGCTTACAAACATGAAATGGCAACTATAAAAGGTCAGTTATAAGATGCACTATGGCCCCTCAGCCTTCCTTCAATTCTCAAAGTACTTACGGAGTTACTCTAATGGTAGAAGGAACTCTGTAATTAACATAAAGAATCACTATTGAGGAAAAACAGACTCTTGTCAAACTAGCAGTTGTGCTTCTGGTATTGGGCTTTACCTGAAACATGAGATTGATCAAACATGAGATTCATCAAACACATCTGTTTTACAGATTTGCATAGTTCAGGACATTCTTTTAAAAACTTAGTTTGGTCAACTTTACAACTGTAAAACCTAGATGACTAAAGGATTCACTTACCCAAAAGTTCTATCTTACTGAACAAATATTATTTCATTTTCATTTCAGAATTTCCAAGTACAGTTCCAAAGTGAGGCTAATGAAAAATGACAGGAATTTTGCACACTTGGGAATGAAGGATATATAGAAGATGATAGTTTCTTTTCTTTAAAAATTAAATACTTTTTTTTTTCAGATGGCACCAAAGGAAAAGAATATTCCCTTATGTTGATCAATCTTTACTCGTCTTTCCCTTCTTGTCTTGAGGTAGCATTGAATGATGAAATATTTGATGATAGATTGAGTTAGCTCACAGTACGTTGCTGCATGAACAAACATGCGTGAGAAAGAAAACTGTACAGTAGAAAGTCAGCAAGGTGTAAGAAGTGACTAAAATAAGAATAGTATGTACAAAGATACATTGTTATCTGCTACATGATATGTATTTTGCCATTGTATTTTTTATGTTTGCTTTGAAAGCTAAAGGGAAGGGATTTTTCATATGCATGGGAAGTTCTGATCATAGAACAGCTCCTCATGTTTTTATTTTATTTTAAAATGCAAGCTGCTAACAGAAGAGCTAACTACTGTTAACAGTTCCCAATCCTCCCCATTATGTTCTATTTCCAGCAGCCTTAACAGTTCCTAAACATTGCCATTTTGGCTAAAATTTTGCAAATCAGACCCTGGGTCAAGGAGTTTCCTCCTCCCTCTCTCTGCTTCCCCTGTTCTCTCCACAGTCATCTGTGAAAGGTTTGTTTCCACAACTTTCCCACGACTTGCCCAGCTTTACCTAGGAAACACAGCAGAAGCAGGGATCAACTGCGTTTCCTTAAAGACACTTGAAAACTCCTAGCCAGAATCAACTGAAAACACAGAAGTTATGTGGAAAAAGCATCTTCATCAGGAGATTGCTCGCAAGGAGAGAAGGTGCCTTAAGGTTGCACAGGAAAGATAAGAACATAGCTTTTGAAGCTCATGACTGACTCCACACTGTAACATCCTGCACGGAGCTATCAGTTTGTGGACTCCTCCTTACCAGGTAACACAGATGGCATTCAGCTGTCCAAATTCAGATGTTGGAGCCATGACCTTCAGGTGCGTTTTAAAGCCAATGAGGAAAACCTGGCATTTCTAAGCTGCAATTCATTTAGCCCGTTTCAGACGCTCACCCTAGGGTAAGATGAATTGCACACCAGACATGCCTATTTGTCCTCCCTGATTATAAAGGGAGTAACCAGTTCAGATGTAGATATCCGAAATTAGAGGATGTGGCTGCCATCTTGTATTTGTATATGAAGTAAGTCAAACTAATTATATTCACCGTTTCAATAACAGATATTAATTTTACTTACCCTTGGTATTTAGGATCACCAAAAATGATGGAAAACGTCATCATAAGAAAATCACAGCTCTTTCAAACAGATTTTCTTACATTCTGAATAAATTAGTTCCTTTTGTTGTTGTTGTTGTTCAAAGGCATTATTTAGCAGCATGTGAAATACTGCATTTTGATTTTTTTTCTTTCTAATGTGTTATTTCCATAAATTCAGCAAAAACAGCATGTTAAGAGAATAAAATAATCCATTTCTTCAGGTCTGCTCTTCTGTGCCAGAAAGCTTGTCTAATTTTTCTGATTATACCAGCTGATCTACAGATAACACTTCTATCTACAAATGTTGTCCAGCAAATGTCCTGAGGCCATCTCAAGTACAACAAACTATCACTCTTCCGAATGCTCAATGCAAGCTGGAAGCCACTGCAGAAAGAAGGCTGAATTGCTTGATGCAAATCTCAAGAGGTCAAAAAGGGAGGGATAGATGGGATGGACAGTTGTAGGAACAAGGGAACATGACAAAAAGAAAAGGAGACAATTCAGCAATATTAGGAAAGAGCAGAGCATGAAAACTGTTGGTGGTTTATACAAACGGTACTCACTGAATAGGAATGCACTCAATATTTAATACTGCTTTTAGCACTCCATGAATTATTATGTGCCAACTAGATGCATTCAATATGAACTTTTTTTTAGTGGATCTTCCTGGATGCTTTTCATAAACATTTGACATTTTCATAAACATTTCATAAACGTGTTTAATTTCCCAACAATTTCTCAAAACACCTTTATATTTTTATTTGTCTTCATTTCAAAGAGTGCATCTGACACACTAAAACCAAAGGTGTCACAACTGGCACCTGGTTTGAGAAAGCTAGAACCTGATTTTTCAGAACAGTCCTTGTTTTAATAGACATTTATTTCTTCAGGACAGAGCTCATATTGCCTCAGTGGTACTCGGCGCTACTATGGATCAGGTTCACCTGAATACAGAAGAGTACGCTGTCCCTCCAGAATATACATGCAGCAAACATAGAAGCACTCAAAAAATTAGGAATATTCTTTGCTTTGTGAATGGCAAGAGCCCATTGACTCATTTCACCTGAACAAAGAAAGTGAGCGATTCTTCTGAAACAGAAGTCAGGAATGAGATCCCACTTTTCTCTACCAGGATGTAACCTTTCACTGCCACCCAAGCAGGATGACCAGGGAGCCACTAGCATTCTCACTGGTTCAGATTTTTTAGACTGGCATTTGGTTTTTAAAGTGACAAAATGAAAAGGAGAGCACTCTTCTTCACAATGGTGTTTTCACAGTCACCAAAACTGCAAAATCCATGGCACAGAAACAGCAGTCCATGTTACCTCATGCAGGAAAGTCAGCTTATTACTTCCTTGGCACAGATGTCATTCGGTACGGTTTCACAGAACACTATTTTTCACTTCTTGAGAATGCAAACAAAAGTGAGCATTTCAGCACGCCACCCCTCTTATCTTAGTACCTTTATAGAAATGTATTTGTTTAATAAGCAATGATATCTTCATTAGGTCACACTGTAGATAAAATTTTGAGCAAAAATATTCTACATTTAATTATTTGATCATGATAGTTTAGCAGAACTTCTTTCCTGAATAAAACAAGACTAATAAATCTTTATACCTAAGGCATTATGCTTACAGTACAGATTACCAAGAACTATACTGCAAACATAATTACCCTTTTTCATTTCCATCTCCCACAAAGTGCAACCAGCAACCCTTCTAGACATCCATATTCAATCCTGCAAAGAACAGAGGTGAACGATTGCATTTTTCTTTCAACCAGACAACTCATAAAAGTAAAGTTACACACATAGACAAAGTATATTGAATCAAAAGTTCATATTTTCTATTTAACGCAGCTGACTGCATGACAGTTTTCTACATTCTGCTTTTGTCAATCAATCAAGCTACTAATGTTCTGTGGTATTGCAAGCAGTTTTTAATTGAGTGAAACATTTGTTCGCAATCTTTCTGCAAAACATCATGTTACATATGGGCTGTGAAGCATGATTTCCTCAGTTCTTCTAACACAGAAGTCAATGAAGGTTATGGTTCCACCACCACTTTCTCCTCCTGCAACACAACATTTCTTCATCCTTCTCCTGAACATGTGTGTTCCTCCCTGAGATAGCATCTAATTATTCCACAGTCTAACTATCCTTGGATGTAGCCTAATACCAAGTTTCCCTTTGCTTATTTTTATGCTATTAGTGAACCCTAATTCATTATTGTCTCCCTGCCAAATCATTGTAGAATAACGGTCATAGAGGTTTTTTTGCCTTCACATCTTAGCATTAGACATATTTAGTCCTAGCATTCTCAATACCAAGGCTGACAACTACCAGTGATTCTTCAAACTGAGGAAGTAATAAGTCGCAAAAATGTTTTGACATTGACATATTTTTGGCAAGAATCTAGCTTTATGTGATTTGTGTATTAGCCAACCCAACGCTGGACTGAAGTAACATGTCTGGTCTCGACCATCAAATACCAAAAGCTCCAGATTCTTAGTGTAGCATACGTTGTGAGAAAGGCTGCTAAACAATCACACCCCAAAGATAGACAATTTTCTTTGTCCTCCTGTATCCAACTTCCTCCTTCAAAGTTCAAATCTAAGTCATTGTCTTCATTTTTATAGCTGCTCTTTGGTGAAGATCATTCAAGGTCCATGACACAACAGCTCTGTAACCTGATGTTTGGAAATCACAGACTTTATGACTTCCAGGGGTCCAAGCAAAATCAGGTTTCTTTATATGCTGCAGTTTTTCAAGGCATGGTAACAACTGTCATTCTTTCCCATTCTTCTCTTTCACCACTGCTTCTTCTGTTTAGAGGCTCCAGTTCGTAACTATTATCTCTGGGAAAGAGACTCTATCAGCTTTTGCTGCAAAGAGACCTGGGGATTTCATCTGCAGACACCCATGAACAAAAGCAGTATACCACAAGATTCACTGAGGTATAAGAATGCACACTTGTAGCCTCAAGTTGAAAGGAGTTGAGCTGCGTGCTTATTGTTTTATGGTAAGACATTTTTATGCCATACTGGCTACTGTTCTTCAAGATAAGTAATCTAACAGCAAGGAGAAGTATTGGCTACCTCAAAAAAACAGCATGAGAGCTCATCGGATAGTTCTTGAACTGGAGTACCATTTAGATAGGTGTCTTCAAACAGCCGGCTTTCATGCTAGTTACTTGCCAATCTATGTCTCCCTCCTACCAGAAGGTGGCCATTAAGCACCTCAATTTTTCAAAATCTTCACTGTTAAAAGTCTACTTTTATTTGTTCTATATAGCATTCTTCCAACCGTGCATTACACCCTACCATTCACATAATAAAAAAATAAAATACTTCAAACAAAGTCATTTCAGAAATGTCACTATAATCTTCATTATGAAGAAAAAAAATGCATTGAGCATTTTTGGCTGTGTATTTTTGGCTGGTTAGGCTTTGTTTATTCCATTTTAAAAAAAAAGAAAGACGCTGGTAAAAAGCTACATAAACAAGAGAAGCTTGTACTCCCTGAAGATGACCAACTGCAGGTAGTGATGTTAAGATAAACATGTATTTCCATGTGCTGAAGTGCAAGCCCAACCTGTTACCAATAATGGAAGGATTGGTTCCCTGTCCAAAAAGCAGGAAAACAGTTATTTCGTAATGAGAGTTACAAACCCGTCATTTCAGAAGCCTTGCAGTTAATAGATTTCACTCGTGTTTTTAGCACAGAAATTGATAATAATATTATGCAGCAAAAACACCTTCCATTTTTTTCAGGTGTAACAACTGAATCCCAAAGCCTGTACAGCATTTCTGGTTTGGTTTGGCACTACAGAGCTAGCAAGACATCCGGAAGGACAAGGAACTGGCACCTAGATGAAGGACTTTTTCCCTTTTTCTCACCATGCATTTGACCACATCTAGATAGTCTGTTCAGCTTTGGGCCCCCTCAGCACAAAACAGATGTTGATAAACTGGGATGAGTTCAACATTGGGCCCCAAGATGCAGGGGGCCCGGATGAAGCACTTATGGTGAGAGGAGAGGCTGGGGGAGCAAGGCTGGTTCAGCCTCAGGAGAGGTGACCTCGGAGGGGACCCAGCAGCTGCCTGCCAGTACCATGAGGGGTCACCAAGAAGAGCCATGAGGCTCTGCAGTGGTGCCCGGCAGCAGGAGAGGCCATAAACTGTGTGAAGAGACGTTCCACCCTTGTACCAGGAGAAACCTTCTCACATGTAGGCAGCGACACGGCTCGTGCAGAGCGGCTGCCCACCCTCCCTGCGCTCCAGGAAGATTTCAGAACCCCACTGGACATGGTCCTGAGCAAACTGGGTCTGAACTCAGAGCCGACCCTGCTCGGGGTTCCCTTCAGCCTGAGTTACACTGCAATCCTCTGATGATAACAGATTACTCTGCTTTCTGTCTTATCCAGCTTTTGGAAGGCAGAAGAGGGGTCTGTTCCTGGTTGAGGCCACCTGCAGCACCACCCTGAGCCTGGCCACTCAATGGCATTGTGAGACACATCCTTTCCCGGCTGAAAAGCAGACTTCACATTATTTTTCTATACATATGTGAACATAAACTCACTTTTTTTTTTTTCCATCATAAAAGATGTTGGTGTTTACGATTCTCAAGAGCACATTTCTATACCAAATGCAAGCATCATTAGACTGTACTTTAGTCTGCCCATCTATGTGAAGTCCATTTTAGGCAAATACCGTAATTTTCTGTAGAACTACTATATAAATATAAACAATAACAAAATCCCACACAGAACTTCAGCAATTTAGAGGCTTCCCAGTCTGAACCAAACACCAGAGAGACCAAAAACTTAACAGTGTGCTTTTCTAAAGTCCGGATGGCACTGACACCTTCTCATTGCCCGGGTCTCGCCGCTCAAATCCGAGGGGCACCAGCCAAGCCAAGTCCTTGAGGCAAAAGCCCGAGTCGCCCGTGCCTAGCTGGGAGCTGCCTTCCCCAAAAGCCAGGCAGTGCTGCCCGGCCCCCCCCCGGCCCCAGCGCGGCGCCGCAGGCTGCAGGCACCCGGGGGAACACCTGCATCCTCACGGTCATCGCCCGGGGGACACGCCGGTGCGGGTGCTGCTACCGCCGAAAAGCGGCGCCGAGCCCTTTCCTCCCCCTTCCCCACAGCCCCAAAAAAGCGAGGGCAGGGCAGGTCCACCGCTGCGGGGAGCCAGGAGGGCACTCCGGCTGCGCTCTGCGAGGCTGCTCGGAGCTGGGAAGCCTCCTTGCCTCCTCCCTCCCTCCCTCCCCGCCGCGCTCGGGGCGCAGGGTGCCTGTTACATCCCTGCTCTTCGTCCCCCCCCGGGGGTCAGGGTTCCCCCCCCCCCTTACCGCGGCGGCTCCGGCGGCGGCTCCTTCCTCCTCCTCCTCCTCGGGCGCCACGGGGGGAACGCGGGGCGCCGCTCGGCCACGGCGGCGGCCGCCCCCTCGGGCTGGGGCTGGGGCTGGGGCTGGGGCTCGGTCTCGTCCTGCTGGCCCCGGCCGAAGAGGCGCTGCAAGCGGCCGCGCCGTGCCATGCCGGGCTGGGCGTCCCGGGGGGGGGGGCCCGGCCGCCGGCACCGAGGGCAGAGCGGGGCGGGGGGGGGAGGAGGAAGAGGAGGAGGAGGGGGAGGAGGAAGCGGCGGGCTCTCCGCGGGCATGGACGGACGGTGGCTGCCGCCCGGCTCCGGGTATGCGGGTAATAAGGCGATCGCCGCCCGGTCCCTCCCCGCCGCCGAGCCCGCAGGAAGGGGGCGGCCCTGCCCGCCTGCCGGCCGTGCCCGGGGGGCGCCGGGGGGGGCATCGTCCCGCTGCCAGGCACCTCCAGCTTCGCTTTGGAGGCTTCCCTCTGCACGCCCTACGCCCCGATAGTCTGCCCTACACCCTAAAAGACGTGCCCGCCTGTGCCTGCAGAGCAGAGGGGCGCTAACACAGCGAGGGGGGGTTCGTTCGTTCCCGTTTCGCTTCCAGCTGCTGGGACGCTCAGGTCATAGCTGTCTGCCCCGAGCTGCTGGAAATGTAAAGAGTCCGTGTGCTGGGAAAGCTTTACGGTCACTGTGAAGAAACGGCCGTAATCGGGTGATAGCTGACCCACAGTAGGTACGCTGAGGTGGCCGTCCCCTAATGCTGAGATCTTCACAGCAGGAGGAGAAGGCTTGGACAAGCCTTGAACAAGGCTTGGAAAACAAAATACAGGAAAAGTTTGGGTGAGCAGCCCACGTAGACTACTGTTTTAGGCAAATAAATACACTTGTTTTGGGGGTAAAATCAGTTATTTTCCTGAATTGCATATAATTGACTCGGCT
Organism: Anser cygnoides; assembly: GCF_040182565.1. NCBI lineage: Eukaryota > Metazoa > Chordata > Aves > Anseriformes > Anatidae > Anser > Anser cygnoides. The sequence continues at coordinate 74,781,780 of NC_089875.1, forward strand.
AGTGGTTAACTAAACAGACTAATATATGAAGAAAGTGTTTTTTCCCCAAATTAAAATAAGTTGATGAATATTATATGATATGTGTCATAACAAAATTGGCAGAACCAGAAAGGTGGACTGTTGTGCCCTCAGGAAATACATAAGGGATCGAGAAAAATTGCCCATTTTAGCAAAGCAATTTGAGTATGTAGGGACATCACTGAACCACAGAATGGGTGGGGTGGGAAGGGACGTTGCCCAGCCCCCCTGCTCAAGCAAGGGCAGACCAGTTGCTCAGGACCACATCTAGCTGTGTATTAATTATCTCCAAGGATGGAGACAGGAGAGCTGGTGGCAGGTAATGTGCTGTCCTTGGTGGATGCCTAGGAACAAAGCAGGAGCTCTGGTTTGCTGAGCAAGGGTGAATACATCAGTGCTGGTGGGCCATTTCAGCTAAGCAGCGCTGGGGAGAAAGAAGCCTGGGCCATTCAGCCCCGGTTTCTCCTCTCTCTGCCACTGCACCCGCTGGGAGAAGGAAGTCAGCAGGAGCTGCTCAGGCAGCCAGCCTGCAGATGGGCATGCTATGACCCACCAGGGTGGACACAGAGCACGCTGCATCCACCTTACAATGGTGGGCAGCAGCTGATGACCCTCAGTTCTTGGCACACCAGATGGTTGAAGGTATGTTCAGCAGACTTGTGCTGCTTCATTCCTCAACAAAAAGATTTATATGACCTGAAAACATACAGTTTAAATCACAGAGCAGAGAAAAAGAAGAGTGCAAAGCACACATCTTTTTAAATCCTTTCAGATCATCTCAGCAGCTTTAGGATCAACATTAGCACCACAGAGTATGTTTTTCCCACCCTACAGAGTTCAGCATCCCTCTGGAGTGACAAATGGAAGAGAGAAGCCTGCAACATCAACTTTGAGGTCTCCAGCATTTGTGCTACAGTGCTAACATAAACTGCAATATCCTAATACACAAAAGTAGATGAAGGGGATTTGGTTGATACTTGTTCAAAGTTTGGCCAAAATTAAGTCTGAGTGTTAGATGTGGCAGTATCAGAACACCTGATCTCAATCCAAAGAGATTTGTGGAGGGCCAGTACTTGTACTACTTGTTCCTAGACTCATGCAGAAGATACGGACTTCTTCTTTCAGGAAAGACGTTTTAAATACCATTAGTTAAGATAGAAATTCATTAGAATTAGCCAGCCATTTAGGAAACTTTAAATGATGATCATGTTTATGTCAGCAGTCTTGACATATGTAACAGAACAAGTCAGTCTAGTTTTTATCTGAACCCACTCAGTTTTGCAACAGTTCATAGTAATTCGTATCATAGAAAGATATTAAGCAACCGAGCCTTCTCCTGTTTGGTTTCATTCCAACATGGTGAAAAAGAAGATGATCGGATATCTAGATTAGACTTAACGTATTCAATATCCATCTAGCTTGACAGCACACAGCATGTGAGATTTACAAAAAACAACAACAACCAGAACGACAAGGATGGTAATTTTGTAATGAGAATCAGACAAATACAGACTCAAAATCTGCAAAGCTGTTACAGAGTTTAAATAGTGCCCAAGATAAGATAGTGCTATTTATTCAAATTATTATTCTTCTTATTTTATTATTTCAAAGCAGAAACATTTTTCTAATATAAAGGTGATCCAATGTATGACACAATGTATTAAAAAAACAACAACAACAACAAAACAACCAAACCAATCTAAATCCCACAAGCAAATTATAGAAGAACACATTTTTGTTTGTAAAGTTTACATTTAAGTTATTGTATATGTATATACTAATAGGAAAGGACTGCCATCAATTTTGTCACCAAATATTTTACCTTGTCTTCCAGTACAACAGAGGTTTGAAAATTCCTCCAGAAACAGTACCTGCAAGCTAGCATTTGAGATTCAGATAACTCACTGTCAGAACATATGAAGAGTGTGTTTGACTTCCCACACTTTGGAGCTGCAGATAAAAGAGCAATAAAGCACCCAGGGTCCCACATAAAACACACAAGCCCCAAACTATGGTCCTGAAATCCCACATTCATTTGACACCTCACCCTAAGGGCACCTAAATTCCAGAAGTGCCTCCCTGTTTGTCTTGAAAGCGCCCCAGGTACTTAGGGACTCACCTCTTCCCATGCCCAGAACTGCCTCAGACTTCACAAGACTGAGAGTTTGGTGGCTGGCTCTTGCCTAAGTCTGACAAGGAGCTAAAAACCAGGTATTGCTTGGCCTAAAGCTCCGCAGGAACTCCCTGTGGTTTGCAAATGTAGGTCTTGTGCACATAGTAACACCAGGCTTTGTACAAAATGTTATGCCAGCTTCCTTTTTTTTTTTTTTGAGAGAGTTCACTGGCTGTCCAAGGTATGATGCAGAAATAGGGGCCCTAATTCAGGAATATCCTGCCTACAAGGTGGATGCCTCACAGTCATACCACGGTTCTACCTCACAGTCATGTTAGCACTGCTGTTTTTCTTTCTGGCCCAACATGACTAGAGGTTCCCTGGCTACACTTAAGAAGAGAAGGAGTGAGTCCCACTTCATAGCTTGAAAGAAAAGGTATAGTTACATATCCTCAGTAAATTATAAGGCACGGTGGGATGTGAGTGATCATTCCTGGTGGTTAAAGACAGCCTGGAACCAGAAATGGAAAATGCAACTAAATATTATGACCAGGGAAAGCCAAGGCTAGGAACTCAATTAGCTCAGGGGCAGCCCAGCCAGAACTGCAGCCACAGCAGTAGGTAGGAGGTCAGAGAAGCCGGGAGACCCTTAAAACAAACAGCAGGACAAAACCCATAAATGTCAGCAAGTCCATGTTACTGGGAAGGGCTCTGAAAAATAGTAGGCAGAGACCAAGGGACTGGGGAATCTGGAAGCAAGACCCAGTCATTTCAGCTTCAATCAAGAAGTAAGTTTAGGAGCTAAGAAGAGTTTTAGGCATTGCATTATGTGCCTGATAGGTGGGGCAAAACATCTGCCAGGCTCAAAGGGCAATATTCTGATAGTAAACGTTACTGCTGTGCCAGCTGCCATGGTTTATCCTGCTCTGTCCGGTGGCCATATGGCTAGATTGCCATGGGGGCACACAGGCGAGCATACAGGCTCTGGAGCTGAAGCAGATGGAGACACCTCAAGCTCTGAGTGAAGTTTTGGAGCGGGGATGAATTTGCACAACCTCGTGCTTTGAATTTCTTCTTACTTGCATGAAAACTTCAGATAGTCCTTTAACTTTGTGTGTTGGGTGATTTCAATCCCTTTTCAAGGTGTCTAGTTCCCCTCATGGCCCAAGTGGTGATGTTTGGCATTCAACTCCATCTGTGAGCTGGTGCCTTTGTCGAAAGCATGACGTGCCCTTTTCTTGGGTGCTAGTTATTAACTAGATCAAGGCCAAAACTCCTGTGGCCCTTAGACAGGTTCAAGATTTCACCCATTATGTTTATTCCTCTTGTAGCTTGGACTTAATTTGTAATCGAGGTATTCAATGATAGTTCTGCCAAACCCACTGGTACCCACCGATAAAGTAAGATTTTTATTCCTCAAACAATGTAGTCCACAACAGATAAAAGCATGTAGAATTTGCAATGAAAAATTAGCATGATCAATTATTCAATTTGATATTCATGTTTTCTTATTCTTATCAGTGCTGTAAAGTGCAAGCATTTATCCGAGCCTTTGATTTGCATATATTTTCACGAAGATGGAAGATGTCATATAGCCCTACCTGCTATCCATGCACCTCCTCACAGCTACTCAGACAAGAGTCCCTCAACCCATCTCTGGGCCTTTAAAGAGGATTTTGCATTAGAATCCTACAACCCAACGGAGGGAGACAAATTAAGTCAATATGTAGTTCACGGGGTTGGATAACTTCAGTGGTTACCCATTAGAACTGTCCTCCAACATGGCCAAGGTGTAGCCTGTCATCTTTAACTACAACATGAGGTTTTACAGTGCTATCCACAGCCATCCTGGTTTTTGGTTGTGGTGGGATTGTTTGTGCTTTTTTTTTTTTTAATTTTATTGCAGAAGTTAACTACTACTGCATGAGTTACTACCTCCACATAATGCTCCCATCATGATCCTAACAGTGAGAGTACTCTGATTTTAATGCCAACTAGGTACAGCCCATGAGTCCAGGCAGATAGCCAAATAGATTTCAGTGATGAAATGTTCAGGAATTACCGGTGTAGGACATTAATTCTTACTAACACAAACACGGTAGTAGTTTTCATTCCTTCTCCAATCAGTTCACAGAAAAAAAATGTCCCACAGAAAACATTTCTTTGAGTGGTTTTCTTCTGTTACTTTCTAAGTGCTTTACTGGCTCTGTTAATGATAATCCAGTGCTATTTTCTCTTAATGAAAACCACGTTTCATTGAAGTGCTGTGTCAAGTATAACGCCAAGACAGCACATGTATCTCACTCCAGCCTTGCTCTAAGTATCCAATTATTGTGTGCTTCTGCTCCCCTGTAAGAGACTGATTTTTCCCCTGTATGTTTTTCAGCTCACATTTTATTCAAAGCTTTCAATCTCTAGACTTGCCAGTTTGCATAAAGAATTTACATAGAGATTCTGTGCCTTTTCTCTGGCTGAGCACTGAAATATGTAAAACACTGTATGTATGCTATGTTTTTCATACCTTCCGCTTTAATGTCAACATTGATTCACTATGGCATTTGTTTGGTATCTGAGGTTTTTCAATAAGTAGTCATTCCTTCCTGAAACTGTGACAGGCAGAGATAAAACAGCTATGAAAAAACAAACTCTGAAACTAGACTGAAACAAATGCTGTGGATGTTTTTCAGAGGAAAGAACACCCCATGTTGTGTCAAATTATATCTTTCTTTCTCATCTTAGAAACTGAATGGGCGGTGGGAGATGCTGCTTCACAAGAGGGCAGGGTGCCACTGATTGGCGGTATTGTGCTGCTCAGTGCATCGGGGCCCCGGGCTCCCCTAGAGTTTGATTAAAAATAAATAAATAATAATAATAATCATTCTATCACTCTGCTTTCCTGTAATCATGTAATTTAAAGGTATACTACTAAGACTGTAAATCAATTCAATTACAAAATACCAAAATTAACATATTAGGGAGGCAGTAGGAATACAATACCAGCAAATTGTTGATTTACTGCATAATGTCAAGATGTGTCCATGTTTTCCTGAGTAGGCATAACTTTGCTGAAATGTATGTATTCCCAGGTTAATATTTTGTAGCTCTGTTTCTTTTTCTTTCTAGTTTTTCCCTAATTAGAGTACTGCTACATTATGTTGGCTGCTGAAAAGCAAGGCTAGATCGTGTGTTCTCATTTTGCATCCTCATATACATATTTTAATTATTCTCTAAGTTCAAAATAATTTGGAAACCTGTCACCCCAGAGAATATTTTTTATTTAAATTTGACTAAATCAGCAGTGCTATTCTATCATATCTTCTTCATTTTTTTCACAGAAATGTGTTAACCAGCATGGCTTAAGTTAGGATATGACCTTTCTGTTTTAGCTTTTAAGTGAGGCAGAAGCTACCATGAAATTTAAAATGACTTATTTTATATAGATTCCATGTACGTTGCTTTCTTAGCATCCCTGGAAATTAAATATGTAATTACCAGTTATTTATTATTATTTGTAGTGACTAACAGATGAGCTGGGAAATGTGCAAGCATGCAGGAAGGTAGGTCCCTATCTTCAGTAATTTACAGTCTAAAACCAAAATGCTAAAGATTGAAGCGTAAGCATAGCTGATTAAATTGTTAAGGGAAATGAGTGTTGTGTGACAAATCCAAGAACTATCCAGTCTTCTGTAACCTAGTTAGGTGCTAAAGAATCTGCAATTAAATATTAAGCTGACCAATTGTAATTAAAAGCATAACTGTTCCTATATATCCACAGATAATACAGGAGAATTACTAGGAAATTGAAACTCTCTGTTCATAGTTAAGTTTGCACAGTCACTTCTTCCTCCCGGTCCTTGTATGTTAAAAAACCCTTTCATTTGTATGGAGACCTTGTGAAATCATCAGCTGTCAGCTCTGTACTCTTCTCAGATCAGTCTAAATCTTGCACTATTCCATTAAAGTTGTCAAAAAGAGGATGTGTTGAAACAGCCTGATGAAGCACACCAGTTATCAGGAGTCCCAGGGAATAGAAGGGTGAAGTGGCAGAGCTGCTCATCAGCGTTTGTTTTTCCCATGATAATCAACTGTGATCCCAGAGAATATGGATGTAATATTTAAAACAAGTGCTGAGAGTGACTGTGAGAATGCAGGTCGGGGAAGTTCTGCCATTAATAAACAATAATTAGGGAGTTATCTACTAGCTGGTCTACAAAAAAGTAGATGAAGGAGAATGAGTAAGCTGAAATTTATTCAGACTTTGTAACTATGCCCTTCCCAGTAGGCTATCAATGAAACTATATAGTTACAGGTTGAGACAAAAAAAGAGCTGTCATAAACCGATAGGAAGTAAGAATAACCACTCAGTAATCAATAAGAACTCAAACAAACAATGGAGTTCCTCAAACATCTCCAATAAGATTGGCCTTTTTTAAAATATTTATTGATGTGCTACGATAAGTAGAAGCACAGTGAAATAATTTACACGGGATAGAAAGTTGTTGGGGAAGAGGTAAAAATAAAGAAGTTTATGGGGAATTCTAGGGGTATCCAACACAAATTGCAAACTGACTGTAACAGCCCCATAAGGGCAGAGCAATGGGTAACAGTGGCTGCGACTCCCTTCTTCAGGGGCCAAAGCACCCATTTGTAGGTCAGACCCACAGGGTGCCTGGGCCCAGATGTGGGACACTGGAGAAGGATTGATGAGGTCTTTGGATTAATATTAATTTCTCTTCACCCAGCTGGGCACAAGCATTGCTGCCACAAGAGACCCTGAGCAGATCAGCAGTGACTGCTGTGCTTGAGGAGCTGTGGTAAAGCTGTGGGACGGCGGTGGTGGTCTTTTTGATCCAACCAGTCAAGGAGCTGGCCTCAGGAGGAGAGGATGTATCCTGCAGATCAAAGCCTGGGCGTTTGCCTGGTGTCACAGGCAGGGCCTTTGGCATCTATGACCATGGACTGACTTGGGGAAAGAGGACTCCTGGAGAGTGATGACACCTGTGTGAGAAAGAGAAGCAAGAGCATCTTTCCCAAAAGGCTTCCTAATCTACTGAGAAAAGCTTTTAAGTAAGTTCATCAGGAGATGGGATCAAAGCCTAAGAAGAAGTGGAGAAACAGGTTGAATTTAAGATGCTAAGGGGAGTGAGGAAGGTACGCAGCAGATTAAAGACCTGGACTTCAGAAGAGTGGACTTCAGAGTGGTCAGGAAACAGGTAGGTAGGAATCCCTGGGGAGCCTGCCTTGAAAGAAAAAGGAGCCCACTAGAGCTGATCTGCAAATAAAACCTCTTTGAAGCCTGAGAATTGTCCATTATGATTGCACAATAAGATGTAAAGATATAGCAGGAGGACAGGCTGGCTGAAGAGGGAACTTTTATTGAGCTCAGACACAGGAAGGAAGTATACAGAAAGTAGAAGCAGGGACAGGGTACCCAGAAATTTAGCAGCATCACCTAGGCATGCAAGAGTCAAATTAGGAAAGCCACACGGAGCTGGGATTAAAAACAGAGAATGTGAAAGGCAACAAGAAGGGCTTCTACAGGTAAGCAGACTCAAAAGAAAGATGAAAGAAAATGTAAGGTCACTGCTAAATAGTGCAGGCAAGCTAGAGAAAAAGGACCTAGTCACAAACCCCTGGAAAAAGCTGAAGTACTTAATGCCTCCTTTGCCTTGCTTTTTACTGGCAATGCCAGGTCTCTGTGCCTAGTACCAAGTAGGGCAATGAGCTGCTACCCACTGTATAGAAGGATTAAGTTAGGGAGAATTTAAGTAATTTTGGACAGGTGAGCAGATGAGATACATCCACAGAAGCTGAGAAGGCTGATGTCTTTGCAAGGCTCCTCTTTATCATCTTTGAAAGACTGTGGCAGCTGGGGGAAGTTCCCAGTTCCCAGTAAAAGGCAGACCATTACATCATTATTTTAAAAAGCCAAGAAGGAAGACCTGGGTTACTACAACCTGGTCAGCTCCTGGGAGACTTACGGAATGAATTCCCCCTGTTTCAGGCACATGAGACACAAAAGGATGACTGGAATCAGCCAACACAGACTTATCAAGGTCAAATCATCCTTATCGACCTGATCGCCTTCTGTGATGAAATAGCTTATCTCTGTGGATGAAAGGAGAATTACGGATGTAGTTTATCTGAAGGAAGACTTTCAACTCAGCTTTTCATAGTATAGTAATAGCCAAACTGAGATGTGAAATGGATGAAAAACGGGCTGGACTGCTGAGCTCAGAGTAGTTGTTAATGGTTCAAATTTTAACTGGAAGCTGGTTACCAGTGGTATTCCTCCAGCATCGATACTAGGGCCAGTGGCATTTAATATTCTCACCATCAACCTGGACAATGGACTGGAATGTAAAGTTGTTGCATTTTCAGAGGGTATAAACTGAAAGGGGTGGCAGGGTGGAGGGGGTTGATACGCTGGAGGGTTGGGCAGCTCTTCACAAGATCCCAGCACATGAGAGGAATGAGCCAGCAGAAAACCCATGAAGTTTAACGGAGGCAAATATGAACTCCTACACCTAGGACAGAGTAACCCGACTCATCCATACAGGGGTCTGGGTGTCAATAAGCTGCTCGTGGGTTACAAGTGCACCCAGGCACCCATGAAGGCCAAGCATGTACTGGGCTGCATTAGGCATGGCACAGCCAGTAAGTCAAGGGCAGTGGTTGTTCCTCTCCAGACAGCACTGGTGAGGCCACTGGTAATTACACTTGCTAAGGAATCCGACAGACTTCAGGTCATTTATTTTTCCCACATCAACACTAACACCATCCTCCTATTTTATATTCACTGTTTGCTTATGTTTTTCCTGAGAAATCAGAGTGATTTAACAACTAGCTCATAAAACACGTTTCGTCAACACAACAAAGAGAAAAATAGAAGAATTCACAATTGATTTCAAATTCACTAAAAGTCTTTGTAAATATAAACAACCTTATTCATTTCATTAATGGAGAAACAAAGATATACGAGAGCTTCAGAACTGGAGTTTTCAAGACTTTATTACTATGAAATAATCAAAGTAAATTTGGAATCACTGAGAAAAATTCTTTCCCTGGGTAAAACCACTGATGATCACCCAGTCATACCATAAAAAAATGAATTTGTCTGGAACGGATAAATCCTGTATGAATGAGCAGTATTTTCTCTCAGAAAACTAAGAAAAAGCACTGTTCTAAACAGTTATAGTCAGATGTAATAGGCACACATCATTAGGTCCAGTGGGAATAGAAAATGAATTTTCTGAAGCTTCAGTGACTTGTATCAGCATGACGGCTGGCCTACTGTACCTATGCTACACTTAGCACTCTGTTATTCACGAACCCATATGATATTTGACACTTTATTGCAATAGCATGTCACTTCATAAATTAGCCAATAGATTAGATTGTAATGAATATCTGTGAATAACAGTATCTAACTCAGATGCTTCAAATTAAATAATGCAACAGAGAAAAGGAATGAAATTCTTATTTGAAGGACTTCAATATAAAGCTATACAGTAGGTAGTTTTACCAAAGCATACGAGATTACCTGTTGATAAACAGCAGTTCTGGGAATTCTTGAGTCCTAAATGACTTGTGGGTGCTTAGTGGCTTTGTTGTACTTATGAGCAGATCACCTTTATCTTGGAAGCTGACATTGCAACAAAATTAACAGGTTTCCATTCAGATTAAAGGTGAAATATCTTCTTGCCACCCCCTCCAAAAACAAACAAACAAACAAACAAAAAACAAACAATAAAAGACAACCTAAAGACTGTTCAAGTAGCCAGACAGCACAGGATTATTGTATTATTATATTATCCTCCAGAATTTTTGATTTACTTCCTGGACATGCTATGATTCAGCACTAAGATAGTGGTGATCCTGGGTCATAAATGGCTGTATTTATGTATCAAACATAGATGGAGCCAATCCTGTCACATACTGAGATAGTACTGACAAAGCCACTAACTTCTATTTGTCTTCCCAGCAGAAAACAAGTGGGAATCACCAGAAACCATCGTTCTAGTACCTTTTGAATACAAGGAACTCCTCCTGATAAATGACAATACTTGACAGACTAGGTGCTATTTAGTTAAGTAGAAAGGTTAAAATCTAAGTGAACAAATGTCTGTTGGCATTATTTATAGCTAAAAAAGAAAGCTTCTGATCTGATCTATGCTAATAAGGAATATCCATCCATACATACCGTACAAACTTTTAAAATTTTATTTTCCTGCTCCTCACTAAGACCAAGATGCCTTAACGGGGCTACTACAAAGCAGCAAACACAAGAAATTTTGTTCAAGGTGAATAAAAACCAGCAAACATAGAACTAGGAGTTTCTAATATCCAGTCACTTGTCTTAGCAATAACAGATTACTTTGATAGTCTGAAATACAATTTACGAACTTCAAGATAGAATTGAAACAGGAAATAATTGAATTAAAACAGAATTAACACTGTGAGGTAAAACTAAGAGAGCTGTCAGCACAGTTCAGTGATTTAGACAAGGAGTTTTAAAACAGTCTAGAATATTTCCAAAAATATTCATGTTATAGAAGGCAAACATTAGTAGGTGAAGAGGGCATGAAAGGAGAAATATATACAGGTAAGAGTGACTTTTTACTTCCACAAGCATATCAACTGAAATCATCTGGAAAACATTATGTGCCATTAGACATGGTACTTCTGTCTTGTAATATTTTCAGACAGGTCTTGGCTGAGTGAATCAGCTTCTCATGTAATTAATCAAATTAATTCTTCACTGTGACTAAGCAACAATGAACTATTTAGCTAGATATAAATAGCAGCATTATGAGTTTCATTTGACGCTTACTCACTGTTGCATGTTAAAAGGCACACAATTATTCTCACAATCTGTTTTCATTCACATACTCAAAAGACAATAGCTAGGAGATGAAAACAAAGTATGTTTTGCTTGCTATTGAAAACTGTTAGAGAAACGAAGGAAAAAAATAACAGCAACTGCTGACCAGTTCCTAATAAAGCAACACTGCAATAAGTAAGAATTCACCTATCTTTGGGAGTTTTGACATTAATGGAGTCAGGATGTTACACAAAGAGGACACAGGCCTGAATAAAAGGAAATTTTGGTCAATCTGCCAGATTTCTTCGTTCTAGGTATGAATGATCATAGAACGATCGAGGTATGAGTGATCATAGAATATCCTGAGTTGGAAAGTACCCACAAGGATCATCGACTCCAACTCGATTCTTACTTTGTGTTTATGTAGGTGCCATAAAATATCAATTCTATAAAACCAACATTAAATTTGTTCCATTTGATCAAAGCAATGAATGTCAGTTATGCCACTTACAATGAAATATACATGGTAATACTTTTTCACCTTTTATTTCAGGTAACTTTTCATTAACCAAATGTTGGTGTTACTTGTCTTCCCCAGCATGATCTAACTTTGCAGCTAGCCCTGCTTCAAGAAAGGGTGTTGGTCTAGAGGTCAGGAGAGGACTCCACACATCCTTTCCAACCTAAATTACACGGTGATTCTGTTTACAGATATTCATCTCCACTACCATTACACAAAAACATAACTACCCACAAGTATGTATAGCATCTGTTCCATTTCTCTTATTTTTGTTAGAATTAATGCATCTTTAATTATCATCTTGCCCTTTACGAGCATCTTCACATTCCATACGTACTCGCTGACAGGTGTTTTGGTTCAGCTGCCATTAGGCAATGACTCACCATGTGTTGTCTGATGATGAAGTTTAAAATAGGGAAATACTGCTTGAGGATCTCTGGAATTGGAAATATGTTGAGCTCTGGGAATCTCTTCCCCCTCCAACTCAGGCTGGTCCATTCTGCTGAGTGATGATGCAATGTGAAGCGTTAGATAATAACCTGGGAAACAATATGACAAAGGAGGTGATTCCTTTTTTATTGTACCTCTTTTGACATTCCATCTTAGCTATTATTTTTAATGTTCATTATTTATAGTCATTATATTAAAGTTAGCATTCACTGAAGGTTTATTTTTTCAGTAGTTACACTGTATCTCATGCATTTGTCTACAGCCAGGTTCATTTCCCCAGTAGCAAAGCAGCATTTGCCTATGAAACTGTTGCCTTTATAATCTCATACAGATTTTACAGTATCTCCTGCTGCATCTGTGTCTGGTAACTACAGCAGCAGTTTGCTAGGAAGGTTAAATAGCAAGATACTTTAAATAGCAAGTTATCACACTTTAGGACTTACTGCGTTTCATTCTCTACTTAATATCTTGTATGTAGATCCAGCAAAAGACTTGGGCACTTTGATGCTGTTCAGTTTTCAGCCTATAGAGTGGAATCCATATGCCTGAGTCAGGTGCCTACGTTCCGTATATTCAACATGAGGGAATAATACAAAAGTAAATGTTTAATCTATTTGGTAATTGTCATTAGTAATCAACAGGATGCTGATTACACAGTCCAGCTGGCCAATGGTATGCTTCAAGAGCAGGTAGCAGTAGAGGTTAAGTATGGTGTCAGGAGATAAGTGCAAGGAACGGGCAGCACAGGCCACATGCTCAGGATGTGCTTGCCGTCAGTATTACTGCTAATAGCAGTACTGGCAGACTTCCTGCTCGTGAGAAAAAATGAGTGGGAGCGGTTGTGTCAGTGGATGTTTTGGGGCCATTTTCTTTTCAGTATCAGCTGGCATTAGCTTTAGTGATGATGCCACAGTGATCAGTCAAACCCTTTGGCCCTACCAAAAAATTCCTTTCATATAGAAGAACCCTGAGGAGCAAAGGGCAAAAATAAACGTGGTTCTCCTTGATTTCCTGTAGGAAAATCCATATGTGTAAAATATTTTTATTACTCATAACCAGGGCAAGCTTTCTTTCTTTTGTTGGCATCTCACAGCAGCTCCAGTAGTCAACACACCCTCAGGAGACTGGTTTCAGTGGACCAGTACCAGCAGAGGGGAGGCCGTTGCAGAAATCTGTAGAAAAGCCCATAGCAATGACCGAGGCTTGGGGGACGCTTTTGTGACTGTGTGATCAGTTCTGGAGAGATCTTCGTGGAAGGAGCCTCCTGCATCCAGAAACTTCCACCATTCCAAGACAGCTGCTTCTACACCATCGATGCTAGCTGAACTGTTCTGAACACATGAGGAATGCTGCCAGAGAAACTCCTGCCCTTCCGTCCCCTCAGCGTGAGCAATGCCCTTCAGAGGTGCTGCCCATAGCCCATACCCAGGGCAAGTGAAACTTGCCTGTATTTAGGAGTGTAGGGGAGTCTCCATCACTGTTCTTGCTCCTGCTGCCAGGCAGCTCTGCGTGTGACTTCTCCCTTGAGAGCCTTTGCGACACGGCACAAACTATGTGCCATCTTTCCCTATGCTTTGGGGTAGACCATGCCAAACACAAAGTTTACTTCAGTTTTACTCCTTGGGTTTACCCGTTTTTTGAATTAATGTGTCCTAGGCCTGGATCTCATAAGAACCCTCATAGAACCACAGGTACAGAAAGTTTCACTGGGTATGTCCTGAACCACTGAAGTACCATGGCTAAACATTTTGCTTAGAGGCTGTTGACAAAGATGATGTTATTTCCTCCTCTGATAATTCGTAATAGGGCTCTGTAGTGGGTTTACGTGGCAAGGTTTTGATAGCGGGGGGCCATAGGGGTGGCTTTTTCGAGAAGAATCCAGCTGCTGCCCCATGTTAGGTAAGGGCCCCACCACTGGCAAGAGCTAAGCCAATAAGCAATGTTGTTTGCACCTCTGTGAGAGCAGACTGAAGAAAGGGGAAAAAAAACTGCTGGGGAACAGCAGCTGAGAGAGAGAGGAGTGAGAACCAGCCCTGCAGACCCCCAGGTCAGTGCAGCAGGAGGGCAGGAGGTGCTCCAGGCATGCAGCCTAAGTTCCCCTGCAGGCTGTGGAGAGGCCCCTGGTGGAGCAGGCTGTCCCCCTGCAGCCCATGGGTCCCACACGGAGCAGATCTCCACGCTGCAGCCCGTGGAGGAGCCCCCGGTGGAGCAGGTGGATGTGGCCTGGAGGAGGCTGCGGCCCATGGAGAGCCCCCGCAGGAGCAGGCCCCGGGCCGGAGCTGCAGCCCGTGGAGAGGAGCCCACGCAGGAGCAGGGGGTCTGGGGGGAGCTGCCGCCCGTGGGGGACCCGTGCTGGAGCAGTTTGCTTCTGGGGGATGGACCCGGAGGTACGGAGCCATATGGGAGCACTTCTTGAAGAGCTGCTGCCTCTGGCCAGCCCCCTGCAGGCTCAGTTTGGGAAGGACGGCATCCCATGGGAGGGACCCCTCGGGGAGCAGGGGCAGGGGGTGACCGAGAAGGAGCGGTGGAGATGAAGAGTCAGGGACTGACCGCAGCCCCCATTCCCCTGTTCCCCTGCACTACTCAGGGGGAGGTGGTGCAAGAGGGTGGATATGGGGAAGGTGGTTTGTTTCTTTGCTTTGTTTCTCACTTCTCTAGCCTGTTAGTAATAGGCAATAAATTTTATTATCTCCCTATTCTGAATGTTTTGCCCATGACAATAATTGTTAAATGATCTCCCTATCCTTATCTCAATCCTTGAGCACTTTCCATCGTATTTTCTCCCCCTTACCCCTTTGAGGAAGGTGAGTGAGAGAGCAGCTAAGGTGTAACTTGGCTGCCCACCCGAGTGAAACCACTACGGGCTCATGTTCTGAGTGTTATTTTTTATCAATAAAAAATATGAATCAGAATCAAACACACTCATAAAAACACCAGTCCTTGAGGAGAAAAAATGAGACACAGGGAACCAAAGCGCCTTATTTCCGCGGAACGCCTCCAACAGCAGCAGCCGCTGCCTGACACCTGCCGGCCATGAGGCAGCGCAGCACTCCCCGGCCCGCCCGCCGCCCGCCTCCCCCCTCAGCTTCAGCGGCCGCGCCGGGTTCCGGCCCGGAGCGTGGGGGCCGCCCAAAGCCGGGCGGAAGCGGCGCCGCGCCGGAGCCGCGCGGGCGGGAGGCGCATGCGCGGGCGGGCGGGGCCGCGCCTGGGTTCCTGCCTGGCGCCGCAGCTCCGGCGCGGGGCGGCCCGCAGGTAACGGCCGCGCCGCTCCTAACGGCCGCGGGGCCCGGGCGGGGCCTCCCGGGGGGGGGTGGGATGGCCGCCCTGAGGCGGCTCCGTGCCCCGCCGGGCGTGGGGCTGCTCGGCCCCCCGCTGTGGCTATGGGGCGGCGGAGGGAGAGGGCCTCCCCGTCAGGGCACGGCGCGGGGCAGGTGTGGGAGATG
This sequence comes from Anser cygnoides, assembly GCF_040182565.1. Taxonomy (NCBI): domain Eukaryota; kingdom Metazoa; phylum Chordata; class Aves; order Anseriformes; family Anatidae; genus Anser; species Anser cygnoides. The sequence continues at coordinate 74,797,148 of NC_089875.1, forward strand.
GGTGTTCGCTCCTCGGCGGGTCTTGGGGTGGCCCTGTGGGGAAACGGGGGTTGGACGCGGTGATCCTCGGGGGTCCCCTCCGACTGTTTGTATTCTGTGGTTTTCTACGCGAACACGCACATAATGTAGTGACACGAGAGCTCATACTTACAGGAGAACCTATAACGAGGTGTGTTTTGCTTGCAGCAGTGCTGACCGGTTTCTTTTGGGGGGGGATGGGGTTACAGTTCCAGCCGAAGAAACGAACTCGATCTACATGTGCTTCACTACTCCTTGGAAGAATGACAGATGACAAAGACGTGCTTCGAGATGTGTGGTTTGGCCGAATACCAACCTGCTTCACGCTGTATCAGGATGAGATAACCGAAAGGGAAGCTGAGCCTTACTATGTGAGTATAACAACGGCAGCGTGGATGCTCTGATCCCATACGTGTGTTTGTTTTGTTTAATCTCATGCGTGCTGCGAGATGTGTGGATTTTTATTTTCTTATTCCTGGTACCTTTTGGATGTACCTTATTGCCACGCTGTGTGAGTCACCTCTCTTCAGAGCAGGTTCAAAATTTTAAGTTTGTTTCACCAGTGAGTGTAGGTTACAACAGATAACTAAGGCTTAAAAACATTTACGAAAAAGTCAACAAATAAGCAAAAAGCAAAGGCTGTGTGTACACTCATGGTGAGTTTGTATCTTCTTAGAGATTCTTCAGAAGAAGGGATAGAGCTTGTATGTTGCCTGTCTACACTATAAAATTGTCGAGGCAAGTAGCATAAATACTGCAGCCAGTGTTCTTTATGAATTTCCTCTGCTTGTGGATGACTTCTACTCATTTTCTTCTCTGTAAATGCTAGCAGCTATGAGAAATGTAGTAGGAAAGGCAGCTCAGATGTCTTACCAATACAGTGCTTGGTAAGCTGATGATGCAGACAAGGGTGATGGGTGGATTTGAGCTGTAAATTGAAATGCTTTCTGTAATCACGTGGATGTTGATTTATAGCATGCTATGCAGTTTTCATCCTTTCTGTACTTTACAGACATTTGGTTAGTAGACAGTATTGGCTGTTTCAGAGAAACTTAAGTTTAAAAAGTACCAAGTATGTGAGAGGAAGAAACTTATGCTAAGAATTTAAGTGATTCTGAAATCCTTGAATCTTGTCATATTTTATGCTTTTTGGAAGATATTACTGGATAGAATAGTGTTGAATTAATAGCATCTTTGGTTTCTGATTTCCCTGTGTGCTTTGTGTGGTTTTTAGTAACTTAATAAAGCATTAATGCTTTTCGTTCAGTGATGATAGTGTTCAGCTCTCTATGCCTTAAATTCACCACTGGTGAAGCGGAAGTACTTTTATGTTGTGTGCTTGACCTGTTGCCCAATGCTTCTGAACTGGCTAGAAGTCTCTGATCTAACTTCTATAAAATATATATATTTTAAAATACATATGTGCATAGTGTGTAAGAGTTACGTAAAAGGCACAAGCCTGAGTTCAGAGACATGCAATCTTAATCTGTTTAACATCAGCATGAAAACCCTGAAGCCATGTTATCTTCACAGTGAGGCCAACTTTCGAAGCCTAGAAGATAGATTTAAGATGGTAGTGTTTCTTTTACTTACTGCTCTTGAAGTGTGCACAGAAAATCTCAGGGCTTAATTCTCTCTTTTTGCAAAACCTGGTTATTCATAGGTCAGAATTCTTAAATGTTAGATTTTTCCCTCTTGCAGGTCATGTTGGAGCTGATAGTTGAAGTTTTGCTGCTTGAAGGGACCAAAGATGAATAATAGTAAAAGGTTGAATAGCAATCAAGGTTTTATATCTGGATTGAGTTCTTGTAGTTTCAGTGTGCATCTGCATTAATGTACTAGTTTGGATCTGGAGTGTGTTTGTGAAGCAAGCCTGTGTTATTTCCAGTTACTCTGCCAAGGTTTGTATCGCACATCTGTCTTGGAGCGCACAAGCTGAGTCTTTTTCCCGTGCAGCTGAAGCAGAAGATGTACTTTGGGCCTGCGATCAATGTGTTCCAGCTGCTAATGGGTGGTCAGTGTATGGAATCAAACTGGAGCTGAATTGAAATGGAAAACAAACAAAAAGCATATGTAGTGAACGTTCCCAGCCCTTGACACCAGTCGTTCTACTTCATACATCTCATCTTATCAGTATTTATTGAAGTAGATAAAGCCGCTGTGTTCTGGATTGCTTTCCGTGAACAGGGAGGAAATTCTGGCATCATGAAGTTAAGAGGAAGAAAACTTCTGTTCTGAGAAACTTGCTTTGTGAAGGCAAAGGAAGACATAGGGAGAGAGGTTAGAAAAATAAACTAGAATCTGCGTGATCGATTTCAGTTTGAGTTGTGTGGTAGGAGACCCTTGGCTGCTAGATACATTAGAACAGCACAGGAATGAGACGTGCTTACAACACAGTATGGCATTGCGTAGGGATAGCAGAGCTCATTTCAAATGATCCATTTTGGAAAGTAATGACATCAAGACTAAGCAGCTCAAGTCAAACACTGCTGTTCCTGCCAGATAGGTATCTGCAGGGAGTTCTTTAAGTGTGCAAGAAATAAAGTACTCATTGGCTGAAATTGATCAGGTGTAAGGAACGAAATTACCACAGAAGGCAGTAAGGGTACTCTGCCCCAGGGACAGCCTCTGCTGGGTCAATCTTTACTCTTTCCAGTGGCAAAAGAATTGTTTTATTAAGAAGTTTGTAACAGCAATATGAAGCCATTCTGGGCTAGCATGCTTTGTTTCTTTTATCCTGCATGCATTGGTGATCAAACCAGTCCAGTTCCTGTTAAATTGGAGTTGTGATTTTACAGTGTTTTGCATGTAAAAAGGTGTTTCCTTCTGCAGCAAAACCCGGGAAGATAGTTGGGGAGGTACTGTTTTTACATGAAGAATATTTTCCAAGCATTTTCTTAGGCATTAGAATTCCTCGCATGTTATTTAACTTCTGTGGACAATATTCCTGTTATTATGATTAAATGCTGTAGCAATACCTAGTGTGCAAAAGGAAGGTGTTGCAGCTTGTACAACTAGGGAGATAGTATGTAGTAAACTAGTGGGTTTCATTCTGTCTTGTCACGTTTTTGAAGATTTTTCTTTTCTTAAGATGATGAGTTCTCATCTTATTATTTCAGTTTGCTTTTTTTCCCCTCAACAGTTTTGCATTTTTATTTGGAGTTAAGCTGGGTGTATATAAATTACGTGCATGTTTTTCACAACTCCTTTCCAAAATAAGGTTAGAAATCATAATCAAAAGCAACTGATTGTTGTTGTGTCTTGGTTGTAATCAAGATCTAGTAATTTATCGTTTATTTTAAAATAAACGGCACTAAATAATTCTGTTGGTCAGGGACACTGACTTTTGAATTAAGATATGAGTATGAATTTTAGGTTTTTTCATGTTCTCAAATGCTAGTTTTTTAATTGTTGGCACAGAGTGATCTTTTTATTCAGTCTTCATTACTGTTGCAATGCTCAGCCTGATCCTTACAGGTCATGAACATCAGCTCAGATTCACACCATGTACTGTACTTCAAAGGAGTTCACACCAGCTTTTTGTTTTTATACCAAGTAGGAGAAGACTTGCGAGGAGAGTAAGGCACCGAGCCTCACCTAACATTTTGGGAATCCTTACGCACGCTTAAGGAATTTACCCACTATTTTAGAATTCCCTTCAGGCTTCTTAAAAGTCGATCCCTTCTATAGGACAAGACATTTTTAGACCCTCTGAGCCACAAAGCTCAACTGGAAGCAGGGTTTTCCATTCATATGTGTTATGCAGCACAGTGAGTGGCAAGCGTTACACCAGTCTGCCACTGATCAGCAGGCGGCGTGGCAGGTTCGATTGCTAGACTACTCGAATCAGAACAAGGATTCTCTTCTGTTTAATTCCCTATGTGTTATCCTGCATTTTCCTATTAGATGTTTTCTATTGTGTGCTATTTATGTTGCTGTCTGTTGATTCTCTATGCTAAACCTACAGTCTATTCATTAGAAACTTTATTCTGATGCTACCTTGTCTGCATATTTGTCTATGCAGTACTGTACTTATGCAGTACTATACAGTACTATAAGGTCACTTAACTTGCTCTGAGCATCCTGTCTTTTAGCGTATTATGTAGTGATGTATCAGTCTCACACTCAAATTGCAGTTGTTACATTGCTTGCAATGTGATGTGAGTTGGATGTGTTTGGTTTTCATAGCTTTATTCTAGCCTTTAGCAGGAAGTCTGCTCATGCAAGGTTATTTGTCACACATATGCTAAAAAAGCAATTAAGCAAATCTGACCTAGTGGAGCGAGCTTAATTTGAGTTAACATCTCTTGTCATGAGATCACGTGTTGTTTTTAATGCATTAGGTTTTACAGCCCTATACTGAGATTTACCTTATCACTGAACCATGGCCATTCATGCCCAGCATCCAGAAATACTGCTGTAGCATAATCAAAGGGTGAAGGGGTGTGGGCTCGTTGACCTTCATGGACTGGCTTAGGAGTCCATGGGGGAGCAGCGAAAGAATTTGTGGAAGAGATGTCATTCTGGTGAACATGACTTTGCCTGAAAGGAAGGCTCCCGTCATGTGGCTAAAGTGTTGGAAAAGCTTACAATAATCTAGGAAGTAAACAGTTACGTAGAATTCCATTTTCTATATAGAGGCCTCCGTAAAGGATTTAGCGTGATTTGGCTGTTGGAGAGATTGACTGACGCCCAGCGTGTTGTTACATATATGAATTTTTTTTTCCTAAATATTTTTAGTATCTTTCCTCTGGAAATACTCAGTAAATGCCTTTAAAGATTACAGGATTTTGAAGAAAAATGTTTTGTGTCCACTGATGTCTTTTACCAAGTCCATACTGGTAAAAACTGCCACAATTAGTGGCAAAGGGATATTAAAAGGGGTAACAAAATGAAGATGTCTTTAAATTTATGGTTTTAAAGTTTTTTAAACTGATCTAATATGCTTTTAAATCTCTAGGATAATTAAAGCTAGAAAAATGTGAAAGAATCCAGTTCTATCGTCTTCTATGGAAGGGGAAGACTAAAGTAGAAGAGGTGGGAAGACCAAAAAAGCCCCTAAAAGAATACCGTTCTGAAGACTTAAGCTGCAAAGGGATATTTGTAGTTTGAGAACACTACGAAATCTCATGATGATTGGTACTAAAAATTGCTAGCTGTATTACTTTCAGTTGACATAAATTAGGCATGTGATTTAAAAAGATGGACAAAAATGCACTGTTGAGATAATGTTGAAAGTATTTAAGTACTGATCTGAACATTATCAGTATACCCCTTTGGCAGGGGCACCGAGAGTTCAGAAGGTGCTGCAAATCATAGAGTTATAGAATGTCTTGGGTTGGAAGGGACCTTAAAGATCATCTAACTCCAACCCCCCTGCCATAGGCAGGGACACCACCTGCTAGATCAGGTTGGCCAAGGCCCCATCCAGCCTGGCCTTGAACACCTCCAGGGATGGGACATCCACACCTTGGCAAAAAATGCTCAGCATCTCTGAAAAACAAGTGGTCCCTTTTAATCCAATTAACTTGGGTTTTGTGCTTCAAGTAGGCACATCGGGAATGTTGGCAGCGTTCTGTTAGATTCAATGAAATGCTGTTTAATTACTGTTTGTGATCTCTGATTATGTTGAAATAGAAACTAAGTTGTTCTTCCACGCTTCAGACTGGATTTAAATATTTTACAAAGGAAGTTGGGTATGCAGTTTGAAGGCTTATGTCAAATACTATTGCAATCACTAATGTTTTAATAATGTATTTATCCATTCCCGTATGGCTGTGCCACCCGCAGCATGCTGAAAACCTGGTTTTGTAGCAGTCCAAATGGGTCTGTCTCTCATCAGAATGTATCAGTATTAATTTAACTGCAAATATATCCCAGAAATAACATGGATTTATTACCAAAAATACTTGGTTTTGATCACAGTTGCCTGGATTATGTTGCCTCAGGAACTATCGCTGTAGATCTGTAGAATTAACTTAATAAAGTATAAGATTATTGTCATTCAGGTCTTTGAGGTACTGAACAATTCTCGTGTGTGTAAATGACTTCACTGTATTTATAAAGGTTGTTCACCTTTTAAAACTGAAGGCTGTGTTCTATTAATTTGCTGAATTAGATTCTTTTGAAAGAAAGTAAAAGCAATGTAATGATGGTAATACGAACAACAAACTGTTTGAAAAGGGAAAAATGCTGACTGAATTTTGGTTATGAAAATGAGTACTTGTTACAGACTTACTAATTTAGTAAATTTTATGTATACTTAAAGCATCTGTGTTTTTTTTCTTTCAGTTGCTTTTGCCAAGAATAAGCTACTTGACACTGGTAACAGACAAAGTGAAGAAACATTTTCAGAAAGTTATGAGACAAGAAGAAATTAATGAAATATGGTTTGAATATGAAGGTACACCACTGAAGTGGTGAGTTTAACTTTGTACCTTTACTCAATTTATTTTGTAAAGAGATAACAAGTTTAGCACAGTGTCAGCACTTTCCCTGAGCTAACAACTTCAATGGGTTTCAAAGAAGGCAAAGGAGGAGAAAGGTAGGAAAAACGTTGTTCAACATTAAACTTTCTTCATTTTTTTCCCCCAAACATACTTTTAATTATTCTGCTTGTACTTAACTGTATATATAAAGACAGAGGGGGTGCTGCACCCGTTGATTTTGGATTTTGTTCTGGTTGTTACCGTAACATGAAACAGCTGCATTTTTGGCTTTACTATTTCTTGCTGTAGAATCACCAAAGAAATCTTTGTTTAGCTTATTCTGCATTCTTAAGACACATGCTAACACAAAAGTATTATTTCTGGAGTCTGAATACAAATAGGATTTTCTGCTTACAGATAAAATGTGTAAGCTTCACTTTTCACTGGTGTGACGACTGCTTGTGCTTTAAAACAGATAAAAATCATGCTGATGCATAGGCTCTTGTCTGTTTAGCTTTATTGAAATAATTGCTGTTAATTCTATTTTTGTTCTGTTGTGTTGTCTATAAGAAATATGTCCCTTTCTGAAGGGCTAGAAAACCAGACTGCCGTTGTTTAATGTAATTTTTTTTATAACTACTGTACGTCAGATTTTTTTTTTTCCTATTTCTGCTACAAGTTCTGAAGAAAACATTCTGAGAGCTGCAGTGTTGGCTGGGCTCTGTACACACACTGTCAGTTCTCCAGCAAGTACTTAGTGTTTTGAATCTCTTTTCATTTCCTGTATCATAATAGGAAAGAGAACTAACAGTGACTGTTCTAGCTTCTTGAAATTGGGTAGAAAAGATTAAAACTGATTTTTTTTTTAAATTTCTACATGAATTTAGTGTGAGTTATCTTGTGATTAGCAAGCGTTATTACATCGTTAGTGCGTTTAGACTTGGTGGTGCAGGAATTTCCTTCTAGTCTTTTGTTTCTTTGAAACTAAACTACTGTAAACCTTGAAAAAGTGTTGTTTTGTTGTTTTCTTCAGAAAAGCATAAAAACTAGCTTTTTTCATATTTTCGTAACTGGCTGGTAAAACCAGCTTTAGACATCTTTGTAAAATGTCTGGAATTTAACAATAATTGGTTTCTTTGGGTTCCATAAGTAATCTTGAGTTATGATGGTTACTGTCTAACAGCAAGGTACTAAGTTGGTCCCGGCATGTTCATAACCTTAGGTAGGTAATGACAGGTAACCTTAAAAATTTTCACTGAAGCTGTCTGCAACAGGAAAGAAAGGCTTTTTATTTCAGCCAAAATTAGCTCTGTGTTTTCATGTTTTCAGGTACCAGGATAATTTAATTAAAAAATAATAATAATTGCAGTTATGGAATATAATTATAGAATATTGGTAATATAATTATATATATTATATAAGTAATATAATTATAGAATGATAAATTTAGAATTAGGTAGAGTTAGTAAACTAAAGGAATGTTGAAGTGAAAATAATATAATTATTGTCTTCTATGCTGTGATCATTTAAAAATAAGCATATGCTGCCAGGAGCAGCTCCACTGATTCCTGTAGAGTTGCTTTCCTCAGGAAAATTTTATCTGCAACCCATTCTTTTAGAATGTGGTAATCCCATGAGTAGCTGAAGTTTATTCCATGGAAGACAGAAATATCAGAATGGAGAATTAGATTGAGTTAGTAGTTTGTAGAGAAAAAATAGCAGGTCATTAACGCTTGATTTCTTTAACTTCTGCATTCAGAATCCAACAAAACTTGATTGTAGGATTTCTTATTCTAATTACTTGGTTTACACCATATGGTCGTACTTCTTGCAATCTGTGCTGTTTCATACCTGGCTGGGATATAGCGCTTGTCTTTCTGGCTGCAGCTCTTCTGTTTTGCAGCAAGTCTGGAATAAGTCTGAAACAGTTTCAGCTTCATTCTCTGAAGCACTCAGAACAAACTTCTGGAAGAGAGTGCTGCTCTCCAGGCCCGGAGTTGCAGGGGGTGCCTGGGACCTTGCACCGAAGTTGTTAGGGGTAGGGGAAGATGGGTTCGTGTGTGCTGATGGAGGGTCTGTGTCGCCAGCTTAAGGAGTTGCAAGGATTGGTCAGCAGACTGCATAGCAGCAGAGATTACAAAAAGGAAATGGATCAAATCTTCTCAGACACGGTGCAGTTACATGAGATTAAACCAATAACTACACTGAAGAGGGTGCAGGCAGAATCTGTGTTTATTGGATTTGGAAAATAGTCTCCCAAGATGGTAAAGAGCTAGACTCTGCTTGTCAAAAAGTTTCAGATAAGCCTCCCCAGACAGCAAGTAAGGTTGGCAGATGGAGGCGGGGCTCCATCCACTGTTGGAGGGAGTCTCTAAACACTATCACTGCTTCCTTTCATTGTGGATGTGATGTTCAGGTCACTCTGATCCTTCCTTCGGAGCTTCCGGCCCCTTGTCTGCAACAGCAGGTGGAGAAGGAGCCTGTGTTTTCTTGCAAGAGGAAAATCAGGCCTCTGATTTTCCCAACGTTGTTAGTCTCCATTCACCACTCCAATGACCCATCTTCTGTGCAGATGGGGGTATAGGCTCTTTTCTCTGCAAGGCCTTGGTGAAGATGCCATCAATCTTTCATCTTCCCAGTCCACTGGCCTCTTCTTGCAGCTCAGATGGGTGACAGCTCCTCCATCAACACATGCTTCCTGTGGGCAGGGACATCACCTTTGCTTGCCCCAGCCCTCAGGAGAGGTCCCAAGCACTCCTGGCAGCTTGAGACCTGGGGAGCTGCATCTTTCCCCAGGAGCTCAGCCTGAGTGGAGGCCTCTGATAGAGGTAGTTTCTTCAGTGGGTGCTGGGGGAGGGCATCCTGTACTTTGTTACCATCCTTGAGCACTTGCGCATGACTTCAGCAGAGTGTCTGTCACCCTTTCTGTGAATTGTGCTCTAGGCTTGGCAGTTGCATGGGTGTCTCTCTAGCACCAACTGAACGGGTGCTTGACCCTGCCTGGTCAGGAATTGCCTGAAGACAAAAGGCCAAAGCAATGTTTGATCAGGAATAGCTGGAATATTGCTTGAAAATGGTAGAGTTTGCATAGAAGTGTGTGTTTCTTACTGAGTGCTAAAGAACAAGGTGAGAATATTTATTTTTCTATGCAGGCATTGTTTCCCTCAATGACATACACGTTAGTTCACAGAAATACCCAAACACAAGATGGGGGGGCTCTCGATACATATAATACCCCAGTTCTGGAGCATAGGATATCTGGTTTTTGGTTTTGTCCTGGATTTTATCAGTTCGTGTGATGCAAATCTTACTGAATTACCACTAAAAATTATTCTGGTATGAAAACAACCTGCCAGCTCATGCTGTCATACTCTGTATTCCTGTAAATATTGTCCTGGGTCCAGAAGGAAGTTTTTAGAGAGTAGTCATTCATTGTCCTTACTACCCATCTATCACTTTCAAAAGGTTTTTATGTTCTTGAAGCTGTGTTTTCCAGGGCACCTCTCACACCTTGAAACCACCTTCTGTGGAATAACAAAAGCAGTAATAAATTGACAGTGGCTGGAAGTCAGTGCTGTTATACATTTATAGATTGAATACTTTGCAGAACCAATCATTATTCCATCAATTCTTTTCTTTAAACAAGACTTGTGGTCTCTTAGACGTTTTCTCTTTGTTATTTCCTCCATTTTACCTCTGAGAAAGTTACAGACAGTCTGCCTGGCTTCCACTTCAGTTAACACCAGTTTGATTTCAACAGTTTAGTTGGTTGGGTTGTTTGTTTTTCTAATATTACCTTTGTGGGCTGGATGTTTCCTTTAGCTGCTGTCCTGTTTATTTTCGGTTTTCTTTGGCAGAGGCAAGTCTTTAAAGGCCTGGGTTTGTGGATTATTATTTTTAAATTTTCTTGGTTACTGTAGGTTCTAGAAAGCACTTGCATGTTTCTTTAATTATAGTGAATATTTTTCAAATACAAGTTCAGAAACAGCATTGAAGCAGTACCACTGGAAGCAAGACGTAATGAGGGAATACTGGCCCTTGGCACAAGGTAGATGTGCTCTTAAGAACAGGGTGAGGGAATGTTACTCTTTTTCATCATATCTACAAATAGACATTTCCTCTTCTATTCCCAATTTTCCTCTTTGTGCTTCCCTTAATCCTCTATTCTGGTTAAGAAAACATTTTATGATGAAGGATATATATTAAAAAAAATAGTTTTGGTATTATATGGAGCGCTATTGTTTCCAGACTCTTAAAAAATGCTTGTAACTATATATCAAAAGTAAGTGAAATGCAGCATTATGTACTGTAAGGCATTACTTAAGGCTTCTCTTGGCTTCAGATTAAATGCCAGCGTGAACTGGAGTTCTGTACCAGGGGAAGTCTTACCTGTCAGGACTGCTTTACTCGTGCTGTGAACCTTACGCTTAATGGAAGGCTACACTTCCGAATAGAAAGTGATTTCTCTCCTGGTCTACTGTCATCATGAATCTCATGTGTTCAGCTGTGGCGCAAAGAGAATTTAGCACTTGCCTCATTCAAAATAAAAAGCATATCAGCTGTGCAAAACACAAGCATTTTAGTGAGGAAAGCTTGAGTACATTAACTTTATTTTGTAATCTGTGCTGGGTGGAAGATACAAATGTAGGCCAAAAACGGTTTGGTGTCTTTTTTGTAGCTATTTTGTTGTGTAAATTGAAAGTTATTTTTCATGTAAATCTAATTGTCAAAGAAAATCTGACTTTCATTAAGTAGTTCACCTGGAAAACCACTCTAGCTGAAACCCTGCGGAAGAACTTAAGACAGGATTGACAGTTAGTAGTAAAATGTCCTTGAGCGCTAGCACTGAGTCTGGATAAATGTGGATACGCATTGTTTGTATTCTTTTGCCCATTGTAAGGGGAAGACAGTTATAGATCCTTTTTTGATATACTCTCCTATTCTCTTAAAAAGTTCTGAATGAATAAGTACGAGAATCATGCCGTTATTTTTTTTTTTTAATTTTGCTGTTAAGTGTCTTTGTCGTAGTTTTTGATCTCACCAGTAGAGGGTATTAAAGCACTGTTTGTGTGGGGGTTTAGCGACTCAGGAAATCAGCTCAACACAGGTGCTTTCAGAGCAGTACCCTCTCTGTTACTGTTTTTATGGATTTTTGAATCTTATATTCTTGCCTGGCTCTGCATTCCATGTTCAGTCCTATTTAATTCAGTGGACCTACTGAGTTTATAGCTAAGTGTGTGCTTATCTCTTTGTAGGATCAAAAAACTAAAGGCTTTTTCAGTTTAAGACTTTTTGAAAGATAATGGAGCTTTTTAAGATGCCTTTGGAAGCTTTGTGTATGTAATATACATGACTTACATTGCTGGAGACTCTGTCCCCTTGAAATTCATTAGAAGATAAAAATTTACATTTGGAGGGAGCAGCTTCTTTGTATTTGTCCTTTAGTTCAGAACACCACTGAAATAGGAAAAAATAAAACCAAACAAACTGTAATTAATGTTTTTCATCTCCGTAATTTGATAGGTTAGTGAAGGTGAAGAGATCATCTTGATCAACCCACTTTTTAGCCCTTCTACACATGTCATTTTAAAATTCTAATGCTTATCCTCTGTGATGACATCAGGCAGGTGGGAGAGGGTAGAAATGTTAAAAGTCAGTATGGTATAAACTTCTCATGTCTTTACAGCGTCTGAACATGTCAACTTCTCTGTCAGACCAACTAGTCCTGCTCTTGTTGAGCATTATGATTGAAAATACTGTTTTGAAGGATTCTGCAGAGCAACTGTAGGCTGGTTATGCTGTTGCAAAGCTAGCAGTGTTTTGTGGGCACAGCTTAGAGATCACTGGTTTAGATACTTTGTGAATTCCAGGCTTGATTCTGCTGTAAACTGTAAGTCAGTTATACCTGCCTGTATAATTTTTCTGAATAATAGTACATGTTAAGTCTAGGAGGAAAACAGCTAATTAAGTTATGTAAAAGCAGGCAAGCAAACTGTTATATGTAGAATAAATATAAAAGCTGTGCATTTAATTTAATACCTTTTCATTTTCTAGGCATTACCCGATTGGTTTGCTCTTTGATCTCCATGCATCAAATACAGCCCTTCCTTGGAACATCACAGTGCATTTCAAGGTAAAATTGAAATACACCTTAGTTTAAGATTAATTGAGCATAAGATTACATGAGAATTGAAAACTAGGAAAAAGTTTCATAATTATTCTTATTTTACAAGGAGGAAGATGGTAGGACTTTTTGAAGAGGAGAGTGTGCATTCTTTAGGAATCATCTAATTTTTTGTAAATCTCCACCTATTTTCCCTGAGACTGTATATGCCTTCAAATTACCTTCTTTTGAAAATGATTCTATTATGATCTGAGAATCCAAAATAGTTTTTCAAGATAAGTTATGAGATTGTCGGTACGGTTGAGTTGATAAAAGGGAAGAACTTGCCGTAACGTTTTTAATTCAATCATCTCAAGTTGACTCAAGATTCAGGAGATTGAGAAGTGCTCATCCCTTTAGGCACATTAGTGTAGATGTGAGATACTGCAGAAATCCTTGAAGTCAGTGAGTGCTATCATTCTTTGAAGTTGTACTTCATGTGTGTCCCCTTTAGAGAACTGAGTGAAATTTTTGGTCGTGTGACATTGCTTTGATTACACATTGTAAAACCATTAGGTATGACTTAATAGCACTACTGATCTTTGCTCAGAAGAGTACTTGTGCAGGGTTAGATCTGGTGCGGTATTCTTTCTCTGACATGCATTGAGAAGGTGATGTCAGGTATGTTTTGAAGTCAAAACCACAAGCAGAAATCACGGTATCTAACTGTGAAACGTTATTCTTTTTGTTGTACTGTAGAGAAAATGCAATAGGAAAACTGATCCAAAAGAAAACACTAGGTTAACAAGCTTCACTGTGTGAGATTTGAGATGAAATGAAAAGCATACTGGGAAGCAGTTATGCTGAATGTTCTTGTTCAAACTGTTCCTCTATTGAAGGCGTTTCAGGAAAAATCTTGCAAACAGGAGTAGTCTGATTCTTTTTGGAAGTATGTGTTCTTATAATATGTGCTTTTATGTGTTGAAACTTAAAAATGAGTGAGTTAATGAATCTGAAGACGGGGATGTTTTTGGAACCATTATAATTGCTAGACTTCTGATACGTGCCAAAGAGGTGAGATGAAGAAACTTTCAAACTGTTTTGAAGAAACTGCAGGGTGGCTAGTTTCACAGATTGTGATTTGATTGTTGCACGTTCTGGGAGCTCTGGAAGATAAACTGCGACAAGAAAATGTTGCCGTCCCAAAGCAGAGCCGTCTTGAGAAATAAATTGCACCACCACAGTGATTTTCAGTTTCATGTAGTAATGTAAACTGACCTTAAATGTCCCTATATTGCTGTTTGCCAAGATATCAGCTAATTTAAGTTTGTCTCAAAGGTGTACGTTAAAGATCAACAGAAATAGTGTACTGCTAAGGAAGTGTTATTTTAAAAGCTGATGTAATTTAGTTTTTAAAAATATATAACACCTTGCATTAAGCACCTGCTTAATCTCTCTTCCTGTTTTTGATGTAATTTGAAAGTTTGTTTAAATTAACCCACCTTAATGCTTAAAACGAAAACAAAATTGAAATGTATCAAAGTATGTCAAAATGTTAAAGACGTTTTCATGTGTTATAAATTCTTACAGTTTAAATAGTTTAGGTGTGGGATTGCTACCTGGATTATTCTTTTCATTTGTGTTTAGTTACTCTTCAAAGAGACATATATTTTATTTAACTTTATTAAATAGTATTAGATTTTTCTAGGCTTTAATTTTTGCTGTCATGGCTTTCTCCTTGCTTTTACAAAAGTATACAGTCAACAACAGATAGCTCAAGAACATCAGTAAAGAGTGTTTTTTAACTTTTTGCCTTCCTATCAGTTTTATTTGTTTAAAGTTAAAGACATGACAAGAAAAGATGACAAACTTTTTTGTTCAGCAGAGTTTTGAAAGTTGACAGAAACCTATGATTTTCCTCATGGGTATGATATGCAGTCCAAATAAAGAACGCAATTATTGTTTGTACTTAGATATGAATAAATTGCTTCCTACTTCTGGTATGCAATAAAACATTCATTTGTGCAAAACAGCATTCATTTATATCTCTAGTATGAAGTTGAAATGTAGTTGCCTTAAATAGTCATAGATGAATGAACTTGAGCAGAGTGCTAAGGTCCGTGAGAATCGTGAGAAGACGTAGTCTGGGAAGTTGCTTTTGTTACTGAGGTGTGGCTTTGTGGGAAAGAGGGAAACTTTATCCCTTCCTGTTAAGTTCATCTCATGGAACCCTGCAGCATGCTTAGCACTGTTCCTGTTCTCAGCAGGCTAGCCAGCTCTCCAGATTTTGGGCACTTGGCAGGAGGTGATGAACTGCTCTGGAGATGCTAGTGCTATAGGAGGAGGGAAATCAGATATGCCAGGTGAAAGGCTAAGATTTTTCCTCTGCTGAAACCCTTACCTGCTGACCCCTGCTTCTCCATGCGTGACCTGATGTAGAGGACAAGAGACTCCCATCTGGTTTTGTACAACATCAGCTGTCTTCCTTTCTTGGTTTTCTTAGTTCACAGTAGGGTCAGGTGGAGTGAAAAGGAAGTAAGTGCTTTTCCATGTATTACATAAATAAATTGTGGAGCTGCTGGGAGACATTGTGAAAGCCAGAAGTATACGTTGTTTTTCTTTTAGAAAAGAAAAGGCTACTGAGGGGTAACTAAACACAAACACATGGATGCTTCCCCTGCTGCTGGATATGTTTCTTATGGTCTTTAATACCATATTATTGGTGTAATTTTCTGTAAAATTACCCTAATGCTTACTGTCACAGTATAAACAGGTGTTTCGTGAACTAGAACTGATACATAAGTTTGGGTGGAATGGAGTTATGAAACCAGACTGTTGAAATTACCTGCTATGTTTTTGGAACAGTTTTATGTGAGAAGTTACATAGTGCTCCTGTCTGTACAGATGATACTTTCTTCTTTATGACTAAATTTATGCTGTAAATGTCTACTGATACGTGAAGCAAAACCACTTCAGCTTTCTAAGAAAATCCCAGTCAACCCTTAATAACTTTTCTTTTAAAGATACTGAACATGGAGGGAGTAGGACATCAGTAATGAGAATACTTGAATTAAAGCTGCCTATGGGATCTGTTAAAACTTTTTGCAGATCTCATCCTTGCATAGCCAGGGGTGGCTACCAGCTTGCTTACAGTTGTCTCTTTCTTCAGGGAGCTGAGTCAAGTTGTTTACATTTCACTTCTATTTCCCAAGTAGGCAAGTAGAATTCAAAAACAAACAATAAAAAAAAGAGCATGTGTTATATATTTAAATACATTTTTTTTTCCTCTGTGTCCTAATTCGTATCAGTGGGGATGCCATATTTTTTGTTGGTAGTCTCATGTGGGTGAAATAGTTTGCTGTCCCTAAATAGATGTAGCAGTGTTTTCTGAGTTGGAGTTTCTACGCTCAGTTTTTTCAGCTTCTACTCATAAAACTGAATAGAAATGTGCCAGTATTTTTCCTCTACAGGAAAGAGACAGCACTGAAATCATAAGAATGTTTTCTAGTCTTCTAGTGGGTTATCCTTTAGAAGCAGGGAAAACGAATGATCCTATACCTTTGTACTACTTTCCTCTAGCTTAGCTAGTTGTGATAAGTTTCAGGTATCTCCTTGCTATTCTGCAGACCACACTGTGTGTGTTCTCTGGAACACACTCCCAAGGAGTGACATTCTCTGTCATTTGAAATTTGTTGGAGGAAAGTCAGCATGTTGATAGAAAAACTCATATATATAAAAAATAAAACAAAAAAACAAAAACAAAAACAAACCTGCAGTTCAACACTTAGACACGTGTAACAAAATAGTTCTTATATTTGTTGTTTTCTCAAAGTTGGCTAAACTTTAATTTTTAAACTGAAAGTCAGCTTCTAGGTTCCTGTATTACTTGGCTTTAGGTACATTCATTGTTTTATCTTTTTTTGAGGGATGCCAGTGTCTTGCTTTAAATTTTACCACGTAAAGAACTTGTTTGATCTTAAAGTGTACTATTTCTGACTGTTATTTTTTTTTCTCTGGATTTGTTACCAGCATTTACTTTATTTGAGCAAGTTAGTTAAACTTCTAAAAGTATTTTACAGGCTTTTACAGATGTCAGCTGGCAACTAACAATCCCAGTAATGTGTTCCATTCATCTTGGAACCCAATATGTTTAAATACTCAGCTTTGTAGGAGAGAAAGGGAGTGAGCTCTGCTCTGGAAAGAGCTTTTCTTTCTTTTCTGTCCTCTTTAATGGCTTTATGTGTCATCCTCATATAAGAAACGAGCTTTATCTACATCCTTAGATTTCTAGTCAACTGTGTCCATTAGTCCTAGGTAACAATAGCACCCCTTTTGCAAGTCAGGCAGCAGCCTGTGTATACTTTCAAGGAAAAAGGTATTGGCAGTCTTCTTTTCCCATTACATTCCTGTTTTTGCAAGATAATTCATCCTTTTGATTCCAGAGTCTGGGTTTGCTATCATAAAGAGAAGCCACTGTATGAAATGTTCAGCCTAGAGAAGAGAAGACTTGGGTGGGGAGGTAATCTTATCAATGCTTGTAAATACCTGATGGGACGATGCAAGGAGGATGGAGCCATGTTCTTGGCAATGGTGCCCTGTGCAACAGGCAACGGGCACAAACTGGAACACAAGGGGTTCTCTCTGAACATCAGGAAACAATTCTTTGTTGTGAGGGTGACTGAGCACTGGAACAGGTTGCCCAGAGAGGTTGTGGAGAGCTACAGAACTGGTCTTGGGCAAGCAGCTCTGGGTGTCCCTGCTTGAGCAGGGGGTTGGACCAGATGGCCTCCAGAGATCCCTTCCAATCTTATGATTATGTGATTATCTTGTGATTATGAAATTCCATTATTTAATTCCTAACTCTATTCAATAACCTAATGAAGGGGCAGCTATTGTTCTGGTCCTTCAGAATTCCCTTCAAGTAAGGCCATTCCCAACTCTTTCATATTGCCAGCTGTTAGTAGTTTTTAGATATTTTGAGTTCCCATAGTCTGAAGCAGTCTTTCTTTTTTTTCCTGATTTTTGTGGAGGAGGGAAGGTATGGGTTTCTCCAGCAATATATTGCTCCTATTGCGACTTGTTAACTGTGTTGTAAAAGCCTTTGAAAAATACCCCATTATATGTATTTTTAAAAAGGTTTTGATAGGCCTCAGAAAAACTTTTCTAAATAGCCAATTTGTACTGGGTTAAGAGAAAAGGTCCTCTTGTGCAATAACAGATGAGAAATAAAGTATAAAAGTATGTGGCAAGCCCATGTTACAAAGGGGAGTACTAATGATGCCACTCTGATTTGGTTCTGGGGGTTTGTGCTGTTTGGCACAGTCATAAGCAGCTATGAAAAGGGGATGAATAAGGAAGGGATAAAACAAGATGGGTTTTTAGACACTTGAAAACTAAAGATGGCGAATTTGTGATACTGAATGCCTGTATTATAGGATGGCAATTGATACTGTCAATAAAAGAAAAATCAGGGAAAGAACAACTCTACAGTATATCAACATCATGATATTAGTTAATATCCAAAGGGATCTGTTTTGTACCTGAACAAGATTTAGTACTATAGTTTCCTAATAAATGAATTAGGAAAGGTAGTTAGCATTTACTGAGAAAAAAGTTGCCTCAGGAATGCTAATTGAACATCTGCAATGTTGCCTGTAGTGCACCAATTGTAATTAAATAAAATGGATATGGAGTCACATCACATGATGTAGCAATAGACATATGTGTTGGGTAAAACTGGATTTGACAAGGATTTCCAGCATCTTTGAGGAAAAATGTTTGTAAATGGCATATATGCTATAATTCTTGTATGTGCATGATGATAATTGGAGGAAATATTTTTCAAAGACCTACATAAAAATGTGCGTTAAACTTTCAATGAGAGTTGATAGGAATTGCTAGAGAGTAGAATGTGCACTTGAAAGCATGTTAAAAACTCTTCATTTCCTGAATTTGGGAGGTAAGGGCCTAAATATACCCACTGATGTATTTAAACGTATTTATCGAGTTGAGGTTGAGTGATTTAGAGTAACTTCTGGTTTTATAGAAAATTGTTCAACTTTAATTTTTTTTAGAACATTTTTCACTGCACAACATTTCTTTTCATCCATGAGAGAATGGATGTTATCTTTAATAAGTAGAAGATCCCAGTGTGCTTCTGTTGTATAAATATAAACCAGGTTTAAATAATCTTTTATTCCTCATCTTCTAAGGTCCATGATATATTTATTTCTCTTGATCTTTCTCTTTGTAGAATTTTCCAGAAAAGGATCTTCTACACTGCCATTCTAAGGATGTGATTGAAGCTCATTTTATGGCTTGCATAAAAGAAGCAGATGCTTTAAAGCACAAAAGTCAAGTCATCAATGAGATGCAAAAAAAGGATCATAAGCAACTGTGGATGGGATTACAGAATGGTAATACACTGCATCAAATATTAATTATATTTAGGACTAGCATGCTAATAATTTTCGTCACGATACCAGTTTAAGTAATGTCATGGAAAAGAGCTCTTTTTTTTTTTAAACTAAAAAAAATAAATCAGTAATGTGATAATCCAAATGTAGCTTGAGATATTCAGTTTCCTTGAGTTGGGTCATGACTCTGTTTTAACAAAACAAAAACAGCAATAAAACATAACACTGTTTATTGTACTTCTGTGCAACTAGTAGTCTCTATATGGTAGACACCTGGGGTGTAAGTGGTGTTCACCATGAACTATCTTAGACTCTAAAAGAAAAAAAGGTCGTCTCCTCTAGTTTATGTTTAAGGATTGTCACTGGTAGACAATACACACAGACTTTCAAAATTTGCCTAGTAGATTAATAACTTTACTCCCTCCACCCACGCCAAATTTAATTTTTTATTCCTGGTATTACTGTTGCTTTTGCAACGATCTTGCATAGATCAGAATTGACTTGGAAAAATCAGCGATATAATTCAGAACAGAATGTTAAAATGTTCTTCCATTGAACAGAGGGCATTGTAATGCAAAACATAACCTTTTTTTGTTTTCCCTGTCTATTTGTACTTGTCATAGTTCTTAGTGGCATATAAGTTGAAAAGCTATGTAAATATTTCAGAAACTGCTAGCTGGAAAGGGTGGTAACATATGAAAATGTGGTTTCCTGATCTCCTGAGTTGTTGTACTGGTAGTTTTATCTTATGGAAGCTATAAGTGTGAAGATGTTTAACTCTGTTAAGATACAAAACAGTTAAAATTAAACTCTTCCCATGTGTTTATAAGGAAAATTAAACAGAACAGGAGAAGCTCTGAATGCAAGAAGACTTGAGGCATATATTTGCTTTAGACATGAAATGTCACATGAGTTTGGGTTTAGTGTGCTTATTTAATGAATATGTGGGTTTTCTATTTCTTTTTTGTTGTTAAGCAGTGCTGCCTTTAATGGTAATGAATTATTACTCCTGTAATAATTTTGAAGGCTGAGTGTTTATTAGAAACTCTGGTCTCTAATTGACTTAATTAGAATTATAAATTGAGGGATTATCTTTATTTGATATTTGACTGGTAAGATTTAGAGGGATGCAGTAAATATGTACAAAATTTACTGGATACAAATTTGCATTTTATCTGGTTCAATTCAAAATACTTAGTTGGACTGCTGGAGGAATTGTTTTGTATAGATCATTAGTCAGCAAACTGACTGACAATACATCCACTCTTGTGAATTAACAGTAAATAATGGAGTTCTGGTCCACCAGGAGCCAGAATCCTTGTAAAGGGAGATGTTTCCCTAAAGCTTACATTGTTACAAATCAATTTAAACTGTGTTTTTAATAATTTTGCAAGAAAACTGTGTTCTGCTTTAATAGTATTAGTCTTGTAAGCAGTTTAGTTTGAGAGAAGCAAAATGCTGTGTCAGCATAATTTTGTTTTCTATATCGAAAATAATTAGCTTTATTGGGAAATGAAGCCCCGCGACTTAGTCCTGATATTCATGTTTCCAGGAGTGCACTACATGTGCTCTTTTTATTAATGTTTGTTACAATTAAAACTGCAAGACATCTAACGTGTGAGTGAATTATGTTAGCGGCAGAACAGATGACTACACAAAGAAATGGTATGAGTTCATGTTTTTTTTTTTACTTAAGCAGAAATTATAGAACCTCTAATGCATACCCTCAATATGTAAGGTAAGAGAACAGGTCTGTAATGTGTTCTTTCTGTACTCATCTGAGGCTCTTTTAGCTGATTGTTTGTCTGTCTTCAGTTCTAGGCAAAAAGAATTTTTGGTTAAGAACAGAGGCTGCCTGGCATGGTTGATTTCAGGAAGGTTTCACTGTATTTAATGAGAAATCGCACCTGTGGAATCTGACACCTAAATGTGAAGTTTAAACAATCTTTTGAATACTTTCAAATGCTAATTTTAATTTCTCAGCTCTTCATAAAAGAGAAACAAGAAAAGCTTGTGAAACCAAGAAAATTCTTTTTAAGCATGGTGTATCTTTCAGTATGTTTTTATAGGCTTTCGTTTGAGATGTAATAATTTTAAAGCTCTTTGTGAAACAAGAATGAATGACCACAAAAAAGAAAAGAAAGTAGCATTTGCGATAACTGCCTTGGAAGTAATGATACATCTGCAGGCTTTTTTTTCCTCTCAAACTTCAAACAATTTTCTTCAGTTCTCAAATAAAGGAAGTGTTATTTCAGTTTAATGAATTATGGTACTACTTATGGGGTTGGAACTAGTTGATCCTTAAGGTCCCTTCCGATCCAAACCATTCGTTACTTTAGTATTAAACTCGCTTTGGGGAAAAATCATTTTTGCTTGTTTGGAGAAATGTAACTACTAATTACAAGTATAATTTGATAAAAATATCTCTGAGGAGAAGGAAGTACTTGAGCAGGTAGCATGAAAAGCTTTTCAGTTGCCTATAGATGCCTTATAGGGGAAGGGCTGTGACAAGGGAAAATCTTGTGCTGGTAACAGCTGATAAGTATTCATAAAACCCTTTATATCCCTCCTCCCACTGTTTCTGGTTTTGTATTGATCTTCTATGAAATCAGGCATATAAATACACTTTTCTGCCTATTGTTTGTGCTGTGGTTTTGCTTGTTCCTAAAACTTCAGTTCATAGAATCACAGAATGGTTTGGGCTGGAAGGGACCATAAAGACCACCCAGCTCCAACCCCCATGCCATGGATAGGGACACCTCCCACTAGACCAGGTTGCTCTGGTGTTGTTAGTTGATTTTCGTCCATAATATCTATTTCATAACCAGACCACTTCTTTGGGATGGGTACATCGGTGCTGTCCTAATTTTGATCAGCATTGTGGATGCCTGAATGTGGTAGGGAAGCAATAAAGCAGGGTATGTAGCTATACTGTCCTCCGCTCCTTTGTCAGAATTGTTAATGTTCTTTGGTCAGAACTGATGGAAAATGTTACTACTGTTCTTGCTATAATAGTGTTATGGCTGTTTTTATCGTGGATAAAGAGGATTTTCAAGTGGGTGGTTTTTTCTTCTTGCCTTTTGTGGTGGAAAAATAAAGGCTCTCTGCTTTGAAACATTAAGACTAGGCCTAGCGATGACTCGGGATCAAACATGAAATTTCCTCTGTTTTTAGAGGGAGAGCTGTATTTTTTGCATGGTTCAAAGAATTAATGTCTATAACTTCAGCATATAATAGTTCTGATAAAGGAAGGAAGGTTTTTAGGTTCAGCACAGCTGCTTTTCATCAGATGTGGAGAGACAAGCAACTATACCCTGAAGTTTTCACAGGCGTCCTTTATATCTGGTGAAGACTAGATTTGGTATTTCAGATACATGAGTGGAGGAAATAAACAGTAAAAACTCATGACCACTTTTAAGGCTTCTTTATGTATTATAAAATATAATGAAGTCATTATTTTACTGCAAATATTATGGAAAAAGAATGTAATGCTTACTCATACTGTAGGGCTTACCAAAATTTAAATGGCCATATTGAACTGTTCTTATTAAAGGAGAAAAATCCTATAAACATTCAGAATATGCAATATTCAGTCTTTTAATTTGTGATCTTTTTTTCTCACCTTAGTGACAGAATAAGGCCTGTGTTTTCTTTCATTTCTTTCTCAATCTTGCATTTAAAACAGGCCTCTGTTTTTTAGGGGCAGAAATCATGTTTTTCTAGGTTATCACGTTCCTGTTTAGAACTGTTTTTCCAAGGAGTGATACTGTCATACATTATCAATATCTTTTTTGTTTTGCATAACCTGGTCAGGTTTGATATGCATGTTTATCCTCTTTGTAGGAAACTGGTAGTACTGATGCTGTTCTTAATACAAGATACGCGTGCATTGGTAGCAGAACAAATCTGTCATCGTAACTGGTCACTTGAAACTTAAATTAGGCAATATGTACTTAGAAAATCTTCAGGAATTTAACAAGAGAATGAATGAACAAGCCATCAGTTTTTAAATCACAAAGCCATCTTTTTTTCTTCTTCCCTTTATCTCTACCAAAACAGGAATATCTGTCCTTATGTTTGCAGAAATTTGTTTAACTGAAGAAAGATGAAACAACTCTGAGCTTTTAAAATGTATTAGTTAAGAGGATTTTTGAAAAAGTCATTACGTTCCTGGGCTGGTCATTAACACTTTCGTGGTGTGCATCTTTTTTTCTTAGAATTATGGTCAATACCTAGTTATTCTGGAGTTAAGGGAGCGTGACATACCCCAAATGGTGAAGGTGTTCATATTATGCAACCTGATAAAGCTGGGTTAAATGTGTTCACAGAGCTCTGCACAAAATCTACCCAAGTCTGTGTTGGTGCTGAGCTAGGGCTAATAAACCTGACTGGATTCAGACAGGTTGGACTGGCAGAATGAATCCAAGGCTTTCCCTGGGATTTTTGGGAGGAGGTGGTGTGTTTTTGCTTTTTCTGATAGTGGCTTGTCACAGACTTCAGTGTTAGTTCTGTAGTGTTTACTGGCTTGTTACCCTTTCAGCAGAAATGACTAACCCAACGATGCACGCAGATAAGGGTGCAGTATTGTGATTCTAACACACCCAAAACACCCATGAAAATGCTATTTTACTTGCCAGTGATGTAGAACTTTTTTTTAAAATGCCTCCTGCTTTCTTCGTAGCATCCCCCCCTTCAAAGGATGCCATTTCCTGAGGTATGCTGAAGGACACACAAGGTATATCTAAATGTCTGAGCAGACCATCTCTAAAAAGCAGACTTCATTTTGGAAAATAATTGTCTTTAGTTGTTGAGGGTTTTTTGCTTTACAGTGTGAAATCATTCAAGTTACTTTCTGCCAGTAAAGTCATGGCTTTTTGTGACAGACACATTAATAAAAGGTTCACTAACAAGAAAAGCTGTATTTCAGAAAAAAAATACCATGGGGGAAAACGAAGCAGTTTAGAGAGCTATACAGAGATACGCCACTCCATTTTCTTGTATATAATACCTTCTTTGCCCCGAGTACCCTGTGTAAAGTATGCAGGCTGTCTGGATTTGGAGCAGAGGGCTAGAGATAGGTAAAATTGTCAGGATTCGTTTTCCATTTGACTAACCCAGGGAAGTCTAATAAGCCCTGCTGCTCGGTTTTTACACAGTCTATGAGATGTGTTTCAAAAATGGGTAACAGTTTTTTTGTTTAATAATCATCAGTGCTTTCTTTTTAGCTTAAGTCACGATACCTACTGAGATCTCCTGCTTTTAGGCTGCACAGAAGGCTTAATTTAAGTAGAAAGTGTGCTTTTTCACATCTGAATAATGGAAAGAAAGTAGTCCCTCTTGGTTTTCTTCCCCTGAACTTTTTCCAGATAAATCGATGACCTAGAAATGAAGGGAGGTAGTGTTGAGGAAACAGTGCACTTAAAGTGAAACTTTTCTTAGGGAGGATGTTTAATAAGTGAAAAGAATGGTGGTAAGGTGTGGTTCCTTTGTGGAAAATAAAAGAAAAGGGGGAGGAAATGCCTTTTGGGGTCTGATAGATAACCTGAAGTATGAAATGCTGCTTTGTCATACAGCTTTCAGAAGTTAACCTGCAAAACTTAAGCAATGTGCTTTGAATCTTTGACTTTAGAACACTACTTTGCTTTGAAAACTCATGAAAAAATACAGCATGAGAGTACATGCATTAATTACACTGATCTCAGACCTAACTGTGTAATATTAGGGTAGAGATCCCCCCCCTTTTTTTCCTTGGATTTAATCCATATCTCGGTTTATAATGTGGCTTATAAATTTGCTATTTTTGTAACTAGAATTTACAGTTAACAGTGCATGGGGAAGTTTCTCCTGATTGTTCTGTGCTTGTAAACACTGGTGCTGTACTGCATGTAGGCTAGGTGGGGTGAATTAGTTTAATTAACGTACGTGATAACGTACAGACCCAGGTAGCCAAACCCGAATCTCATACTCCACAAATCTTGTACTCCACTGTACTTTACTATTACTGCTCCTTACTTTCAAATTTTACAATCTTTACTACTTTTCTGTGATGTTATATAGTAAAGTGCCAACTGAATGAGAATTTGGAGGATGCATAAGATTTCTGGGCAACTCATCCTATGGAGAAGCTTTCTCGAGTCATGACTGTTGTGCAGTTGTACAGCAAAATTATGACTACTGTAGATGTGTAAATTCATGTTCAGTGTTGTTACTTTACTTCTCTGATGTGAAGAATATTTTCACATTTCTGTAGCTAGCTTTCGTTACATTAAGCAGAGCAGTTAGTAACTTCCTCTCTCTCCGTATCTGATAGTTACTCTTGTCTGAAGACAGCCTGAAAAGACAAGTAAGCTTGTTTGCCCTCTTCAGTGGTGGATTGACATTATATGCCATGATCTGTCAAAATATGCAAGTAACCGAAAAGTCTAAAAGCAAGCGTATTTTTTAAACTGGATGGTGGCAATGTGTAAAATGGAAAACAAGAAAAACATCTTAAGTTTTAGGGATGCCATGCCAGTATTCCAAATTGTGTTCCTTTAGGGCCAGCGCTAAACTGTAGTTGTCAAGAAGAGTTTAATGTGTGTCTGGGTCTTCCTGAAGTCCTTGATGGTCTTGATTATCTGTTTTTATTGTATGAATAAAAGCAGTGAGTTTAGATGGCCAAAAATCATTTAATGAGAGGTCTTTAAATATCTGAGAAATTAGAATAACCAGCCGTACGTAATGTTTTTAGATAGTGCAGATGGTTTTGAAGCATTTAAAATATCAAAAAAGCTGCTTCATGGTTGAGGAATACTGCACAAAATTTAACTTTTTATAAAATTGGTTAAAATTGCTCATCAGTCAGCAGAATTACATATGTATGTGGAGTCTAGGCCTTTCTGGAAACCATACAGAAATTGAATTGATGCTACATTTTGAGAAGGCTCCTTTCTAGCTGTAGCAGTTAAACACAGTGTCTTTAAGAGCGCAAATCAGTAGAAAATACACTTAATCTGTAGCATGGTGTTGCAGAAATGAAGATTAAACAGTGAGCTGCTTTAGCCATCGTCCCCCTGCAGAATATAGCCAGAAGGTGAAGTAATTATTCCCCTTGGCTCAGCACTAGCAAAGATGCAGTGGGAATGCTGTGTCCACCTTGGGATCCATGGAGAAAAGAAATGCTGGAAAACAGAAGAGAGTCCAGAGATGCTGCTAGGGTGACTAGGGACTGGAGAGTATTATATTAGATGAGACTCTGTTGTTTAGCCTGAAGAGGGGGCTGAAGATGGATCTAATAGCAGCTTTCCACTACCTAAAGGAAGGAATTTTAGAGGAGATGGAGTCTGACTCCTCTTAGACATGCCTCCATTGGCAGTGGAGTTGGGCAAGTAGAAGAGGTTTTGAGTTGCGACAGGAAAAATTCTGATGGGACGTAAGCAGGGGGAGTGAAAGTGGTTGCCCAGAGAGCTTTCTAACCTTGGAGACAGTCGAAACATGCCTGTATAAGGCCTTGAGCAAACTCACTCAACTTTTTGTTTAGGCAGCTTTATTTTAGACAGGAGCTTGTATTCCAAAGCTCAGTCTCCAAAATCACTTCCAATCTAATTTTTCCTATGATTCCTATGATGTCCATCAGTTGGAATCTTTGTTAATATTATGGTTGGTTCTGCCCAAGTGCATCTAGCTGCACATCATTTCTGTGGTTCATATGGTTATTCCACAGTGGTGAACCACTGAGAATAGACAAGTGCTGGTTTTTGGTTTTTTTTTTTTTTGGACTCAAGAATTGGACACTTTTATGTAAGCTGTAAATTGGTATTGTTTGCATGGAATTAGAGCTACAGCTCAATTCTGAGCATTTTTTAAATTATACAACTAGATGGCTTTAATAAGCAGCCCTGAATAGTACAGAAAAAATCATGCATATATGCTAACCTGAGGACTGCACCTACCTGTTCAATTTTTTGACTTTTTAAAAATGATATTGGAAGAAAAAAGCCCGGAATTACTATTTCCTTTTTGAATTTAAAGAATAATTTTTCCCTTATTTCTGCATTTAATTCTTTTTGTTAGTTAAATAAACCTTCTCCACAACCTTTTTGAAAAATATCCAGTTCTGGAGTCAGTATCCTGATAACAGTTGCATTAGTATTGAATACAGACACAAATTAATTCCTAATTATTAATATTTTTTCTTCTGATAAATTTCAAAGGTTTGTTCTTTTGACTAATTTTCTGCAGTAGGAACTCGATTTTGACTGGCCGTATGCTGTGACCACTGATTTATTGGAAGTTACTCTAGATATAATTTGTTGTTCTGTGTTAATTACCCACGTTCAAGTTGTCATTTGAAGCATGACAGTACTTGAGTTTAAGGAATGACTCTAAAATATTAACATTAATGAAGACTTTTTTCTGATTGTCTAAAGAACCTTGCACCCACGTCTCAGCCTGAGAAAGAAGCCCATCCTTGGAAATTTCAGTCTGGACTAGTCCTTACTTAAAGTTGCTTAATATTAACAGATTTAGCAGCTACTGTCTGTTAACAACAACAAAAGTATTTTAAGCTATGACTGGAGTTACAGACAGCTTTTTAATGCAACTGTTACATATTTAGATTAATTTCAATGACTTTTAAAGTATCTCCCATTTTGCTTAATGAAGGAAACTGCAAGTCTCAAAGTATTTTCCTGTAACTGTCTTAAACTATTTTAAAGAGAACTTTTAAAGGCATGAACAATTTCAGTGATAGATTTCTGAACACTAAATGTATATGTAGCTTGCTCTATTTGTAAATTTTTGAGTTCTATTTAAATTGTTACTAAGTGAATTTGTGTCCTGAGACTGTTGTTACGGATGACATTGTTCTTTCAGTTTTGTCACCTCTTATTTCTATATATGTAAATACATATTTTCAAAGCTTTTTGTAGATTCTGTACATTTCATTAGTACTGAAGACTAATATCTGGTGTTTAGATGTGTACTGACTGCTTTTCAAATAAATTAATATTTATAAATATCGGTGACAGCTGAGATTTTTCAACTGGATCTCTTTTCCATTATTTGGTTATTAACTTTCTGATTTTTCACATAAAACTCCAAGAGAAGTTTTTGTATATAACTTTAGGCAAAGGTATATAAAGCTCTTGTTTAAGAAATATGATTAGAGTCATCTAAAGCTTTTCGACTATCGCTAGTGCAATATTTCTGTTCAGATTTGATTGCCTTTAATTTAAATATTGTTTTTCAGATATGAACATCTGCCTTTTGGGAGTACTGTGTTTTTTGTTTTTTTTTTTGCTAATACGGAAACTCTGTAACATATTGGTCAAGCACTTTCTTGAAAACAGATCATGGAAAGCAAAAGTAATCAGACTTGACTATTGTGGGAGTGTAGATATCACATAGACTGCGCAACCTTTTCAGAAGGGAGGGAGATGAGTGTGCCAAGTGCTTTTGCTGATAGATACAGAACTCTTCCTTGTTCACGGACTTGAAAAATCGGTTTGGTTTTGATTGTTAAACTTCCGGCCAGTAACTTTCTGTCTTTAAGTCTTTCTTATCGCTTTAGTAGCGTTAAAAGCTTCCTTAAGTCTCTTTCCTGTAAATAGGAGGTACTGACACAAAAAAAAAAATGGGAGAATGAATCCTTTCACTCATACTTTCAAGAGGATTTTGGAGGAGGTTTTTTAGTGTTTTTTTTTGTTGTTGTTTGTTTGCTTTTAAGCTTTGAATCTTAAGTTTTCTGCCTAAGCATCTAATTTGGATTTTGAATCTTTAGAATTCTGGCATTTAGCTGATGAGCCTGATGCTAATAAAAGCTCTTGCTAGATCCTATGTATCTGTATGCAAACTGGATAGCCTTTTCCTGAATTTTTTTTTAATTTTGTGATAATTTCTTACACCCAACTCAGCTTCTGCATTAAAAATACTGCATATATAGAAGGATAGAAGGATGTTTGGAGGACAGCAGTAGATGGTTATGAGGATAAATTATCTTGGATGTCTTCAGATAGTGCTATGCCCACAATGGAGAGATGTCTTAAGATGTCTGGCTCCATTGTATGTAGCTAACTTACTAAGAGGTTTTTCATTGTCCTGGATATCAGGTGCATTGGCAAAGCATACTTGATTATAAAACGCAACAAGTTCATCATTCAACTGCTATAGACTTGTTGCTCTTACATTTAGAAACTATAGAAGCTATTAGAAATTCAAACATTTGATAAAACGAGCTTGTCTTGACCACTGCCCAAGTGTTCAGAGAAGAATATGATAATTGTAAATAGATAAATTGACTGCCTTAAATAAGATTATCAGCAACTGGCTGGGGGAATAGAGGGAGGAGGAAGTATTTGTGGATTCTGACACTTAACGCTTTTATGTTAAAGAAACTAGGCGAAATATTAAATATTACATAACTTTCTGAATTATATGCAGACATTGTAGGAAAAAATACCAAAGCATTAAATGCTAATGCAGGTTTGAAAGAGTAGACTGAAGAGGGAGAAGCTGAATCTTTGTTAAATAACAGAATCACAGAATGGTTGAAATTAGAAGGGACCTCTGGAGATCATCAGGTCCAACCCCCCTGCTCAGCAGGGCCACCTTGAGCACGTTGTGCAGGATAGCATCCGGCCAGGTTTTGAATATCCCAGGGAAGGGGACTTCACAGACTCCCTCGGCAGCCTGTTCCAGTGCTCTTTTGCACAGCAAAGAAATGTTTTCTCGTATTCAGCTGGAACTTCCTGGGTTTCAGTTTGTGGCCTCTTGTTCTGTTGCTGGGCAGATCTGAAAAAGAGTCTGGCCTCATCCTCTTGACATCCTTCCTTCAGATACTTTTACACATTGATAAGATCCCCTCTGTCTTCTCTTCTCTGAGCTAAACAGGCCCAACAGAGCTCTCAGTCTCTCCTTGTCTGTAGCTGCAGTGTTATTTTTTTTCTCAAACTTGAATTGAGAAAGGATAGAGAACGTTTCTGGGATGATCTATTTAAATAGTGATGGCTGAAAACTGGTTCTTTTTGAAGAAAATCAGTAAGTAAAAAGTGAGAACCCCCATATTTATATACTGATCTTGAAGCACTATGATGCCTTTTAGGACTTTCTAACACCCCTATCTTCAGGTAGTTTCTTGTATTTATGCATCATCTCCTCTATGGTTTCCTCTGAGGTGAAGAGGCTGGAATGAAGAAGAGAAGTAGGCTGACTGTGTATGGCCTAAGGTCAATTTTTTGTCCTTTAAAGATGCGCTTGTTTGCAATATATACTACAAGGGACAATATTCTTAAGTTCTTACCATAAGCCTGTTGCTTGCTCAGAATTTCTTGTTCTTCTGATCTTTAAGCTATGTTGATCATCTCTGTTGAATTTTGAAGATAAGCTGTTTATTCAACTTGACTAGTTACTGTGACATGAGTGTTGAACAAGCAAGTTAACATCTATTTTTGTTGAGGTAGGACTTCAAGTATTTAGTTTCGTTATTTAAGAGTCTGCTGAAGCTCGATAGCTTAAGTAGATCTCAATTGTTTTGTATATCAGCAAACGTATTTTTATGAACTGTAATTGTAAAGTATTGTCAGTAGTAGTAATTGTGGTGTAAATCGATTAATGCCTACCCTTGGATGTCTGTCCACACAATCTCTACTGACAGCTGTAAGCCACTCTCTGAGCACTGTCTCCAGCTCTGAGGGAAGTGTGCTAGATCTTACCTTCATACTGACAGAGCTCATGAGGAGAATACAGTTGTTTTTTGTGATAAACGCTTAATGAGTAAACGTCTGTCTCTGCATCCGGGGTTCCCAAATGCAGGTTTGCTTGGGTACGGCCAGCTCCAGGGCCATAGTTGTCACTGCCCCTGGCTGAGATCTGCAGCTGGTGAGCCCGAGGGTAGCACCCTGCATCCAGGCAGCTCCGTGTCCGGTGGGTGCCATGCAGTGGTGCTGTTCAGGTAAATACTTGTCCAGAGGTGCTTGCTGCTAATCAGGAAAAAAGGGTGTGGAAATACTTCGAGATAAACGTCAGGAAATGCTGCTGCAGAATACCTGGCAGAAGTTTGTTTACAGTTTTTGTGAAATTCCTGCTTTGTGTCATATTTGGTCAGGAAAAACAGCATCTTACAAGCTGCACTAAGTGTTAACCGTGTCCTTTAGCACACTGACAGGCATCTGTGCTCTATGCTCAAGTGAAGCAAATCTGATTCTTTTTAATTTTTGGCAGTTGCATTATCTTTGTTCAGTGAACAGATTTCTCAACTCGACCTTGCTTCACAGTGACTGAATTCTGTAACAGTTACACCTCAGTTGTTCTGAGACTCACCTGAACATTGCTTTGAGGAGAGAGGATCGGAGACTGTGTTCCTTCAACCATCCACTGTATTTTGTCTTGAAAGTCTATTTGTCATAGCTCTTCATGCTTCTTTGTCATTTTTTCTGTTGGTTGTTTTCTTGATTTGAATAATTGATTTGCTTCTGTAAAAGCATTTACTACTTTGGCCCTGTGTTGTCCTTAATAAATTTTAAGCACAATATCTATTCAGTTCTTGTATTGCCTGAACAGGATGAAATTGTGTGTTGTCTTGGGCTGTTTTACCAAACCTAGTTACTTGAATAACACAAAACTGTTTTTCAAACAAACTTTTATTTTCAGACTATGTCATGAAACTGGCAGTATACTTTCTGATTAGATCATACATCACTGCAGATTATTTTAAGATTTACACATCAAAATACAAGCTCTCCAAGAACTTTTTCTGCTGCTTTCTAGTTCGTCTATGCTTTGCACCTATTATTCACCTAGAGTTAGGAATAGTTAGATGTTGTAGATGTTTTTAACAAGCTGTGAGGCAACGTGGACCAGTAGTAGCAGAGAGTGTAGAAGAATGCACTGTTAATTGAGGTAATGCAATCCATAATTTACGGCCTGTTAATTCTTTAGCAGGGGGAGATGCGTTATGACTTCAAGTTGCTTTCTCTTTCAGTTCAGTAAGTCACCATATCACTGTTTTCGTAGGAGAACGCAGATGGCTTACTTCTGCCTTGAGGCTAAATAGGGAAGAGAAATGTGGGGAAAAGAAATTCATACAGGCTAAATTCTTGTAAGAAGTTTGCATTTGCATGTTGTTCTAATCATGCCTCACTTACCTCTTCTAGCTGAAGAATTATATATGTTATTAATAGTAACAAAGTCTGCTTTTACCTTCACAGATAAATTTGAGCAGTTTTGGGCTATAAATCGAAAACTCATGGAGTATCCTCCAGAAGATAATGGATTTCGATACATCCCATTTAGAATTTATCAGGTAGGACACAATGAAATAAAACCAATTTTACCAAACTGTTTTACTAAGGTGTCAAATATCATTATCTTGGCTTTTCAGAATTATACAATCCCTTTTCTAACATATGGTAAAAGTTTGTATGAATTAGTAAAGACAAGGTGGACTGTATTTATTCTAATAGGTAATTACTATTCATTGTGTCATAAGTGTGTAATACATGAAAATGTGGTAAAGCTGGTTAGAAAATATATAAAAAATGCAAATTCTGTCATTAAAAGTAACTGCTAAATATGGAGACTGCTTTGAATGCAAAATGTGCTTTGAAAAGTCTAACTCAGACGTTTGAAGAACAACACTTTTTCCCTTAACCACTGTGTAGGCTGCTTTTCTTGTTGGCATTACAAGGCAAAAGATATCGGAGTAGGTCTTGCATCTGATTCCTACCTTTGTCTTCTAACTGTATTCTTTAAAATATCAAACTAGCTTTGAATATTTTTTCCAATTTAATACACCAGTGCTGTTCTTCTTAGTAGTCTGTTTGGAGGCACATTCCTTGGAAACCTTAAAATGTTTTGATGTCCCTTTAGTTTTTATAGCATTATGGTCACGATGCGTTTTAGAACTAAGCATGTTTAGAAGCATGTGCAGAATATCAATTGAACAATTCTTCTCTGATCTGTCTTTGAAACATTTTCATCTATTTACACTTAAGTTTTGCAACTGTCACCATGAAAAAGTCTCCTATTCATAGCATTAAGTGGTGTGATATTGCTTTATAACAGGTTTAATGACTCATTAAAATATATAAAGCTATACAATCTTACTGTGGGACTGAAATAATTTTTAATGTTAGATATAAGATATTTACTGTCATAGTGAAACTTTAGATTGAGAACGGAAGTCAGTTATTCTGTCAGAGATCATAGCAGATGGCAAGGTTAGTGCAAGTATCTAAAGATGTATCTGGAAAAGCAGTTCACTCACAGCATTTTGTTTGCTTGACAACTAAGTTGTTTATTCTCTGATAGATTTTTTTTTTTAAAGTCTGTTTATAAAAAACACATACATGGGCATGCAAAGTGGAATTTTGTTGTTTGAATAAGGTAGGAACTTCTAAACCATGGGGGAAATTTTCTGTGATATCACATGATTTCGTACTAATAAAGTTTACTTAAAAAATATTAAAAAACAGTAATATCCGTGCCTTTAGTCAGTAGTACTTATCTTTATTCATGTTGCCTTTTCAATTGGAAACCCTTACTTGCTGTAATTTAAACCCCAAATGCCTAATTAAGAACAGAAGCTCAAACATAAATAGAGATGGTGCTGAGACAACCTTTGAGAAGGTTGGTGTATATTATTTTCAGCGTTGCTGTTCTTAACATTTCTAAATATTTTCAGTGATGTTCCCTTTTTTAAAAGGTGGATGCAGGTGTTTCTAGCATTTCTTGTTTGCTTTGTTGCTAGCATTTGTTTGCTTTGTTGCTTTGTGCACTGGTTACTGCTTATCATAGAAGTCGGTGTTCAGAGAAAACTTCAGAAAGCTCTGAGAACAATGAGATTATGACTCCAAACAAGGAGCTAATTTCTATAGTTTTAACATAAATTTACAGTACTTAGTGAAAGACTTGCATGTGTGGAAATAACTGAATCAAAAGTACTCTTAAGATGTGTTTAACCCTTACCTCGACAGCATTTACATTCTTTTAATGGTGGCAAAAATCAGCTTTTCATTCTAATTGGTTGCTTGCATATTCGTACATAAATACCCAAAGATCGGGTTAGCCTGGGTTTGTAATAATTAGGCTTTCATTCCTTATGTATTTTCACATAACATTTCTGTAGATAAATAAACCTGTGCACGTGGGTGGCAGGAATTTAGTAGTCGTTGCCTTCAATGGGGAGAGTTCCTCCTCTTATTCTCCACACCTTCTATTATCCCCAAAATATTAGAAGAAAAATCTGTGAAAGGAACTGCCTGCATTGTGTTTCTTGGCTGTATGAGGCAGATGAGTTTGTTTTCCTTCAAAGAAATGTGCTTAGATAATGGTATCTAAGAAAAACGAGTTTCTGCAGCAGTTAAAAAAGACATGCTGAAAACGCATGCAATAAAATGATCTGACATGCTTTTCAGTGAAGGCCTGATATTTTCAAAGCTCTTTCATTTGTAAAGCTTGTGTATTAAAATACATTTCTAAAGAATAATATGAATCATACCTCGTGTGGTATCCAAATCTGATGGTATGTGGGGGAGAAAGAGGTGGCAAAAATATGAACATAATACTTGAGTAAGTCAGAACTAAACTAACCACAGGTAATTTTAAGCCTATGTCCAGCACCTCTTTTTTTTTTTAAGAGCAGAAGCTAAGATTGGACTGGAATCCTTGCATCTACCGTAAAAGATGAAGAAAAAGACAGTGTCACCAACGATCAGTTCAAATGCAATTTTAACTTAGCTATGAGATTTTACCACCAGCTATCGTAGTCTAAAGGAACTTGCACCAGATGAAACTTTGACATAGGTGGAATTTTTTTTCTACCAGAGATGGCTTAAAAATAGTCATTTTTTGGTGACACTCTTACTTAAAGGTGTTTAAAAAAAAAAAAAAAGTGCCCCACATCATCGCTTCCGAGGTATAAGCTGCTGTCTTCAAATGAGTTTGCACAAAAGCTCTTCTCTGATAGTGCTGTTGAATAAAGTGGCTTTTCTACTTGTTCTTTACTATTATTTCTCTCTTTTATTATACGTTATTCTTTTATAATATTTTCTCTTTTAATGTTTTCTGTATATTATGCATTTGAGTGCTGCTTTTCCTCTACAGTATTATAGGTAGTTTGACCTGAGGACTTCTTCCCCGTGTTTAAGACTGGTTGGTTTGCACTTTGTAATTGGACAACCGATGTGCTGGTAGGTGGCAGGAAGTTTTCGTTGCCCTGCAGTTGGACCTCTGACTCCAGGCACTGGAGCATATTAGTCAGACACTGGAGAGGAGTCTCTACGTGCTGGTGGAGACTACTCTGGTAAACCACGGTGTGCTATCTAATGCTGCAGATGGGAGTGCTCTCGGTCTCGCTTGTTGTTGTTGTGTGCCTGGTTTGTACTCATCCCTGAGTTGTGATCTCTCTGTCACGGCAGCCTGCCCGCGCTCTCCCTGAGTCGTGCTCACCCACTTGTTCCTGGTTGCTCTCTCCCTGTCACTTCTTGTCAATCTCTCTCCCTCTGGAGTCTGTCCTTCAAGTATATAGGATGTAAAGTTGAAATAGCATTTCATTCTTGAGAGTAAAATCACAGAAGTATGGAAGAAAATGAAATAACTATGACAAGTTCTTCTGAGCTTTTCTAAACTGTCACTTGGCTTAAGGCAGGCTAGTTACTGGCTGCTCGCCAGCCCAAGAGGAAATCTGGGATTGCCTGATTGTTCCTTTATTTGGGTACTGGAACATGGTATGATATTGAAATGACCTTTGCCTCTGTTTTCTAAGGATTTTGGTTAGGTTATTCTTTTTATTACCTAATTGAGCGGTAGGCTTAAACTTTGAACAGATTTTTCCTATCTTAAGTCCCATAAGGTGTTGTGATTAAACTTTGCAGTGATGAATTGTTATAAGTGCTTTAGTAATGTGCCTGACATTCGCCATACTTAGTAATACACTGGTTAAATCAAACACTTTGCTCTTTGTGTCAAAATTGCAGCTCTGAGATGTCTAAATAGATTTAAATGTCTACCATGTCCTCTAAAAAT
The DNA here is from genome assembly GCF_040182565.1 of Anser cygnoides. NCBI lineage: Eukaryota > Metazoa > Chordata > Aves > Anseriformes > Anatidae > Anser > Anser cygnoides. Next base: position 74,833,114 of record NC_089875.1, read on the forward strand.
AGCAAGATGTGAGGGGGGAATTAAATACTTAAAGACCTTATTAATATCTGGCTCTATAAATGAATTGGAAGCCCAAGCACAGCCCTTTCCAAACAAGGAAAAACTTTTTATTCCTATTTCCACATAAATTGCATAGCTCAAATGATCAGTTCAAAGCCATTAATTATACAAATCAGTATCACAGTTTGGCTTATGTAATGACAAGCACTCAAAAAATGATCAAAACCAGTATTTTGGAAGAATATTGGACCCACCTCTAAAGTTTTCAAGTCAAGTAATAATGAATCTGTCCTTCTATACTAATTATTTAATCTTTTTCTTCCTTTTGAGTGAAAAACCTCATTGCGTTTCAAGGTTGAATTTCTCTGACTTCAACACCAGTTTCTAGATTTTGCTTTGCCTTCCAGCACTTTAAAGCCTTTCTAACCTCTATGTTCACTAACTTATGAGCAATTCGAGTAGCTTCAGTTTCCTTTGGTAAAGTGAATCAGTGGAGGTCTCTAAGCCTGTCATCACGAAGCTTGCTTACCAGTGCTGAAGTTTTAGTCTTTTTAAACACTAGCTAATATTTTGATAATCCTCAAGATTGGTGTTGAAGTTAGGGCAAAATAGGGGCCGTAAGTAAAGTTTATTTCTGCAGGACTTTAGATCAAAAATACTTCAAGTGTTGGTAGGATGAAGTTAGTTGCTACTTGAAACTGCAAATCTGAAAAAAATTGTGACAGAGGGTGAAATTGCAATGTCTAGTCAAGCAGAAGAACTAGAAAATGTAACTGCTGTCAACCTGAAGAGGGCAACACAACACAGCAGGTTTCAGCATCTTGTTGGCTAATACAAAAGTCTCTTGATTAGACTTCTGTGTAATACCTTACTGAGCTTTATATCTTAAAAGTAATCTTTTTGTAAAGAATCTGCTGAAAATAAATCGATCTATTTCTTCAAAAAATTTCTTTTACAAAGATGAAGTTTGAGTAAGCACGAAAATAACGTGAAACGATGGTTTATTTGTGTAACAAGACTGCTTGACAAAATTTCTGTGCTGAAAAGAAACAACACTGGTTCATCAACAGCTGAGTACACGGAGAGACTTATTTTAATAGCTGATGGTTCAGCACTGAAGAAACAATATCATATTTTCACCAGTTTTAAATTTCTTCAAAAGTCAAAGCTCTGTGAATGAGAAAGTTTTAAAGCTTTGATGGATCAGCCTTGTGTCTTTAAGAATCTGTGCAACATGGGGGCTGTCAATCAGAGTAAAAGAAAAATTTTGAGATTACGAACTGCATTTGTTTTCAGATATGTGCATAAAGTTTACGTAAATGTGCCTGAGTTGTCTGTAAAACTGTCAGTCTGATTACTTCAGAGCTATTGTAGAAGTTGTGTAGGACATAAGGAGGGAGATGCAGAAGAGAGGAGGCTATAAAATCTCGATCTGGGCAGTTGCCCTGAGCCATGGCTCAACTGTTACCAAGCTGGATAGTTTTAAGCTAGCTCAGGCTTGTCAGGAGGAGCTACAGTAATACTTCTGAGTTGAATGTAGATTTAGTTTGTATACGAAGAATAAAGAAGCTTTGCTTGTGTGAAAAATAGCTTTTAGGGGTTCTGAATTAGATAAGTAATTTAAAAAATATTTAGGAATTAGGAATATATTCTTCATATTGGGGAAAAATGGACGGTATTTAAATCTCTTATCAGATACTCTATATTCTTAGGTTTTAGAGGAATCTAGATATGTTGGAAATAAATAGCATCCCAACAGTAAATAAATTTAATTTGTTTAACTAATTATATAGATGTTTTTGTTAGTGGAATATAAATAAAATAACATTTTGAGTTGTAATGCAATAATTAACACTTTTGGTAGGGGAAAAAATGTGTATTTCTGATTTGAAAATGCCTTAATCTTTCCAAAATGTCTTACGCACTTCCTAATCTTAAATCGGTAGGTTACTTTTTTAACAAAGTGGTTTTGCATAAAACTCAATTTGTCATCTTTTCTCAGAGTTGGTTTATGATAATGAACTCATAAATAAAGAAGTTCATGTAAATGTTCGTGCTACTAATTTAAACTGAGGTTTGAATTGTTGTGGCTCTATTTCCCTAAACTGTTTTATTAAAATAGTGCTTGTATATTTATGTATCATCCTAAATTTGTAATGAAAGTTAAACGATGCATGCAGTTAAAATAAAGAAGTTGCACTTCACCTTAACTTTGAGTAATAATTCTTGAAAATAGAATATATTGAGAGGTTGCTATGAAGACGATAAGTGAAGCAGTAATGCAGTTGAATTAGGTCTGTTTAGAGTTACTATTGTATTAGCATTTAAATGCAATGTTTTTAGTATATTACTGCTTTTTAATGATCATTAATTCTGATCATTTTACTTCTGTTTCACTTTTGTCAACACAAACTGATTTGCCATTTTCACTATATACTTAAAATTATGTGATCATGTTCTTATTTTATAACAAGAAGAAATTTTATCTCCTGAAATTTGCAATCTGTAGCCACATTCCTTTACGATTGTCACTTGTACTATGAAGTAATACCAGGGGAAAAAAAATCTGATGAATTGCTTTGCATTCAGAAAATGGGAAAAGCATGTATGGTTCAGAGGGCTGAAGAACATAATCTTCAAGGAGTATTATTGTGGCTGTGCAGTGTATGCTGTACCTATTGCTTAGGAATAAAGCTAGGAGCCTAATGATGATGCAGAAAGTTAACTCTACATTTGTCAATGTCAGTATGCCATCTTTTTTTTTACCCTTTACTTTAAAGAAAGAAAAAAGTAAAATTTACTTTTAAAAAAAAAAAAAGGCAGGATAACTTTTGCACAGAATTAAGGATCAGGAAATACAGAAAGTGTTCACTTTAAACTTCAGAAAGCACAGACATTTCTATTTTTACTTTTCAAAATTCTGGAAGTAAGCTGTACACAGATAAGAGTGGAATGGAACAAACCCATAGAGAACTGGGATATGGCACCATACTCTAGGAATACATTATGAACTAACAAGCAGAAGTGTCTGAGAACTTGCTATGCTTGATGAAGAATTTCTTCTAGTTAATTGTTATTGTGGAAAATTGAGGAGAATTGTAGATTTTAATGCTGTAAGTAGATTGACAGTATTGTGTGAAGTATTGTACTATTCGGTGCTCTTAAGCAAACAATCTAACATTTGCTTTTGTGCATGTGAATCCATTTCCAGAGTTGTTTGCTTCATAGCTAGTCAATACTCAGTTGCTTACTTTATGTGAGGCTTAGCTCTGCATATGTGAAATCACAGTACTGCAACTGTGAAAAGCACTATCATTCAATTTTTGTCACTGATGCTACAGATATTTTGCTAATTGCAAATATGAGCCCTTTTCTGGGCAGGAGATTTAATACTTCAAGGCCATGCTTCCTTGTAGAGGTCTGTCTGCTCAGCACTCAACAAAACCGTATCTTGGAGCTGCTTCTACTGTTTCCTTTCTGTTGCTCTCTGACCTTATTGACTGTCGCCTGCTGGCTGTTGTATGTGAAATCACCCTCTTGAGTCTTGACTTTCTCCTTCTAGGAACGGTGCAATTTACTTAAGGTTAAATACTACAAATTCATTTGTTTAGAGAATGTAGAGCTGCACAAACAAACTTTATGGATCGTTTGAAGGACCAAGCCGCAGACAGAATGGTATTCAACCATGATTGTTAGGCATCCTGACATGAATGTGAGTGGCGCTTCTTGTAACTTATTGTATGGGGCTGGTAATGGAACTTCTGGTAATACGTATACTCTTGCTAAGAATGACCCACAAGGTGTAACAGGACTTATGCTTTGGATAGTGCTTGTCCTAAAAAAAACCCTATGATTTTTAGGACATTCTGCACCTTGATTTCAGTATCCCAAACTGCATCTCTTTTTCTTAAACCCTTTTTGTAAAGCAGCTGGATGAACATCATTTTTCAAACCTTTGCTCCCTTTTTCTTACAACATGTGCTGCACAGTTTTTGTAGCATTACAGATGTGCTCTTTCCCTGTCAGAAATATTGTAGTGCAGTTGACAATAAAGTGCCCATAAAACACAAAGCAGTTTGGGGTTTTAGACCACTGTGAAGCAAAGCTGCTGTCTCTAGGTAAGAGTATTTTGGACTATAGCATGTGCCCCTTTTAGTTCTAGAAGTTTTCATCCCCCTCTGGCAAGGTTCAGTTAGTTGGATATATTTACTCTGCAGATGAGTTTTTCAGGGTTTTTCATCTACTTTGCTACTGATAGGTAGCTCTGAGATCTTGATCATTTCCCTTTGGTGAGAGAGATGTTTCCTCTATGGAAGTCTGTGGAATAAATGAGTCTGTTCGTACGGTCTGTGTGAGGAAGGCCTTTTAGAACTTGTTTTTATCTACTATTAAAGTTCCAAGCAGTGCTTTAAACCAAAAAGACTGGACTATACAAGCTCTTACAGCCGGTCCTTTTTATGTTGCTGCCTGTAAGAATAAGACCAGGTTTTGGGCAATCCTAAATGCTTAGGGTTTTCTCAGGTCAGTACACAACATACTGCATTGTCAGAGTCTGGTTTGTAACTGAATGCATCCCAGATCGAATCTTTGCTGCATATTTTGTTTTATTGTGGTCTTTATCTTTTGACATTGATTGGAGAGGGTCCTTAGGGAGAGTTCTTCATCTGTTCAGCAGAAAAAAAACAAAGGGCTGGCCACTTCAGAACAGTGTTTTTAACAGCATAGTCGGTTACAAATCTTTTCTGAGTTGTACAGGATACAAGTGAGTATTGATAAGGGCTGATTCTCCTTCAGCCCTTGAATTATTAGGGGACATCTTGCAGACTTACAGGAGCTTCTTCACACTTGTTAATTACTGCTATGTTACTGAAGAAAGAGTGAATTTTGTTCTTCCATAGGTGATTTGGTAGTTTGCAGAAATATTTTTTTGTGGACATGAAACACGTTTCAGAGAATTACTGTTAAATAATCCATATTTTCCATGTTAAATAATCCATATTTTCCAACAGCAATGGAATTTATCAACCAGCTGCAGACTTGCTCAGAAAGAACAGTTCTAAAGCAAAGTGGTTCTGTTAGGGCCTTTCCTAATTTACACAGTTTACAACCACTCTTACACTAAGTAGATTCAAGTGTATCCTGTGGGACTGAGGTTCTACGATGAGAACTTTTTAGAGAACACCTGCTTCAGCTGAAAGAGAATATAATCACTGAACATCTCGCACGATTCTCTGTTACTTTGCACATAAAGGTTCCCCTAAATAACCTGTAAAGTCAAAGAATACAGGAAGTTCAGCAATGGGCTCTTGCAACAAAGAAGGCTACGTGGTATCCTGAGCAGCATTAGGAGGAGTGTTGCCAGCAGGCTGGGAGAGGTGATCCTTCCCTTCTGCTCTGGTGAGGCCACACGTGGAGCAATGGGCTCTCCGGTGTAAGAGAAACATGGAGCTGCTGGAGAGGGTCCAACAAAGGGCCACTAGGATGACTGAGGAAATGGAGCATCTCTTTTGCATAGTGAGACGGAGTGAACACAGAAACTATATGAACAAGATGATGCATCTTTAGAAAGTGTTATAGAAATGGAAACTAAGTCTTCTATCCTGAGTTAAAATTAAGCAAATCCGTTAAATTTTGTATCACCTGAGTTTGGTAAAAGGTATCTTCTAAGTAGTCATATCTTTTTCTGATTAGTAGAACATGTGAAAGGAGTTGAGCTTTCAAATGGTTTTCATGGTTGTAATAACTGATTTTGTTGCTATTACGTAAAGTTTTTTCTAAAGGATTTGTAAGGAAGCATGCTGCCAATTTAAATAATGTGGAAAAGAGAGGTATTTTAAATGATCCTTTCATCTTTTGGAATGATGAGCAAGTAAAGGACCTCAGCAATGTGTGTGGGGAAAATTAACCTAAATAGTTGCCATATTTCTCTGTAGGTTTGTAATAATGCTAAATTATTGTTAATTGTGTAGGAAGTAAGGATAGAACTGCGGTTGCTTCATGCCGTGCGCTTTGTTCAATGAAAGGCTTCAAGGAAGCTATGAATTGTTGCCCACATATTATTAGGAAAATAGTCCTTAACCTGTTCCTTGACCAAAACCTGTTCAATATTGTTTTCTAGACATAACTGTAATATGCCCTACGACGTAAAATTTTGACTTTATTTCAGGTGTGTTCATGATTCTACTTGTGGCTTTAATTTAACTACAGTCTCAGCTAAGATACTAGTCAATTTTGACATAATTATTAGTTGCAACAATTCCTGTCATAACATTTGCCACATAACAGACCATAACAAGTTTAAACTTCCACCAAAGGAACACACTGTATAATTGCTCTTGCTTTTAAAACCATGATCATTAATATTCAAAAACTAAAGGTATTACACAAGTTGTAAATACATTAAGAGTGTTCTTAAGAATAATAAAATTTTCAAAAAGTTTATTGAGATTATTACAGGTTATAATTTTAACTGCAAGTTTATATTTTCTTGATCATTTGAATTATGCAAAGGTAAGAAAATCAATTTAGAGGTAATTTGGATACATGCTTTTAGAGGGGAAAAAATGTTGATCCACTTAGTAAGTTTGTATGTCCTGCATAGTATGTATTCTTTTAATAGGTTATATTATTTTCAAAATTTCACTTAAAGACTTAGGAATAAGAAGTTTTAAAGTTGTATCCAAATATGTCAGAACTGTATCAAAGTGTACATACAGGTATTCGTAGAATTATCTTTAGCTTTAGTCTAGTGATGAGTTTCTGCACTACTAATATCTATGACTGTGTGAATTGTATATACAAAGCGTATCCCAAATGTTTAATTTTTTGATTTTGTTGCATGAGTCTTAAAACTTTTAGGGAGTTTAAAGTTCCTGTTCATCACCATAAAAATGTCATTAGGGAAACCAAAGCTTTCTTTTCACCATTTAACTGCTGAAATCCTAGTACAAACTTGGGGGGGGGGGGGGGAAGAAATGATGTATTTTTCCTATAGATTGTAATCAGGAATATAGTGTAATTTTTACAGCCACTGAAAATATGTAATTTGCTAAAAATGTATTAGGGATGGGACAAGTAATTTGATTTATTCTGTGTGTCAACTTTACAACTAGTCCTGCAACCCCTATCACATCCTGTCAGTGAGTCAGTTTTTCTGGTAATTCTAGATAGATGTATGTTGAGCACGTTTGCACTCCTTCCTTTCATCTTACGGTTTTTAGTTGCATTCTGGACATAGAAAACCATTACTTAGCTCTTGAATTCAAAGAATCTTAATTAGCTGTATTTTGTAATGTGATGTACGTTACACTTGCAACTGTGACGTGACATTGCAGGTTGGCAGTACAAAATCTTGAAATCTAACAAAGCAGATGAGCCTGATTCAAAGCAAAAATAATAAAACCAACGCCATAAATAGGAAGTGTATTAGTTGAAGTTTGCTTTTTGCAGAGACTACTTAAAGAAATACTAGAAATAGTCGTTTGTTTTTTTGTGGGTGTTGTTCCAGTCCTAATAACTTAGAGAGCAAGTGAAGTAGAAAAGTACACAACAAAACAACAAGGTGTCTGGGAGAAGTCCTGTATAGCTTGGAAGATCTGAATTGTGGGACAGGGGAGGTATGATTGTAGTATAAAGATAAATCATGTTATCATGTTGTGTCATAATACAAGTTCAGAAAAAATGCTGATGAAATTTGAAATGTGACAAATTTCAAGCAGATAAAAACAATAGATCGTTTCCTTTTTCTTTTTTTTTTCTGTGCATACTTTAGTTTGTTGAGCTGAAAACCAAGGGTCAGCTTGCTGCTTTAGGGAAGAAAGTAAATTTATGGGGTTTGATAGATGATTCAGGAAGAGCAAGTTCTTTGAGGCTGCTTGCAGCGTGTGTACATATGCATGTGCGTATAGGTATTTCTTACTGAGTTTAACTTTAGCCTGTTGTTCTTCATATAATCATTGACTGCTTGTGGTAGGACTTGATTTTTTTTTATTTTTTGCTTTTATTTTGGAGGAAAATAGTTGTATCTTTCTTTTGGTGTGTTTTACAGGGGCTCTGTGGATGCCTGTTGCAAGCTACCACTTGGATGTTGAGAATGAAGGCTAGCTGAGGCAAATGGAGGAGAGTAGTTACTCATTTGCAACTAAGATTGTGTAAATTCCTCAGCTGGTCCAGGAACGGAAGGTTAAATCTTCCTGAAACTCAGTAATCAGTTTGTGGTGTCTACTTATTGTGAGAATGTCTTTAATCCAAAATGTACTAATATGCTTCCAATGCGAATGATACATTCATTTTGTCAAAGAAACTGGCAAAGATAAAATATATGTTCTAGCAACAGCATAACATTAAAGTTGTTTTTAATAAATAACTAGAAGAGAGGTTTTTAATATGTTGCATTTTGATCCTGGTTGAGCATTGAGTTTCTTTGAAGGTAAGCTTATTTTGTCATCAGAAAGTAGCTCGTAGCATGAAATTCTGTGCTCTGGAACGGCAGAGGCAACCATAAGCTGAAGTTGTAAATTAGACTTGACTTTAGAAAAGTTGTTTTCCCATTTCTTGTAAGTGGGACAGTCTTGTAGAAATGTCTTGTTTCAGCACTCTTGTAGGATAAATGTTATCAGCATTTAAATTTCTTCCTTTTTGTGTATCTCTTGCTATCAGAGTAGTGATTTGCAAGCGTACTCTTAAAGGGTTAGTCTGGAGTGTCGCGTAGTCTTGAATGTTTTAAGCAAGTAGAGAACGGTTACTTTGGGGTCTTCTCACAGACAAAGCCAAAAAGAAAGCTACAAACTTGACTCCATGAAAGTCTTTTGGTTTTCACAGTAAAATTGGTTCATCTTAAGCCTTTGGAGGTAAGTGATAGAACAGCTTTGCTTGAAACAATTTGCATGCCTCCAGCTTAAGAGCTTATACAGAATCCCTGGAAGGAACAGAGATAAAAGTCAGTTAAAATGGTTTGTAACAGGATTACACTTACAGTGATTAAAACTTTCTTCCTTTGGAAATCTTTGTAATAACAATTTGAAAAGTCTCCGTGTGATTGTTTCAGAGATCGATTTGTATCAGAATTTTCATCTAAGTGATCTTGCATTTTGCTTCTGGCAGGTAACTTGCTTTGAGTTGCTTTAATAGATATATCTGAGGAAATTTAGTTTTCTGTATAAAAAAATCTGTAAAAATCTGAGTGTAACTCAGATTTTTAAAAGCCAAAGTTGTTGGTTTGGGTGATTAAAAAAAAAATGTATTGTTGTTTTGCCTGGAATAGTAATCATTTTTGGCTTTTGATCACTTGACTGTCATACAAGCTGTGAAGTGGCAAGAAACATATCCCTTCCATATTTATTTTTCTCCAAACTTTACAAACTTTTCCAAAAATCTAATGAGGATGTGAGAATCAAACAGGTATTTTTTGGTTTAGATGTCTCTAGTATCAAAGATTTTGTTTTTGTTTTTTTCTTCTGCTGCTTCTCAGACAGCACCTGGAGTAATGGTAGATTGTTAAGAAAAGACTTCCGTCGTTTGTGTTGAAATTAATAAATGACCATTTATGGAATTCTTTGGGAACTGGACACAGCTTTAATATTATTTTTTAAGTAACAAGCATGGATTATCTTACATAATTTTAAAAAACTAAGTGTTTGCAGCTGCTTACTAGAATATACGGTTTGTACATAGCTATATTATACTATGATGTAGTGAAAATGGACTTCATTGATGTGTTTTGCCATTTAATGAATTTCAAGTTATGCTGCAGCTTGAGTTTCTAGTCTTAATGAAGTATATTTCATAACATATTTTGAAAATAAAGCATTTCAGGGTTATGCTGATTGAAGCACAAAGTGATTGCTTATAAAATAGTTGAAGGAGTAAGAGTATAATCGTTTTTGAAAATAATTTTTGAAGCAATATTATGGAGACTCCAGCTGACACACAAATCTTTTATAATGTGTTTAATTAGAAGCATAAACTAGAAGGTACGTTGGTAAATAGCAGCAACTGTGAATTTGGAAATATTTTCAGGTTAAAAACATGAGTTGGTAATATCAGACCACAGGAGAACAAATCAATTTAATAAGTAATGCAGTGTCTCCTGTGTTTTTAGCTTGAAATTACAAATGAAACCGAAATGAAGAATTTGTAGTTTAACATAACAAGTTTGTGCCTAAGATAATCTTGGCTTCAACGCGTTTGCCTAGCTCTTCTTGTAAGCTTTTATTAAGGGAATGATGAAATAAGAATCACTCACAAGTATCAGTTAAGCAATATTGTTATTTTTAGTGACATGTTCCCTTTTACTCTGTTGTGGGAGCAATTAAAATGAGTATCACTAGATTATTATGACTCCCTAGTGTAAGTTTAAGATGCGATGGGGGATGAAACATAAATGATAAAATATTCATAATATTTAATACATTGCATGAACAAGAAATATACAGGAAACAGGGAAAAAAAGACTGCTATAGCTATTGACATGTTATTTATACAGAAATATTTTGCAGCATTTAATTTAACTTATAAGAGCGATTAAATCTGAGTTACACTGGTCATTGCAAAAGCAAATGGTTGGTTTTTAGTATTTACTTTTATTTAGGAAGGAGCACGACTAGAGGTAGAAAGCATAGAATAGCAGCACTGAAAGGTAGGGGTAAGAATTAGAGATCTAGGCACACAAGCAATTTTGCTTATAAAGCATCACTGTTTTCTGCTGTGATCACCAGCTTGTGTGGCCTACAGGCATCCCAGTAATGCAGAATAATAACCAGGAGTTGGGCTAAATCTACTGTGAGATTTGTTTATCATGTAGTCAGTCACCTGCTTGTGTTTTCTGGATGATCATAGTCAACATTTGCCTTGCTGTTCAAATGTTCTTCTCCTTCCTACCTCACTGATGCTGTTTGTTGCAGAGACTGACTTGCTGGCTTGTTTTGGCCACGAAACAATGGCTGTTTATGCATGTAAAAGCTCTCCGTTGTATATCTTTTTAAACTTATTTTATATTACTGTTTATTTCCTGAAGCCTGTCAAATGTTTTTATTGGCCTTATTCCACAGGTATCAGGATACATGAAATGAGTTTGAGTTAGGTAACATCTCTTAATCCGTGACTAGCTTCTGAATGAAAGTCAAAATATGTAGCAGTTGAAGCAACTATAGATAACATTATTAAAATCAGAAAACCTGGGAAAAGAGGCACAGCAAGTTCAGGAGCATCACCTTAGGCTAGGTCCTCAGGACTTGCATTTTTACACACACACAACTATTTCTTTCAGATTCTGACACATACTCTTTCTTACCTGAGCTTAAATGCCATTTCCATTTAATCTTTCAGTCTGATAAAGTGCCTGGTTAGTTTCCAGAAAGTAATTGTGTTTTTTTTCTGTTTGGTTGGGGTGGTTTTTTGTTTGTTTTAAATTAATATTCCTCATGCCTTTTCCACAACGAAGGGATCAATCATTTTAGTCTTAACAGTAGAAAGCAAAAAAAAATCATTCTGAACTAGCACTTCTAGCAAAAAGGAGCCAAAATATAGACCCAGAAATACCAGCAGAAAAAAACGTTTTCAGCCAGTGAAAGAGCAGTATTTAAGATGGGCCTTTGCAGTATCTTGCATTCAGACAGGCACTGTACGGGATAGCTCTGTGACCACAACAATTTATCATCTTTTAAATTAGCCACTTTTGCACTGTGTATTAAGATTTTTAATTGGAAACATTTCTACAAAACAGAAGACGTGTTAGAAAATTATATCTAAAACGTATTTTTGACTGAAAAATAAAATTTGTTAAAATTAATTTTATTTTCAGGGAGTAGTAAATGTTCCTGTACTTTTCCATTTACATAAAGTAATTTGAATCCCTGTACAAACTCTTATTGCTAATTTGAAAGTTTGGTAGACTTCAAATTGATTTAAACAAAATGATAAACTCTGTCAGATCTTTTTTAGTGGAAAGTGGTTCATTACAAAGCAGTACAGCCTATGAACTTGGCCAATTTCTGAAAATACAGAGTGTGTAAGAAAGTAAAGTTTTATGATTTTAGGCTGCCAACTTATGTGCATGTGGGAATTATAAGGAATTTTTTTATTGTGTGGGTTCAATATGTATGGTAGCTTTTATTTGTTTGAATACAATTAGAGTAGCAGCCGAATATTTAGTCAGAAAAACTGCATCTATTCCTTCAGTTGGAAATAGTGGTAACTCTGTGATTTTTCCAGATTAAAACCCAGCAGTTCACGAGTTATGTTTTTCATTTTAAGATGCATCCTGTATAAAATGTCTGACTAATTAAATTGTGGATTTCATGCAGTGTTTGATGTTCTGTTGATTCTGAAAAGGACCAGGCAAGCTGAATACTCTTTTTGGCAGGAAGATAGTGAAGAAAGTTATAATTGCTAACACAATATGTAACTAAATAGCTTGTCTCTGATCTTGTGGGGTTTTACACTGCCTTAAAGGTCCTCTTAAAACTTTACTTCACCTATAACTCCTCAATGCGAGTATTCCCCCAAAAGTAGTTCTAATGTATTCTCACTGTGGTGTAATTTTGGTTTTCACTGCCACTTTTCTATCACTGTTACACTTTAATCTTTCTTTTTAAAAAAAAAAAAGTCTTCGTTTCTGTAAAGCACAAGATTTGTGGGGCAGTGTAGGTAGTATAGAAGAATTATAGGTTTCAGATGCAGAAGTCCAGCTTCTTAGGAGGTGTGTTAAGAGTTGAATATTTGCTTTCATCAACAGTTGATTTGTTACTAAATTATGGATGTGATCAGTGTAAAATGCATTGCAAATTTTGGGCAAGGTGATTGTCTTAAAATGTTTACATACCTGAGGGCATTTCCCTTGTAGATTTATCATTAACAATTACTGATTTACTCACCCTTCGAATGCATCCAGCATCTTTTGAACAGCTCACAGATAAATTGGGGCTGTAAAATACAAAAAGCACTGTATTCTGTTGAAGCTATAAAAATCCTAATTGGAAAAAAAAAAACAATGGATACTGTAGAAATAACACGCTTTAGACCTGGCATAGATTATGACAGTTACGCAGTGATGTCTCTGTGGGTTAGGTTACAGGCTGTTTTGCATGATTGATTAAGCAAATATTGTACAAAATATAACATTATGTAAGTGCTTACTCATGTTGGCTATGTTGTTGCAGTAAATACTAGAGTAGAAAGCTGTAGTCAGGTTGGGTTTGTATTACTAGCTACTACACTTCAAAAGGGGTGACAGTAAGATTTTTTTCTGAGATTGACTTATGCTGCTGTATGACTAAGGCACTTCGAGAAGTTCTCCTATAAACACCCTAGATTGTAGGATGGGACTTTTCTTTTGACTCTTTGAACACATAAAGCATCCGCTATATGGGAGGGAAGAAATGTAAGCATGCTGGGGTAATATTCTTCCTGTAGAATTATATGCGAACCACAGTCTTTGTATAAACAATTAACATGCAGTTACTTTTATCATTTTAACATTGATGGAGACCAGTGATTTTTATTTACATTACCACATCTGCATTGCTCAACACTTAAAATATAAAATTGAATTCATTTTCTATAATGTTTCAATATAACAGCTGAGGGGTATTACTTCGCAGCAGTCAGCAGCTATGTGGGAGATCCTTTAGAAAATACCTTTTGGACTTTTCCCTCTTGCTGTAGTATGGCATTAAATTATTATAACTAGGAAAAGTTCTAATTTATTAAAAAGCAAAACAAACAAAAGAGAAAATGGAATAAACACCTGGGAAATTCGTACCTTAAGCGTCTGCTGATGATAGCCACCTCTGCTTGCCGCCTTCTTCTCGTGCTTATTTCCACTTCTGTTACTTCAGATGGTAAGCACCTGGGAGCTGTGATTAGACTTGTGTGAAAAATTAATTCAGAAACGATAGAAACTCATGTGTGAGGTGAATCCTGCTGGCTGTGTGCCTGCCATCATTTCTCAAATGTTTGGATGGTTCGTTAGTGCTGTTTATGTCCATACCCTGAGGATGGAGAATTGACTCCAGCAGCTAGGCAGCTCCGTCTGATCGGTCTTCATAAGGAAAAGTGGAAAAAAGATTGTTTCTCCATTTATGGAGACTGCTGGCAAGAAGCAGCAAGTAGCTGTGTGTCCCCCCTGCAATTACTTTGACGTAGTTTATCACTGCTACAAAAAGACTCCTTTCCTTGCTGTTTCAGAGAGGTGAATGACAATTAAGTTGTTATCATTAGTCCGCTATTTCTGGTTTTTCATGTAGATAAGTAACACAGACCATGTTGTAACTTCTATTGAAATCTTTTTTTTAATCTTCACATTTATTAATATGATTACTTTTTTCCCCAAAAGCTCCACCACAAGATAAAATACTTTTTAACGTTAATTTTGTATTTATTTATATTGTTGAATTACCACAGTAGGTCAGGAACAACTTTTGAGGGGTAGGAAATTACATTTGGAGGTGGGCCCTGACTTGCCTTGCTTTTTCCCTTTACGATGGTATGTGATGGAAGTACAGCTTACTGGAGGCCAGTCACCTGTGATGCCAGCAACATCAGCTGCTTTCTAGTATAAATTTGTCAGCAATAATTCTGGTTTTGTTTGAATATGGTGTTTTAAAATCCTATTTTCTAGCTGAGGTGCCAAGTTTGGGAGGAGAGATCAGGTTATCAGGAAATAACTTTTCCTATACTTTTAGTGTCAGATCCTTGTGTACACAACTTTAGGGTCAACAGATACTCAGAGAAGAGACTACCCTAACATAACTGCAGTTCTTAATAACTGCATCTGTCAAAACACAACACAAACTTTTAAAATTTATGCTCTGTTTCTTGGGGCTGTAATAGCTTGAATTTTTCAACAAATCTGGAAAAAAATCACCTATTTCGAGCTGTAAAGGTACATGTTTGCCGTTCAAAGTGCTTAATGTATTTCTGAAATAAGACAGACTGTTGGAGAAGGTATTGGATGTTTGTTACAGTATTGATTTGACTTGGGAAAATACTGACACATGCTGATCTCTGAAGTTTGTGTTCACTGCACATTTACTCAAATTAAGAATGCTTAAATGCTTTGCTCAAGCAGATTCTATTCCCATAACAGAAGTGTTTAATAAATAATTTGACACTTTTGCATCTCCAGGACACTGTTTATAAATGATTTTCACAGTTTACTGGAGTGTCGACTTCCTTGAAATTGTTAAAAAAAAAAAAAAAAAAAAAAGCCAGATGTTGCTTCTGCTGCAACCTCCTGTTCTGTCCTACATTATGCCTGTCTCAGATAATGATACTAGATATTTGCATGGTCTTTAAATTGTTGGTTTTGCTAATTTTGTTATTAAAACAGGCAACAACAGAGAGACCTTTTATACAGAAGCTGTTTCGACCAATTGCTTCAGGAGGACAATTGCATACTTTGGGAGATCTGCTAAAAGATGTGTGTCCTAGTGCTATCACCCCTGAAGGTACTGTAGAAACAACTTTTGTCCAATCATATATCTATATATATTTATTATTTATATATTATATATATAAATACGTAATATATATAAAATAAAAATAAATGTTATATATTATTTTGAAATATTTTTGGGGGAAGCAGAACTCTGTTTCAGTACCAGAGTTTCAGATTTCACTCCTTCTTGGCCCATTATAGTGCCAATTATATATCACCTGCAGTGAGGATAAAATTGAGTACTTAGGCACTCGTGAAAAATTAATCTGAGGAAATTTTACTTTAAAACGCATGTGTGCCATTGCCATCGTGCTATTCTTAATAAAAACATCCATATTTTGTCTTCTGTGATTTTAACAAATATTTTTAAAGCAAAGTCAACAGTTTTATTTTAAGTTTTGTTTGATTTTATATTGCATAAACTTTTCATAAGGCTAACTCTAAAATGAGTTTAAATTGAAGATATTTTCAGAAAACTTTTTTCCCGTTGAAGTCTGACCTTTAAAAATTTACTAGAAAAGAGATTTATGTATGGTTACTGAGAAGTACTGTGTGCCAAGAAACAAATCATTTCATCATAGCATCATATCATTTCATAGAATAGCATTTGTTGATCGGCACTTATTCAGATAAATATTGCTATGAGGGTTTTATATTAGCCTCAAAGATTACAGCTATTGGAACACAGATTCATGTTTTTAGGTGGGATAAATTTGGAAGCAATGTACTCTGTAAACTGACATCTAAATTGTTTCATATGAAATATTTTCCATCTTGTTCTTGCTGTTGTGTCTTACCAGTCCCTATAAATGGGTGAATTTTCAGTCAGTAAATCACAATTAATTTTGAGAAATATGTGGTACTATAGAGAAGATTGTGGCACAGAATTTACTGCTGTAGTATCAGCACCTTTTCACAATGGAGCACTAAATTTGAAATCACTGTAAAAATCTATGAAATCCTGTACGCAAGCATATTTCAAGGTCAAATAGTTGTCATGGATTTCTTTAAGAAATCTGGTGACCTCAGAAATCTATTAGAACATCGAAGTATTTTTAACTCCTGTTTAATACTTGTTAACATGTGGAAACAATTTCCAAAAATAACAAAAGGTAAGAAAAACGTAGAATGTTGCTAGCCATGTGTCCCTTTTTTCTGAAACAACAATTTTAGAGCATAATTTTAGGTAATACTTTCAACTAACCGTCCAAATGATAAAGTGAGATACAAGTAGATACTTGAATGTTGGCACAAGCAAGTTTAACCATCTTTAAGTACTCAAGTTTCAGGATCCTACAAACCCTAGTGAAAACATACAAGGTGAATTTAAATATATGGGTAAGAGACAATGCGTGTTGATTTGGAAGACAGTCAAGAACACAAATTAAATGAAAGAAACTCAATAAGCATGTGTACGGAAATTACTCCAGGTTATAGTGAATTGTTATTTTTTATGTGGATTTGCTAAACCTGCAGGTGGGGAGTGTATAATTTACAGCATAGAAACGGCATCACTGAGTGCTAATTGCTGACCTCATTCAAAGAATAAGTGTAATGTGATTTTATAAGAGTACCAGTTACATGTTACACGCTTCCCATTTGTAGGCCTTTTTTGCAGAAGTTGACAAATGCGCCGACCTTCAATGTCAGGATAGAAATTTGCTATGTTTCATTTTTGTTACAGGATAAAATAAAAACTGTACTGTTTACTCAGCGGGAGCAAAAACTAATGATTACTTGGTAGAATAGAAACTAAAATAGGTACTATTCCTACACTTAAGAGGGAGGATTTGAAATTTGTATTGGAATGTACCTGTTTCTGTATAAATCTGCTTAGTTTTGGCTTACTTTGATCCTTAAGATTCTACTGTGCAACGTGCAAACTGAAGGGTTTAGTAACTTTTGATTCTTCACACAGGTGTGAGCTATCTGGGATTCAACAGAGCTTTTCCTGCGGCACAGCCTTGTGTTGTTGCATTTGATTGTTCCTCTTACACTCCGAGTGTTCCTGTCTAGGAGGTAGCAGAAGGAAAGTTGTCTGAGCTAAATGCAGAAAGTAACGTGAATACTTTAGATACAGAGGTAGACTGATACAAAGAGCCTGTGGAGGGAGAGGCAGACTGACTAAACAAGTAGTCTGGGAGAAAATGACAGATCTGGGAGTCATTAACTGTGGTGGGGAGAGCAGCTATAAACAATGTGGTAGGATGAAAGAGATTGGGGCAAAAGCCAGAACATGACATAACTGTGAACACCTGGACAGAGTAAGTGGGTTATGAGATAATAAAAGGATGAGGGAGAAAAAGAAGCACATTTCAAGTGGATTGTGTACTGAGATTGAATAAGGCATCTGTGAAAGAATGGGGCTGGAGGCCTTGCTGGTGACGTGATTCAGGTGGCCTAGAGACCTGTTTGGAGAACCAAGTTGAAATGAAGTTGAGAAGAGTGTCCCATGCTGGCTGGACGAGAAGATAAGGGTGCATAGGCAGTCAGATGTTGAACTATGGAACTGTGGCAAAATTGAAGAATGACAGAGAAAGGATCAGTTATGGAAAATTACCTGAAAAGTTGGATGCCTGTGACAACATAGTGATGGTGCATGTGATTCTTACTGCTGAGGAACATGCACAGGGAAGGTCAGTGCGCAAAAGAGGTGTGAAGAGCAGCACCGGTTTACGCTTGACTGCTTCAGTCCATCATACACTGCTCACTGGAGATTCAACTTAGCCAGTAAGTGAGGGAGAGGACCTAAGAGATAATCAGCAATCTGCTTGCTTTAGCCCACTGAGAGAAGGTAGCTGATGAGGTCAGAAAGAAGGGAAAGAACAGAAAAGGCCGATTCATCTGGCTGATCTTTTCTGTCTAGTCAGCAGATTCCTTTTCCTACATGCACCTTGGTTCAGTCTGATCTGGCTCCTCTGACTTACGATAATCATCTCTACAACTTCCTTCAACTTTTACTGCGTTCCAGTAATACACGGTCTCCAATGACTCTCCCAATATGCCATTCATCCTCATTGATGTAAGTCTTTATGTATTCCTTTAAGGCTTTTTTAGCCTTGGCCTTACTCTTGCTTCTTGCTGTTCTCTTACACCCTTTAGACTTAGCTCTGCACAGTTCTTTTAGTACATCCCATTCAGTCTGCTCATCTTAAAATTCATTCTGCTAAAAATATTCATAGTGCTTGCCTTCATGCAGTATCTTATCAGTTTCTAGGGATTCTCTCCTAATATGCCAGTCACCATTAGTGTCTTTCCATTCTCAGAGTATATGATCAAAGAGCTTTGATTATTCTTGTGGCTTAATCTACTCATCTCATTCACTATTCTTATGTGACGTGTACCATATTAAATGGTCATGCTGTACTACAGCACTGAGCTATTAAATAGAAAGAAAAAAGCACTCAAACCACTAACTCACCAGACTGCATAGTGTCACTTTTGCATTTTACCTGTAGAAATGTTAGTGCCTATAACATGGATGAAATTCTCCCGTTTCCAGCAGGTGGAATCGACTCCTGAGGCTGCTAAACCTCAGCATGTCTGTGCTGCTGCAGTCTCCATAAAACCCACTCAGTCAACTCATTTTCCCTCTGATACAGATACAGTGAGAGATTAACAGGCTACCTCTGTCGGTACATGCCCCATCAGCTCAAAATGCAGAGGAGATTGTAGGGCTGAGTGGCTTCTGACCACTTCATGGATATATGAGAATTTATTTTGCAAGCATTTTTGGAAACCGTGGGTGCTATGCATAAATGTTTTCCTTCAAATGTAGTTATATTCATTTGAAGTTGAATCCTTGAAATTTAGGAGTTGTCAAAATTGTGGACTGCCTGTCCAATCTTAATTTCTGCATACGTGCCCATTGATCATTATACAATTTGTAATTATTCTCTATCACCTCTCACCTTTTTTTGTGAGAATTTTGTCTTCCTGAACAGGCTAGGCACATCTTATTGTCCAGGTTGTGTAGTGAAAAATAATTTTTCTGATTGTTGCAATGATGGATGGGGAATTAATGTACTTCAGGAAGCATTGTGATTAAGGCAGCTGAATACTGCCCTTGGGAGCTGGATTCAGTTCTCCCCTAATGAATTCATTCTTATGTGATGCTAGGCAAGCTGAGTTATGAAACCACCCATTTTACAGATGGGAGCACCAGAAAAATAGTGAATAACTTGAGTGCTCTACTGAACAGCTTGATCACTTGCACTTGGAATCAGTGAGAGCTCTGGGACTTTGACTGTACAAACGCCAGGCAATCTCTGCAGTCAAGTTTTAGGCTTCTCCTTACTTTTCTGCTCTTCCTCCAAAAAAATGTATACTTCTGTCTGTAATGTCTTTTTTACTTTAATATGTGATCTATAAAAAGATAATGCTATCTCTTGCCACAGGAAAATCTTGATGAAACAGTTTCTGAAAGAAAAATAGCCTGTGTTCAAGATTGTTTAAATTTCACTATTTAAACGTTGTCCTTGGATTTTTTTTGATATTTTCTAATTATTGATCTTGTAAACATGTTTTGTCTTAATTTATAATTTAAATTTATTCCAGTTGAGGCATTACAGTAATGTGATAAAATAACATAGCTGTCAAGTGTATGTTAAAAAACAATGGCAAACTTTTTTCCACATCTGTATCTTCAGAATTTATTCAGTATTATCCAAGTTCAGAATCTACCTGATTCTTGTGAACAAAGAAAATATAGTAATATCTAATAAATGATATTTTTGAAGACAGTAGGTATTGGTGGAGCAATTTTTCAATCTTTCTCACTCTTATTTTCAAAAAGTATTGGATAATTTTTGATACTTTTTTAACCCCTCTTCTTTAGTAAATCAGTGCATCAGTGACATTAGCTGCATCTTCTTGTCACTGCAACACAGTCTCTGTGAGCTTTTTTCTTTCTTTCCATTTTCCTCCATCTGTTGTACTTTTTTTCTCCCTTTTTCCTCTATGGTTTTGTCTTTTCCAATGACTTTTCATTCAACTGGAAGCTTCATGGTAATTGTGGTGATGGCCTGTCTATGGTGACATCCGTAACTGAGCTTTGTGCCGTGGGAACACAGAGAATATATGATTTTCAGACTCAGCATTTGTAGCCATATATGTGAGCTGTTCCTGCTGCCAGATACTTAAGGACCACCACAAGAAGAGGAAAGGAATGGTTTCAAGAACCACCCATGGTGTCTATATGTCTTTGCTTTAGGAAACATGGATGTAATTAAGTCTCTCTTTCAACTGTGCTGAGAAAAAATATTTCAATGAAAATAACGTATTTATTTGTATGTGGATTTAATATACACATTGATTATCAACTGTTGAAAACATTATGTTTAGAACGCTGTCAGGAGTAAAACAGGTTGCATGGTGACATTAAAACACTCATAGTTAAAATGTTACTTGGAAAATACCGTGTCAGTATTGCTTTGGACTGTTACAGGCTGTGGGTAATTGTTTAAATACTGCATTTTATTTAAATTAGCTTATGAAACTATTTATTCAAGGCTTTTATTGTATGTTGAAGTTGTCTAAAAAATAAAAACTTGAGCAGTTATTATCCCCAACCCATACTTCCCTGACTCTCCTCAAGCTGGTCCTTTATTCAATTATGTGTATATTATCCCACTTAATTAATGCTGTATGGTGCACACCTCTGGGTTGCTAAATAGCTTAATCTCTGTCATGGAGAGCACAGCAGTTTGTAACCCATTTGTCAAAACACTATCAAACAATTTACACATTACTAGTAATGATGAGAAAGTGGGAAGAAAAGCAGTACTTCAAATTAGAACAAGCACCAAGAAGCCAGTGCATTTCTTAAAACTTTTTAAAATGACCTTAAGTTGACTGTAGTTACCTGCAGTTTCTGTGAATATAATGAGGTTAGATATGCACATTTTTGAGGTCAATGACAAAATCCTATTCATTTTATCTCTGTCTCGTGGAGGACAGGTAAAATAGCTTGACCCTGCTGGTTTTTCTCTTTTTCTCATCTGAGCATACTGTTTCAAGTATAGATAGATTTGTTTTAATTCTCAACTTGAGACGCCAAAACTTATTTACATTTTCAAGCAGATTAATTATCTTTCCCCAGCCTTCAGTCATCCTTAATTTTTTTCTGGAGGTATAAAGAAGGATTGAAGTCCTTGTTGTCCTTGATTGAAGTCCTGGAGGTTGAAGTCACTTACTTCAACCCGGATCTTGAGGCAAATATAATGCAATTTATTACACTAAAGATGACATGTTTTACATCAGCTGACTAATTTTCATAGAAGCTGTATAGGTAAGTTGAATAAGACAAAATTATATCGTGAGCAAGTAAGTCATATGGTATCCTAAAGATGAACAGTGTCCTAACAATATGGTGTGAAAACTTAAAATCTGGCAATTTAACGAGTATGAATATTTTCCACTCTGTTCAAAATAGAAAAATAAGTTTTTTCCTATGGCTTATGCTCATTTGTGAAAGCTGTCCAATTATTTCATAGCAGGCTGCATCCCACAGAGCTCTGCAGCTGAGAAGAGAACACTGAATAGCTAGGAAGCAGGGTGGGTGATGTTAGGAGACTGCTTTGAAGAATACCTCTTTCCTCTAGAAAAAGAACTACTACCTTTACTGGTAGCGAACGTCTTTAAAAATAATACAATGTGGAGAAGACCTTCAGAGAAGACACTTCCTTAACCTCACAGTACAATAGTAGGAGGACAGTCCTTTCTCCTGGAAAACTAGGTTAGAACTGATCTAACAATGCTTTCTATTTTTCTGTCTAAATGAGTATTTAGACACCAAATATGTTAAATCAATTGTTTTCTTATTAGCTGAGTAGTCTTTCTTTTTCCTTGGTGCATATTTAGCTGGTTCACAGGCAGCAGTTGCGGTTGTGGAGCAACAGAAACCGTAAGACCAAGTCATCAGGTAGAAGAAAGTTTGGGATGGCATCCTGTTCTTACACTGAGATTGACGTAGTGTCAGACCACACACTAACCCTCTTCCAGTAAGGTATTTTTTGAGAGCCACCTTCTATTCTGATCTAGTCAGTATTTGTATTAAGCGTGGGTTATCAGAATGGTTCATCAGTTCTCACTCATGCGTCTGTACAATAGTGTTAATGCCCTGTTGCTTCCGAAAACATCTTGCCTGAGGCCATCCCCAGATTTCAGTTTGAGTTTGTAATGGCCATGTTCTTTGGTGGCTCTCTGACAGTTGGTGACTAAGG
Source organism: Anser cygnoides (assembly GCF_040182565.1). NCBI lineage: Eukaryota > Metazoa > Chordata > Aves > Anseriformes > Anatidae > Anser > Anser cygnoides. Next base: position 74,855,773 of record NC_089875.1, read on the forward strand.
AAGGTGGGTCTCTTCTGCCAGCTGTTTAGCTCCTTGGTTATACAAAAATGTTGATTGATCACCTTGCCTTTAACATTGATGCATTCTATTTAGTTCAGATTTTTGTTTTTTCTTTGTCATTCTGATCGTCCTATGTTGACAACAAGTTTGGGAAGCAATGAAGTCCTACTTGTTGTGTTTAACAAATACTGACGTTAATATTCTCAACCCCCAAATTAATTAGCTAATCTCTTCTTCCTCCCCATTGCAGCCTACTGTAATATATCTAAGACGCTTCATTTTCTGTTTCTTAGTTATTGCAATAATAAGTTGTAATTTATCAGTTATGTTGCTGGTCATAAAAGAAAGACACTTCAGTCTGAAATTTTGCTATGCGTACTCTGCTCTATATTATTCCATTTGTTTGTTACTAAATTTCCATAAATATTGTTTACTTAAATTCATCTAAAGGCTCTGTTCAACTGAGATCAAACTTGGGAGGTCTGTGGTTGTCTAGGTAACGTTTAAAGGTGCTAAGTTGCTGTTCCTGCACTACTAATTACTGACTCCCTAGAACTTATTAGGAAACCTTACCAGAAGGTAAGCAATTTAACTTTGTCAAGTCTTTTGAGGTAAATATTCACAATTTCTGCAACTTGAGAATATTAAACTGTTTGTGTTTAGTTCTCAGTTGTGATAATCTCTTATTAGGGTGGAGGATGCTTTGTTTTTGGTTTTGCCTTTGTTTCTACCTAGTTGTTCATGTAATGAGAATAGATTTAGATACTTCAGTGAAGTAGTTAGTCATTGTTGGTTCTGCTTTATTCTGCTTTCTTTTTGCTTTCCATTCTTACATCCTGTGGTGTTCAATTATCTATACTTCTACTTCAGTTTCCTAGAGTTTTCCAACAATTTTTTTGTGCTATTGGATATGAAAACCTAAAACGTTTACCTGGGGACTGTCTCTCTCTGTCAGCATTCTTCCATTTCCCAGTTTAGATTTCCTGTTTTTTTCAGCTTCTTCCAAGAAATCAAATGTCCTAACTACACAGGGTAGTCCAGAATGAAATACTCCAGTGCCCCCCCTTTCTTCCACTATTTCATAATCCAAAAATTTCATGAAGATCCTTTCCAGACAGCAGTCAAAAACTTCCTAGTTTTACTTCTCGTGACTGTGTACCATGTCTTTCAGAATCTAAGCTCATAACAGATGTCTTTTCTAGTTCAGCTTGGTTTTTTATGAATACTTACTTGGAATGGGTATTCATGAAAACTCCAGGGTTAGAATCAGATTATTTTGATTAGTCATGCCACAGCTTGTAAATTTTTCTCATTTCTTTTGCTGTACTTCTGGATGCCACCTGCACAGACAAAAGTGGTTGTATTAATTGGACAGTCCTTGTGAAGTTAAGTGGAGCTGTCAGCAGCAATTTCAGTTCTAGAAAGGCAGGCTTTCTTTTTTCTTTTTTTTTAATGTTACTACTGTTCGTAACAAAATTTGGTATATTATGGAGGCTGAGATGAAGCTTCATACTGCCTGTGGTCTCTTAGACTGGTTAGTTGCAGTTTGTATGCAGGTAAGGAAGAGATGATAAAGACCATGTTGTTGCCTACAAATCCGGCATAAGATCACACAGTTGATATGGTAGAGCATTTTATTTATGGATATTCTAGTACGGCCAAATGACAAAATTAATTCTCTGTCTGAAGGGAGATTAAACCATGGCTATTTTTCCCTACTCTTTCCTTAATTTACTGCTGTCTTACTGAGATTAGGTAGATTGGACTACCATGTTTACGGTGTCAATGTCATTTATGTTGGATAAATATAATTGTTATCTATTTGTTATTTTCAGACATGATTATAGGTTTTACAGCTGCTGATTAAGGGACCTTTGTTTTCAGAAGTAGTGACATGAGTTCTGTACTACGGAGTTTATCAAATTGAGGAAAAAACAACAAAAAAAATATGTGAATAACTCATAGCGATCAAAAAAAAAAATTGCATGTTTACAAGGTTCCTATAAAAGTATTCCCAAGGGTTCAGTTAAAAATTGTCTCATCTTGTTAGGGGAAGGGGATGTACAGGGTATGATCTTAACTGCAGAACAACTGCAAGAGGAGACAGTATTTAATTTAATAGAATGACTAGGCAAAGGGTTAAAATGATAGCAAACAGAATTAATCTGGGGGAGGGAAAGACTCTTTCCTCTTCCCCACCAGAAACTTTAGACATCGTACATGATGTGAAGATAAAAATTGTATAATGCAGAAGGAAACTGTTTTCTTCCATTACTATCATGTCTAAACAATTCTGGATACAATTTTAATTTGCCAGTGTTGTTGAAGTCTTCGTAAGAGTTGTTTTGATTTTTGTCTCATGCTTCCTTGAAGACCCAAATGGTAAACATTTGGACATAATGACGCAAACAGTAGGCTATCAATCAATCCCAGTTTTCACAGCATTGTTGTTCATTCAGAAAAGCTGTGTGAACTGACCTCTTTCTACAGCAGTGTCATTAGTTCTTTCAGAAATAAAACAAGGATCAAAAAGACTTCCAGGATTTTTCTCTTAAGACTTGCTGTACTGAATGATACTGTAAAATTAGTGATCGACTGTTTTCAATTAACTCTCGGCTTTTTTTAATGCATTTTGTATGAGAGACTACATATTAATTGTTTTTGTTCTCCCCCAGTTTTCTAAGCACTGACTTCCAGTAAATTAGTCAAACAGAAAACTGAATTTCGATTAGATTTGCCGTGTAGGCTCTTAATTTTGAAGCAAGTGACAAACAGTGTAATAGAGGAGTTAAACATATGCAGTGTGAATGCCTTTCATTTGAAGTGAAATAAGCGTCTGAGGTCAGAATTAGCAGGACCATGGGAGCAGCAAAGCAAGGAGAGCAGTACAGCAGCGTCCTGATCCTGGCTGCTTCTTGGGAGCTGACTTAGGAAGTTTTTGCTCCACATGTCTAGCTAATAAATAAGTCTGGGTGCTTTTGCTGTTTGCAGGCTGGTTTCTGCTCTTCAGTGCTATTGAGGTGGCATTGTTGAGGTACTTTTCCAGGCCACCTAAATATAGAACTATAGCTAGTCCTGCTCAGTCTTAGGCCTACTCTAATGGCCTACTCTCTTTCCCCACGTGTGTATAACAGTATTGTGAAGGCTTAGAGGCCTTGTAGTGTGCAGACATACTGAAAGGTGTTTAGAAGCTCTCAATCTTATTACTGCTAATCCATTTTTGTCTCACCATTAGCTTCCAGTCCACTGTCTTTTCTACTGTGAGAGTCATTAGGTCAGAGCTGAACTTCAGACCGCTATTTAAACCATTCCACCTCCTTGTGTGGCACTCTCCGTGTTAGAGGAGGTCATCATGTCTGTCTCCTTGTTGGTGTGAATCACTTATTTGTTCCTGTTTTCTTTCCCCAGCCAGGCCGTCAGTTTAGATTATTCATCTGTATCTGCCTTTCAACTGTCTGATCTCCTATTTCGTTTTGATTTTTAAATTTTTTTTACCCCACTGCCTTACAACCTCCCCATACCTATCTGGCCTAGTTGTTTTTTTTTAAAGTTCAAGTGGGAAGATTTGTGGCTTTTTTTCTGTGTTAAAATTGCATACCTTTGATTTAGTAGGCCTTTTTGATTCAAAGGGGATGGAAGTCCTGAGGTTGGCTTGAGGTTATAGAACTAATAGCTATTACTCATGACTATGTATAAAGGTGCAAATAATCTAAGGGTTAGCGCTGTGGCAGCTCTGCTGTTTATGTGGCTTCTTATATTTGGGGAGGGCTTCCCTGTCTGCAGGATGTTCTTGCCCTCAAAATAAAAGAGGGGGGGGTCTGGCACTGGTTGTGGTCTTTTGTATGGAAGTTCTCAGGAAACAGTATAACTTTGTTTTAAGGTTTGATCCAACTTTACCTCAATCAACCATACATGGATTATCTGCTTGGTAACTTGCGTGTTCTCGGCCCCTTTCCTAGTCTTTCCTCTTCCATCTAGCAACTTTTCTAATATCTCAAGAATAATATGCTTGTTGAATGTGACTTAGAAGTGGTTTCTGGGCATGCACTTGCATGCACGCTCAAAAGAGTAGAATGCAGGAAGAGGTACAGCAAATAGGGAAATAATCCCGTTTCTCGGACAAGCCTCTGGAAATTTGTTAAGCTTCAGCTAAATTTATTCTGTCGGCCACCCAATAAGTTTTATTAGTATCAGACTCCAGACTATTCTCTTTAAATTTGTCAGAAAGCCAATGACTTTATTCAGGCACAACAAAGTTTTATAAGTCTATTATTAACAGTAGTAGTATGAAATGGGGAAAGTAAAATCCTCCACAGAGCAGAATTTTTTTTGTCAAAATTGAGTTCATTCTGTTTGGAAACTACAAGCCAGCACTGCTGGAATTCTCTGCAGAAGAGTGGTGGTACCATTGCAGAGCAGCCTGTTTTGTGGGCTGCATTAGAGCTACCTTTCCTGGAAGCTTGGAGGTCCTACCCCCAAATTCCTGTTGGAATGCTATGGATCTCAAAATCTAGGCAGTCGGACTGGGAAAATTACTAGAAAGTAGGCAAGTCTTTTGTCGGTAATCTGCCACACATATGGGTTTTAGTAGGAAATCTGATGGAATCAAAAATATCTTGACAAAATGTTTTGGTTGTCATGAATTTCCAGTTTTAAAAGGAATATTTTTTTGTGTTTTAGGAGGAGACCTCAGGTTCTTTATGCACTGTATGGACATTTCAGTGTGTTCCCACAGAATTTATCACTTAGACAAAAGATGAGTGAAGAGACAAAAAGGAAGGAGAAATTAGAGGCACAGAAAGGGGATGTGGCTTGCACCTGGTCACACTGAGGTCAGTAGCAGAGTTAAGAATTGGATTTTTTTGAACCCTAATCTAAATCAGTCTGTCTTGCCCGAAGGAGATCACAGTTCACATGGTATGAGAGACTAAGGCATCAAAAACTTCACAGAGGAAAATAAAGCTTTCTCATAGCTTCTCATATTTTCCTGCTTTCAGAAACAAGCATGTCAGCAACAACTAAAGTACACAAAGTATATAGACTTAGGAGTTTTTTTATTATTTTTATTACAGTAAACGTAATAGAAACTGTGAGAATGCTCAAAAATACTTTTTCAGTAGGGGCATCATCCTGGTAAAGTTGATTTGTTGTGTAATGCATGCTGCCTTTAGTGCACCACCAGTTACAACTGGTGAAGGCGTAACTGGAGATTCAATGAGTCTACCAGAGCTCTCAGAAGGTAGTAGTCAGCCTCTAAAGGTTTACAACATGAAGTTCTCAACCCAGGATACTACAGTGACAACAGGGTTTTGTCATTGGGGTGTCGAAATTTTATTTATACTAGTAAACAAAAGAGGGCTAGAACATGTGGTGTTTGTACTGTATGACTGTTAGCAGTTCTTTCGCATGATTGTGCTATAGGCCAATTAATGCTCTCCCAGAAAAAATTATCAGTGTTCATGGTTTAACAGCCTGGCACCTACTCTTAGTAAGCTATATAGATAATAGAATGGTTTGGTTTGGAAGGGACCTTACAGACCATCGATTTCCAAAACCCCATACCTTGGGCAGGGACACCTCCCACCAGCCCAGGTTGCCCAAAGCCGCATCCAGCCTGGCCTTGAACACCTCCAGGGATGGGGCATCCACAGCTTCTCTGGGCAACCTGTGCCAGTGCCTCACCACCCTCTGAGTAAAGAATTTCTTCTAATGTCTAATCTAAATCTGCCCTCTTTTAGCATAAAGCCATTCCCCCTTGTCCTATCACAACACTCCCTGTGTCCTTCCTGTTGTGGATAGGGAGATAATTTAGCCGATTAGGCATGAGCTGTTCTGTGAACACTTGCCCTAAGGTTGAGAGAATGTGTCCTGGTCCATTTCATGAGCTACATCTATACCTTTAAGTTAGATCTGTGTACTGTAGCCTTATGATGAGGGGCTGAATAAAATCATTCCTGTCTTCCTTGATTGCCTTTTGCGGTCTTTTTGTATTCTGCCTTTGTGCGTATACGTATGACCTGATTTTCACAGGAGATAAACATCTTAAGGGGCTGGAGAAAAGAGAACCTGCAAAACTAAAAGACCTACAAAAAGCGAGGAGAACAGTATTAGCCTTAGGAATGATGTAAAATGAGTAATCCACTAATAAACACTGTATTTACTCTGTCTTACTGTCCTCTATGAGGATTCAGCAGCACTTGTTAATAGTGGTTTCCCCCTTCTTGAATAGCTCATCAGAGATGTTGGTAACTTTACATTCAATGGATAAATTGTATTTTCTATCTTATTTGTGATTTGGAGAATATTTGTAAGAAAATAAAGGTAAAGCTTGTTCTTGTATCAGAGCCAAAGTTTTGTGCAGCGGCTTGGTATGTGGACAGAGGTGCCCTAATCATTGAAGATGTGAATGCCTCTTTTGCCCCTTGCCCTTTTTCCCCCGATGGTCATCATCACCGCACTTACCATGGCAAAATGCTGTGGGTGTCTACACTATGCGACGTGTCACTAAGTCCAGTATCTTAATGCAAACTGTTACTCACTGGCAATTAAAGCAAAGAAGCTACATGTGTACCAGATAAGAAAATAGATCCTATTCTGCCACTCTTGATGTTGGGGATCTTGGTTGATGATGGAAGGGTGGCTGCAGAGCCAGCTCTCCTTAAAATCACAAACTAGTGCAGCAAAGTGAGCTGTAACTTATTTCCGAGTTGTGTGCTGCGGTGTTTTGTCCGCGTAGCTAATGATTCCTAGTAATATTACTAATGATATTAACTTAGTAAATTCTGTTTGCAAATACTGCATGTATGCGTTTTATGTTTTATGGAACTACTTTTTTGCTTTAAAATGGAAAAACTTTCTGGATTCTAAAGAAAAACACTTTTCAGGATTATAAAGAAAAGATTAGGTTACCGGACAAACTCTCTCTAAAAAGGAAGAGAATATGACGATCATCTGTGAAGCTAACATTTCTGGTATTTCGGTATGGAAAAATTAAAATTAACTGAATATTACAAATGAATTTTCATCAAAACTCTGAACAGGTAGCTATTTTGTGACTTTATTAAAAAAGTTACTGTTCAGTGTAAAGAGCCCTGCAGGTATTCCATTGCTATTTTATCAACTCTTCCTAAATTTTTTCAAGACTAAATTCTTTAATTGTATTGTATTAAAGATCTCTAAATACTTTAATCTACTATCTGTTCAAAAGAACTTATAGTATGTGTACAGAAAAAGATATTTCATGTGTGCAAACTATATTGCCTGCTCATTAAAGAATTTATTTTTCAATGAGTAAGGGCCCGGAAGAAGCTAATGTAAGTATTTTAGCAAGGGTTTGTATTTCTCTGATAAACAGCACTCCCCTTCTGTTTGTGATCACAGGATGAAAGCTCTGTAAGCTTGTATATGTACATTTTTACTGCTACATCATGTAGTGTGCTCTTAAGATTGAGATCTCATTCCCCAGGAAGCATTTCTGTCTAAGATTAATTGCCCTTTTAAAATCAGTGTTTGATGTATTTCTTTGGCTATATCCTGACTCACTTTAACCCTCTTTGACCTGACCCCACTGACTATTACCGCCATGGCTGAAGCAGAAATCCTTCAGCTTGATGTATGCAGTACAGACTTGAGCCTGTGGTTTTTCACATCGATGGATTCAATTAGCTGGGTTTTTACTGATCAACTTAGCAGAGGTTGAAGAATTTGTCAGACATGGAACAAAATTGTGCGTACTTCTGGGTTAATTGGATGAAAGCTCATCTACATTTTCATTTTTACTTTGCCTGTGAAGTTTACTTTGTTAAACATCATCATAATATTGCTGGAAGTAGCATTAAAAAGGCAAAACCAATTTATTTTTCTCCAGTTAAATAGTGAAAGGTGCAAAACATAAAATAGCAACCATTAGATCTCTGATCTGTGTGTATATCCTATCACTTCTCAGGCAAATGTTTTTAAACTATAATTATGTCTGAACATCCACTTCTGAGGTTGATTTGTTAAACTGGGCAGATAAACTAACAGTTATCATTATGGCTTGATGAAAACAAGTGAACTTACTGGACTTTTCTGTATTGACTGTTATTTTACAGCAACAGCAATCCTTTGCTTTGTCTTGCTAGGAATAGTTTATCATTTGAGTAGCCGAAAAGTTCATTATAAAAGATGGACGATCACTAGAATTGAAGAATATTTGCAGGCATGATGTGAATTATAGTAACTTGTAGCAACGTGGAGGTTGAAAGTTCAAGAATGCCATTAAAAAATTTAAAAGTATATGAATGTGCATATGCATAGGGAATATATAATATGATTGTATAGAGAATTTAATAGTTAATTGTTTGGGAAAACCATATTATTGAAAACAATGACATTATAAAAATCCCCATGAACTATTAGCAACAAGAAGTCTTTTTACAGCAAATTGATTTGTACCAATCTTTAAAGAAAAAAAAATCTTTATCAGCCATTTCCGTTTTTCAAGAACCATCTTGGTTACATTTAGCTCCCCATCTGTATACGGAACTAGCTTTAATTTCTGAAGGTCAGCTGTAGAAAGTTTAGAGGGAAGGGAAACCTCAAACTCAATTAAGGGCATGGTACATGTAAGGGTTAACTCATAAGTCAATGTGTCTGCAGTTTAAAAAGCTGCACAACTCCTAAAAGTGGTTTGGCTTTCTCTCAACAATGGAAAACATTATGGATGAGTTGGGCTCAATTTGTCATGCATTCAAATGCTTGTCTCTTAATGCACACCTTGTTTGTTCCCTGTATATAGAAATGTTTTGTACGGTAAATGGACAGTAACACAACTTATGTTGAACTTTGCTTCTTTGTGCACATCTGCGTAGCCAAACTTAAGCATATTGCAGGAAAAAAAAAATCAAGTTTCAGTTGTGAACTCGAGTATGTGAAGGCTGAGGTGTGGATGCTGAGGGTGGGATTCATTCTTAGGAAGAATATAAGATATAAGAATATTTTCCAGTGGTTCGCTTATAAAATATCTCCCCCTTCTTGGGGCTTAGGTGTTTGAGAAGCATCTCAGGCTCAGTCACTGTCAGGTCTTCTAAAACCTTTTAAATGCTAACATGTTAGTGGTTCAAGAAAACCATTTTTGGGTTGTCATAGATTAGCTTGGAATTACTTGCAACATCCCCTTTAAAAGCTTCTATTAAATACACAACGTTTTATTATTTTTTTTATTAAAGTTAAGCTTTCAATTCAGTACTCTAACTGCTTTTCCATTCCACTGCATGGACTTCTACAGAAGGAAAGATCCCCTTGACCGACTTAGATAGTATTACTGTTACTGTTCTGGACTGCATGGAGAATAGTTTTTTTAAAAAAAAAAATAGTCTGCTTGTGCAACCTGAACTTACTGGTGTTTGAGGATGAATTTATTCTCTAAGATCATTTTAATGGAATAGAAAAATGTTTTCTAGTTTGTTTGCATACTATGTGGCTGCTGTGATATTTGAAGCATAACTTGTGTTATGCTTCAAATAACTGCTTCTAAAGTTACGCTTCATAACTGCTCTAAAGTATAATAAACATTTGTGTGGGGTGACTAGCTTAATCCACATTGTTATGTTTCAGAAACGTGGCTATCTAACCTGGGGTTTGACTTGAGGTAGAAAATGGCAGGATGCTGAGAGGAAAAATTGCATAAAGAAAATGATTAATAGGGGTGATGCCAAATATTTGGTTTGTTCGGAGTATTTGATGATACTTAATGTAGATGGTAATGTTGTATATTCAACTAATTTCATTTTGCGGATGGAGAAAGCCAGGACTGCTAGAATATAATCCAAGGAATGTAATCATACTAATAACGGTGACAAGGAAACTGTTTCCTCTCCTTTAACTTACAAATGTCTAAACTCTAACAGGGGATGCTTATGCCACAAGATTGCGTAGAGATAAACCAACTGGCCTGTGTTGGAACTATGTAAAGAAATAGCTGTTTAAAACATTTAAAGCTCTAAGTCAGTGAATGTGGACTTCATGGCAGCGTCACAGTGGAGGAATACTTGAGATGTTTTGCACAGTTACTCTTTTATAGTCAGGTACTATGCAAGAACAGCCTTCTTTGAAGTTAGTATGGGTCCAGTTCTGTCCTTTTGGACTAAGATGCCGTAGTTCTTATGGGGAGCTCTGGTAAGATCAAGGCATGAAGGACGAAATTGAGCCAGATGATGTGAATGACAAAACAATCCTTGACGGAGAGAGATTGATATTTTGAACTGTTTATTTTGGAGCAGAACAAAATAAAAATAATGAGTTAGAAATTGTCTGCATGAGGTTGTTCAGCAAGTCCATTAAAATTTAATGTTCTTTTAAAAAGAGATTTTTTTTAAAAATAAAATACAGTATTGGATTTTATTTACCATTAGCTGTCTTCGAGGCCAGGAACTTGGCATAGTTAAAAGCAGTCTGAGATACTTGTGTAAAATATCCAGAGCTGTGAACGTATTTAGAAAGACTGTGACCTTCAATTTGAGCAATTGTACTCATGTTACTACCAATGGTTAAAATGAGAGAGAGGTTGCTGCTGGTTAACAAGATCTACCCAGCTGTTAATTTATACTTGTACTGGGCAGTTGGATTATGTCCAGGAACTGAAGTTCTTCTCCAAAATGCTTCTTGTGTTTGAAACAATGTTTATTCCAGATACAGAGTAATTTTGAGGAAGAGGGCTTGTTCTGACTAGTGTATTGAACGTGTGTTTTGTGTGTGAGTTCTTCACCTGAATCAGCATCAGTGGCTTTCCCCAGTGCTGGCAGGATTTGTTGGCAGGAATGACAAGTCAGTGCTGTGCCATCGTGTCACACATCAGCCTCTAAATTTTTGAGGTCAGAAGGAACCTTTTGTTGTGGCTAGGCTATTTTAGAGGTGGCTTCTCAGATTTTTTTGCGTTTTCTCATTCTTGGTCAGAGTCTACTGAAAAGCATATCTTGCCAGTTGTGACCCAACGTATCATCTGTATTTCTGTTTAAACTGATAATTACCCCCCAAAATTAGGAGATGGGAAGGGAGTAAGGGTTTTGTTAACTTATGCACGATTAAGGCAAAGTGGAAAGTATGTTGAGATTGCTGTGGGAATGAGTCACTTCTGGCAATGGTACCTACTACTGTGAATAGCAGGGTCCTTTCTGCATTAAAGTCATTTGCAGAGAGTAAGAAGAGCCTTTGATGTGATGGTTGAAATAGACTAGTGTGAAGCTCCTGAAAATTGATGCAAAGATTTTATTGGTTAAAAAAATATATATTCCTATTTAAAGAGTTTTAAAAGTAAAAAGCCCTGCTCAATAGAATGTGTGTAGTGACTTTAGACCTTGAAGTTATCCTTGCTTAAATATTTTGTATCACTGAAGAAACCTTTAGGGTTCCCTGTTTCAAGTACTAGTGCTGAGCTCATTCAAAAGAGCACTGATCATTTGGCCCTGAGACCAACCTCAACTGTTTTTTTGTCTTCACCCCATAAAATTGCATAGGTGTTGGGTACCTGTTAGTTGCGAAGGTAAGATTTGTTTAAAACATTATCTTTTTTTGTAATTGAGATGTTTATGTTGAGCTCATTGCTGCTGTGCAGTCTGAACATCTTACCATATTTCTGTACTTTGGTTGGTATTACACATGCACTTGGTAGAAATTGATTGCAGAAATGTTCCAAAATGATTTGAGTTTATTTCAACTTTGTCCAATTATAATGTTTTAACTACTAATTTATTTTTAAAAGGCACTTAGGAAAAGCAAAGCATGAATATTTGATTTATAGACGGGTTGAATTCATTCCGTATCTAGGTTTGCTGGCTGAGCAAAGAAATAGTCTGCTATAAAGGAAAAAAAGATACAATATCTGGCTAAAGTAAATGTTATAAAAATAATGTGAAAATATTAATAAATACTCAGATTATTTTTTAAGTTTACAGATTTTAATGAGCATATGTGATTTTTGTAGCACATGCAATGAAAACAATTACTTTGCTGTAAATGGTATCTAATCATTGGCACTTTAAATTTCAGATGTTGGAGTTATTTTCAGTTTGAACAGGTTATTGTTGAAGAGCTAAATGCTGTTCATTAGTTTCAGTGGTAATAGCTGAAAGATCCCTGTATCAAACTGAGCCCTTGCTGCCAGTATTGCAGTTTTGGGTGTGGTTTTTTTTGTTGTTTTTAAAGAGGTGCTACCTACTTAAAAGCACACAAAGTAAAGCACGCTTATCAAATGCTTGTTTATTTATATTCTACTTCTGGTTCACAAGTCACTGGAGTACTTCAGGTCTTTAGACCACAAGGCTTGTCTGGGGCTGCCTCTGTATATCCTAAAGTAGCCATCCTGGCTCCCCTAGAGAGAGGAGGGGTGGCTCCAACCACTCTCCAGTTCTTTCTTACCACCTGGGATTGCAGGTTAAAACATAGAAGCTTTGGATTTATTTGCTTGCTGAACAGTGTAGTCTTTTGGAAATCATTGTGCACAGTTTCATATGCACTCCTTTGTGCTAAACCAAACATCTAGTGGTCAGAAGGAAATTTTCACCTTTGCCTGCCAGGGATTTACCTTCAGTTTTGGCTTTAGGTTTTAAAAATAGAGTCAGTGATGGATTTAGTTGCCACTATGTGTGAAACAAACTACTGAAGGTTTTCTGTCTGTAAATAATTTCCTAAGAGATGCTAAAGAGATTAAAGTCTTTCCCCATTAAGATGTCAGTCTGTCTCTTCAGATTCAGAGATGTCTGAGACACCAGCTTCAAACTCATGGTCAAGGAGTGTTCTGGCTGCTCAAGATACCTGCACCTAAAGGTCTGTGCTGCTGCCTGGTGATCTGAGGAGCAGGAGAGGTGAAAAGGAAAGTGCCATAGCACAGCCACAAAAGGAGAACTCTGCTTCTTGTAACACAAACACATGATGAGTTTTTTTCTACTCTGTGATACAACCCATTGGCGGGAATACCATTGGTATCATGTAATCCACAACCTATGATGTATTTTGAAGATAAGCAAGCAAATGTTTTTGCCCATTTCACAGCTGAAAATGCTGGGAACTAATTCTGTTACATTATTCATAGGGCTGCTACTGCATGATATTTTCTTTGTTTATTCTTAGTCCCTATACTTTTCAGTATCCTTGTCCAATGTATTCCTGTGGCCAAGTATCATGCAAGAAAGACATTATTTGAATTTCTAGTTTGAAGTACGGGCTACTGTTTTCCCTTTTTGGGCTTCTAAAGCCAATTTAGAAAATGATGCAGCCCTGAATAAGAAGCTGGGGGTTCTGCATTGTCCATTTTGATGACTGCAGGCAGGTTCTGGGACTTGCTATGCAGAGGACTTGCACATGGAGGATTCGAACTGAAGTACTCTAGGGAATTCTTGCTAAATCCAGAATATCTTGCAATGTCTATCACTGAAAGAATTTAAGCCAGTTAAATTACCCTGACAGGTGCTTGCTAAGAGGCCACAAGTCTGAACAGAGGCGTTTCATGCCATTAAGGAATTTTAAGTGGTGTATCACAGTGATGTAGGTTTGCTAGAGAAGCTGATCTTGGGTAGGTGAAAAGGAATTTCTAGCTGAAGCATTGGTGGGCATTATGGTGCTAATGTGGGTGAAAAAAAGGCTGAAATACACACCTTTGCCAGAAATTGTTCCTTCTCACCGTTCAGTTCCTGGGCACTTGAATTCATCTCGGAAGCAATCTTTTTTTTCTTCCCTCCATCATCTTTATTTCTTCCTTTCTAAATAGAAAGATGATTCAGTAGAAAAAGTGTATTTAGATTGCATCAGGGGTATGTATAGCAACCTGAATTGATGCTGAATAAGCTAATTCTCGTGTTCTAATTTTGAGTGTTTTAGTTTGCAAGTGATAATTTATGTGGTTAAAGGAAACAGAAAACCTTACCCTGTGTTTGTTACCATGACATTAGACATCTTCCTACCTTCTCTGAAGATTGCATATTTTCTATTCTTCTTTGTCTACTTTCTTCCCTCCTTCCCTCTTCCCGTCGTTATTGAACCCTAAGAGTTTTTAGAGGAAGCTTGGGATCAGCAAAAGCAAATATTGCATTAGGGCTTTCTCCTTAAAGAAGGGAGAGGGGACTTAAAGCTTCCTCAGGATGGAGGAGCGCTTTGAGCCTCTCTCTCAAGGACTCTTTTGAAATGCAACAGCCACCATCTCCTGTTTCCTTCCAGCAGATGCCTATCTGCAAGAGTCCTATACCAGTGCTTTCTTTGGCTGGATCAGGGTGGTTTCCTGATCAGGAGTGCTTAGGCAGACATCTGCTTCTCTCCTTTGCATCTGAGCTGCCAGTTTCTCTCTGCTTTCCATACAGAGTTGGAAAACTTCTGACATGGCATGCTTTATTAGCCTTGGTCAGGTACCTAGTTTGTGTTGCAACACTTGAGTTAAGGCATCTAAATTAAGTGATCTGAAATGTCCCAAGAACCTGTTAGTACGCAACAGGTAACCATAGTTATGTGCCTATGTGCCTTCTGCAGATGGAACGTGGTGAAGTTTTACCAACAAGCCTTATGATCTCTGCTTATCATTTGCCACTCGTGACTTTCAGGGGCTTATAGTGGCTTCTGAATTCGTGAATTTTCACAAGGAAAGCAAAGGAAAATCAGTTACTCCTTTGACAGTCGCTCTGATAGAATGTGACTTAATTTGTCTTGAAGCTTTTCTGTAAATGCTAAAACAATATTTATCCCATGTACATCAGTTCAGTAATCTAAAAAACATTCTGATCTAAAATTAAATAGTTACTGTGTACACACACTGTAAATTTTTCTATGAAATATTTATTGCCATGCTTTCATTTTTCCGATATTTTCACTTCATCTTCTTCCTTAATTTGCAACAAAATAAAAGAAACCATCTGTAGGTCATATGATACCTAACACATAACCCAGTTCTATCTTGACATAAAAAGAGAAAAGTCAGTGGGATGACTAGAAGATTTTAATTTACTGCTTTTAAGAATTTTTTTTTTTCTATTACATTACTGCATATTGTAAAATGAGTACTGACAGTTATGATCCTACCAGGTCTGAATCCCATGCAGTACAGATGAGCGAAGCTATTAGCTCTAATTTTTATAGGCCTGGTCCGATGGCATGGCATTAATCTTCTATGTAATTAAGTCGTTTAAATCTTTTGCCACTCATTTAAATATATTTTGGGTTTAGCAACTTGTATATGGGGTAGGGAAGCAGAGGACAGTCCTTTGTACGTCAAGATGCATACAAAGCGATCTACAACTCCTAAAAGCCTACAAACAGTAACGGAAAGAAAAATATGATGCAGATCTGTTACATATATAAACCAGGTGGATGAAGCTTTCATGAGAAGCTAACAAGTCAACCAGAACCTAAATCAGACTGGTAATGGTCAGTGCTAATTAGGCAGGCGGCCGTTGAGAAAATGAGTATTTTTCAGCAGTTTTTAAAATGTATTTGCCATTGACAGTTTTTTGTTACACAAGATGGAGGAGCCATCTATGGGAGAGGCTCTCTGGGTGTGATTCAAAATGGGGAAGTTATTCACAACATGGAAGTTGAAGAAAGTTTGGGTAAATGCAACTTAAGTGAGAGTTTATGGTCCAAGGAGGGGAGAATACTGAAGTAAAAACAATAGATTTTGTGGAAGAAGGCTACAGTAAATACAGAATTGGTGGTTAAGATCTCTTTAGTCAAGCCTCAAGGGGAAAAAAGAATTAAGGAGAAATGATGCTTTCTCAGAGGCAATACTAAGGCACAAACAACGCTAATGCAGAGATGTAGACTTTAATTACACCATAAATTCTTCATTGACCTCAGACTTTCTCAGTTTGCTGAGGAACAGAATAAAAGATTTGTATGAGAGAGGGACAGCTAGGTAGGGAAAGGGGAATGGAGACACCCAGATGATCTGCATTTCATTTTAAAGCAAGAGGCATCAAGTTAGTGCACAAATGTACAAGCATGCAAAAATATTTTGTTACATAGTAGAAGAAGTCAAGGAAAGAGTTTATAAGTTTTTTGTACAGTAACAAGGAAATGATGGTCAAATACTAAAGTTTTAAGTCCATTTTGGTGCAAGTTTTTGCTAAAAACATTCAGGTACATGTAAGTGGCTAGCACAATCTGGACCAAGACTAAACTATTCATACACATCGATTAGTTAACAAGGACATGTGTAATAGCCAATATGCGTTTGTCATGAACAGAATGGCTTCAAATTAATCTTTTGTTTTCTCTTAATCTTCTTTTAATTTGTAAAAATTCTGGCATTAGATTATAGTGCATCTTTGAAAGTAGTAAAGAAGCCATTTTTTGGTGAAACTTTAGAGGTACTAAACTGACCAGATAATGTCTATGTGCAGAGTGATTGCAAATGATTCACTGTTGAAAAGGAAGAAAACTGAGGACTCTGTCCTGACCATACTCTTAATGTTTCCATCATTCAGCCCATTAATAAGAGCATTCTTACTAAATTTACAGATGAAAGAGTTGTGTGAATAATTACAAGTTGTATTTAAGGACAGGATTTGAATCTGAAGGAAGTGGAAAAATATAATTGTTTTTAAGGAAAGAATACGCAGAGTAACGTTTAAATTTTAATATATGGTATATGATCAAATTTTGCAGTAATGCATCCCTTATATTGGCACGTAACATGAAATTCTATGCTCTGTGATTATAGCTTAACTCTTGCTGAAGCTTTCTCCAGTGCTCAGCAGGTTTTCCCCCATTTTACAGTGGCAAAGTCACTGTAAATGAAATCTGGAAACTAATACCATTTTTAAAAAATTAGTTCTCTCTGGCAATTAACTAATATTATGAAATGCAAATGCCTGTTATCAACTTTGTGGCCAATTTATGGAATCCCAAAATTTGATTTTATTTTGAAAGTGTTAAATATATATTTTTGGCAATTACTTTATATTGAAAATATTTGGATGTTGCCAGCTTCTCAGCATAAAAACTTGGTTGCTGAGATCTTTTCTTTTGGCTTTTAAACTCCTGAGTGGTAGTCTTTCAGCCCAATAAATATCTGGTTTGGTTGGAAATACCAGACATTTATTATACATGATGTGCTGTGATTTCTGTCCTGTCCACAATAAAACCAGAAACTAGCAATCGTTTATGCTTAATTTAGCATGATAACATATATAACTATGCCATCTAGAGAATCAAGCATTCTATATTTAATCAAGAACTTGTACAGAATATGATACTATATGTAGGTAACCTGTAACTAATGTTTAATGCTGTATTTTAGACACACAACTGTCAGCTTCTGCAGTGGAAGTTATTACTGGTGTAAAGTCAACAGCGTATTCAGGGATGATTGTTCCTAGAATAATGTAGGCTGTGCTGGCATAGGTAGCCAGTTAAAATACAAATACTTTTTCAGGCAGCTGTCAAATCATTTTGGCTACCAAACACAAACAAGATTTTACCTCTCTTATAAAATAGGAATTACTTTATAACTGGAGGAGCTGAATGACAGAGCCAGTAATGGTACTTCTACTTCGTAGGTTCTGCTTTTCCATGCAACTCTTGGGCAGCACAGTGGTTTGTTCTGTACTGTAGATGGCAGGGGGATAAAAATGCCAGTTAGAGAAGGCAGGGATATTTCTGAGCACTGACTGTGGTAGGTCCGTGCGAGAATGCCAGAGTATGGTATAAAAACAGAAAAAGGTCACTGCTTTTCTTTTCTCCCCCAACCACCCATTATTTGGAGCATATTCTAAATGCTCTTCTCATATCATGACTCTGAAATAAATTTTATTTTTTTTTTAGTTCACATTTTGTGACAGTTGTGTCAGCTGCTTTAGCTGGTTCCCATCATTTGAACCAAAGGATCAAAGTACTTGCATCCTCCGGGACAAATATAAATAAAAAGAATTGAAATATTCTTAGAATATATTCTTGTCATACTGGGAATCATTTACCAACATAGCTTTTCCAAGAGATGAAACTAAGTGAGAAAAAGCTGGTGCCAACTCACTCTTCTGAGTAACTCTAAGTACTGTCGCTAGAGACTTTAGTAAATTATTCTTAGCAAAACAAAATTACTTCAGGAATATTACATATGTGTATGACATAGTACATGTAGTCTGGCTTTTTCAGCAGAGAGCATGTAAAGTATTAAAAATACAAGTTCCCTGGTAAGTTTTAAGACGCCTAATATCTTAAGTAAGGTCTGCGTAAAATGTGTATGGCTTATATCTGGGAGAGGTGGGTATGCCTGAACTGTGTTGACACCGAGCTGCAATCACTATAGGAAAAAACTTGCAAGTAATGAAGAAGAGAGGTGCTTTCGTTAAGTTTCATTTTTACCCAACTTTTTCTTGGAATTATTTAAACGCAAAGTTTCTGTTTTAGATTATACAAATCTCAGCTTTCTCCATACCAATATTTCCTGCTTTTCGTTCTGTTAGAGGTTGAACTCTGTAACACCAACTAAATCTACTGTAAATTAAGTATAAGTAAATGTTTAATATTTGTGGATTTTGAGTGGTATACTAGTGGTTTCTCTTTTCTTTGAATTAGATGGAGAGAAGAAGACACAAATCATGATTCATGGAATTGAGCCGATGCTGGAAACACCAATACAGTGGCTAAGCGAACACATGAGCTATCCAGATAATTTTCTTCACATTAGTATCATTCCCCGACCTACTGATTGAACCTTGGCTATATTGGTATGAGGATCATTCTCAAGCTGGAATTACAAGGACACATTAACTTCTTGCTTCAGTCAGTCTTGAGAGAGGCAGCCTGACCGGAAAAAAAAAGAAAAAGAAACAAAACAAGAAGTCCTCACTGCTGCAAGCCAAACAGGAAGAGAGATCCTATCATCAGATAAGGGCAATTGGGCTGATCTTATTTTGCATCACCGCTGCTTTTCTTCACCGCTGTAATTAAACTTCAGTTGCGATATGAAAGAATTTACAGGACCTCTGCAAGTCTGCTGTTTTCTTGTAAAATATAATGAAGCTGAAACTGTCAGCCGAAGAGCAAATGGAAATATGCCACTCGATTGTATTTCTGATTAACAAATAAACAGGGCTATTTCCTAAAGCGGTAGTGTTTCAACTTTGAGAGTGGAAACATTGGTTTAATTTTCTAGAAAGTTAGACACTGAGAGATTTAGTTACCAATAGCTTTTTGTAAAAGATCAAATTACTGTAAACCCATCTTTCCTTAATGAGAATTTCATGTTTACAGTATGTGTATTCGTATGCAAATGATCTTTTAACTTTGATAACAAGCAGTGAGAGATTTTAAAAGTAAACCCGTGGCATGTTTTGTCATTTAAAAACATGCACAACTTAATAATTTACAAATACTTTTGATTTGTATGCTGTCACTGAATACTCCAGTATGTTTATTATTCCAACCAGTTTTCATAGACTAGCAATGATGTGGGATAATTTGTCTCAGGATTTGTCATGGCATTTCTTTGTTTTCATCTAATTTTTTTCTGTGAGAATATTTTCTTACATTAGTTTAAAAAGTTTAAAAAAAAAAAAGTAAACGGATGTTGCAAACTATTGTATCCTGCTGTTTATTCCCATAGAGCAGAAAACAGTTAAATCATAGAATGATGAACAGATGTATTACTTTTTAATAATTTTGAGGTTTGGAAAGCTGAGGCTTTTCCAAGCTAATACTTCCCTGCATCTGAGTTTAGTTTTCTACTGTGGTCCCTGGGCAATCAATCTGAAATTTGAAAGGTTAGAATCTCATTGCACAGATTTTTACTTATTTTAGTAGATGTATTTTTAGGTTACTGGGTTGCTTTGTTTTCTAAATGTTTCTTACCATTACAGCTGCTACTAGGACCCTACCATTTTTTGTGTTATGTTGAATTCATCAAACTGTGTGCAATGTTGCTTTGTCTGCAGTTTCTGGTTGTTTGTGGCACGAGACTATGTTTATAGTAGACATATTATCAAGTATGTCAAATATCAAATATAAAGAAAGCATGAAATTTTTCTATCAAAAAGAGTAGCTGTTGAAGTACCTACTTAAAATTTTGGCTTGCAAATGTCACGATAACTGCCACTGTTATTCTCATTCTGCTTTCTTTCTGTTCTCCCTTTATGGGAGGATGCTTACCTGTTGCTGAAAAAAGAACAAAATGGAAATCAATCAAACAAACAAAAACTCTTTTAGAAGCATGGGGGAGGGATCTCTCTGTGTGAGGATAGAACTGAGGCTAGAAAAGCCCAAAGGGCAGAAAAATGTCAATAGAACAGATTAGATAGTGTTTTAAATGTAAATGAGGAAATGGCATTAAGGAAGGGGAAAAAAAAAGTAATAGGGAAATAAACATATGCTGTATTCTGCAGGTCATGAAGAATCTTTTAAAAGAAACGAAACATGCTGATCTGTGTTTATGCAGAATTGAAATATAATATTCTTATAGGGGGTGACGTGGTTGAATTATTCTAATTTCTAGTTCTGTTTGGAATTTCTGGTACGGTGCTGGATTGGCATTTATAAACTTTCATAGGCAGGCACATCTAAATATTCTGGAGAATTTCAAAGTCCTGCCAGTGGATAGAGCAAATATTTTGTAGTCTTCATATTGAGGAAAAGAAAGTCTTTTGTAGAATTAATTTTTCCATTAATCAGGATGATGTTATAAGAGGCAGTGCATTAAAAAGTGTAAAGATTGTTTCCTTCATTTGAAGGTAAACTGGGGTAAGTCGCTGGCTATTTTAATGCATGTTACACCAGCAGTTTAAGTAGAGAGTGCTCTTCTCGTGGCCCTTGTTTGCTAGTAAATCCAACTTTAAAGGCCTAGCGTGAAACAAACAAATAGCTTGGCTTTAAAACATACTCATTCCTATTAAATTATTTAAACTTTATTAAAAAAAAATAGAACAAAGTTTGAGTCTGTCCTTATTTCCAGCTAAATAAGGATTCTTGTCATGGGGTGACAAAGCATTTAATTAATACTTAAGAAGCAAAAGCTGCTTAAAGAGCTGGTTAGGTGATGTGCCTAAACAAAAGGACTACATCACAAAAATGAACTGAAGTCTTTGCTACCTGATTCTAATCACATTTCTATACTTTCTACTGCTTAGTGGGTGAATAACAATAGCAACAGGAGGTGCATTGTGGCTTAATTAAATACTTTACTTTGAAATGCTGCAACTTCAAGAACAAAACAAAAAAACAGATCTGGTCTAAATTGTTCAGAAACTGAAATAGTGCTCACTAAACTTATTTCAATGCTAATGAACAGCACCAGGTACACACACACACACATACATTCCTCTACCTTGAGAATTTAAGCGCATCCAGTGAGCCAGTTAAAGCACAATTTTAGAGCAAGAAGCAGAGCTTGTTGTTCACTGTATTTCACGTTTGGCAATGGCTACTTCAGTTTTTGAATACTCGATGAAGAAAGAGTGAATTTTCCAGTGCTTTCTTTGATCTTTGATACCACCGACTGTCACTCAGCATGCTGTCAATCAGCACAGAAAGTCATGCCTTTTCATTAAAAGCTAGAAATTGGTTATTTTACTTTTATTTTCCATGAATTCTTTGGCAAAAAAAAAAAAAGCACAGAAAATAAATTTGTACAGGTAAAAAATAAAAATCAGAGGACCTTGCCACTACTGGGAAGAAATTGTACTTGGTATTTGAAGGATGGATAACTGCGAAAAATGAAGAATTAGGAAAGGTGCAAAATTGAATATACAGACAGCGCATAGGGACAAATAAGGATTTCTGCTGGAAAAGGCATAGCAAGAACTAGGTAATCATGCAATGTTGTGTTATGCTGCTAAAGCACACGTAATTCTGGTTTCACATTAAGCACAGAAAAATCAGAAAAGGGGGGAAAATTATTTGTCTGCAGCGGCAGTAGTTCTCCAGTGGGATATTGTGTGCAGTTCTGAGCTCCCATGGGCAAGAAGGATAAATTCAGACTGGAATAGGGACAGTGCTGCTTTAGTGGCAGAAATGCAAATACTGCTGGGAATACATAGTGGTGTGATTAGGGAATCTTGCAGGAATGTGAAGAAATAATAAGTTTTAAGGACAAATAAAACAAAGGAACATGCACTAGGAATTAACCATTAATAAACTTATAGAAGGGAAAACTACTGAGCTACTTCCAGTTACTTCACCACCACGGGTTTTAGGAGCGGTGGAACAAGTCAATGTGAGGTTAATTACGAAAATGGCAAGAGACTCGGTGACTGAGAAAATCCTTTCAGTTCTGTGTCGTGACAGCCAGATATCTATCAGCTGATGAAGACTCTTGATCATCGCTTCCAGTATTGTTTGTATGCTGCACAATTATGGCATTTTTTCATTTCCTTTCATGGTGAGTGACATCTGAGTGAAAATCCATGTCTGTGGCAGTGAAGGTAACTTGTGGTAGGGTTGTGTTTTTTTTTTTATTTTGATGTTTTGGAAAACGCATGTCAGCTGCACAAGTGTGTTAGCACCCTCTTTGAAGACTTGTAGGGCTAAAAAGTCACCCTGTGCTTTAGGGAGTGTTTTGAGCAAATATCACAGCTTGCCAGTGGTAGTTTAGCAAATCAAGGGGCTTGATAAGAAGAGAACAGATGAATCCCTTCTGTGGGTGCTTTTCAGATTGAATGTTATGTCTAATAATGATTTTAAACTCTTGAAACAATCTAGATGTTTGCCTGCAAATTCAGCAGTAGCATAGAGAATGCATTTACTCGTGGTACTCCATGCAATTATGCAACCAGTCTGAACATCTGCATCAACATAATACTAATATTGATGCAATCAAGTTGTGCTAGAGGGGGTGGTTGTGAGGGCTCCTGTGAGTGCCATTGTTCTGGTGTTGCACACAGATGGGGTGTGGAGTTTGAGTGCCTCTCTGGCTTGTGCTACTGCTTTTTCCAAACTTTGGCCTTCTAGCAAAACCGAAATTACTCTGTAAGATGTTTACTGAGAAAATGACGTTATTCAGATCTGTTTTAGCAGTCCCTGCTTATTTGGATGGGAAGGAGATTCCCGAGGTGATTTGCACAGTGGCTTTTACAATATGGTATCACATACAGAATGCATTTCTGCATTAAAGCAGGTAGGTATCTGTTGTGTGCTAAAATTTCTGGTTTTGAGACAGGGATGGTGACATTTCAAAATGTCATGCTAACCCTGACTAATATCTCCTTAGAGAGGTAAAAAAGATGTGAAGTTTCAAATGCTCAGAAGTAGATTTCAGATCTCTGTGCTTTTAAGTCATACCATCAAATTTGCTTGTAGAAGAGGAGTTTAAAGTGAGATGTTTTCTTTCTTTCCCTCACTGTTCATGTCTCCAAGATTCAAGTAATGAATTTAACTGTGAAATGAAACATCAGCTTCTCTAAATGGTAGATTGAAGAACACAAAAGAATACAAAACTTTTTTCAAATACAGGTATGCAAACAGATAAATGGAGATAAGTTTCATGTAGTTCAGGTTTTTATGGGTATAAGACAGCAGTTATATGAAGTTTTTCCACATGGTTTTAATAATACTGGATAAAAATGCTGAGGTAGGAGAGAGGTAGTTGTGATAAAGCTGGAGGTTGGCAGAGCTCTACTTTACTGCACTTGAAACTGCCAAAATGCGTCAGATTTTAAAATAGCACTTTCCATTGAAGATGTTTAAAGCCTTAATCCTTGCATCATTTCACTAATATAGGTCAACAGATATAATAAAATGAATACGTTGTGGGAACAAACGTGTGATCTAGTTACTAACACACATTATATTCTTAGTCTTCATGGTAATTGTGAGTATTGTAAGGTGGAAAGGGTAAAACTGCTATGTGATGTATTTTGCGCCTCCCAGAATTTGGAGGATTGCTTGTAGGACTGTGTTTTGCAAGTTCACATGTGCGTCGTAACCGCTACTAGAAGTTCGATCCTCCTTCAAAGAAAGCGGAGCTGTGCTGAGGGAAAAAAAAAAATCAATAGTATTGTTTGCTAAACCTCCCCGTCCACCCCCCATCCACCCTGTTTAGTTGCCCTTGTCATACACACGAGGTGATTTGAAGAGAGAAATAGCATTCTTGTTTGCTTTGCGATTCGTTACAAAAACACAAAACCTGCTACAGGATTTTTGCACCTGCTTTGATGTGAATGAAGCCTTCGGTGGGTGACTTACAAGCACAAGGCAGGCGGAGAAAGTGCTCGTGTACCTAATGCAAAGCTGCTGGTGGCTTAGTGCACGCGTGCCATAGGTACATGCCATAGGATATTTTGGGTCTGGTGTGGCTCAGTGAATAGGAGACTGGGGTGAGAGCAGGGATGTGGGCTGGATTCCCAGTGCTGAAGCTGCTGTACACTTTTTTTGAAGTCTTTAGGGGATCTCTTGAGGGTTTTGCAAGTGAAAAACAATATATAGAAGCCAAGTACTATTTTGCATTATGTTCTTTTTGTGTGTAATTGGGTTTTTGTTGCTTAGGGTCAGTAGTGTCCCAACTGCCATTTAATAAAAAATAATAATAATAATTAAAAAAAAATTGTAATTTTTTCAGTGTGGGAGCTAGATAGAGGCACTCAAACGTATTTTCATCACTACAGAATTAAAGATCAGAATGGAAACTGTCTGGCTGAAACTTGCATCTTACATGCTCTTCTAGCTTTAATTAAAATAATCTGCACTTCAGAGGTTTGATTTCCATCAGTCATGTGTGCACACACCCTCGCTGGATTTTTTCCACACTTCAAAATCAGCGAAATAAGCTGGTGTTCCTTCGTTTTACAGCTTATCCATGCCTGTACAAGGCAAATGAGAGGCCGAGATCAGACGGTGGGAGTGGCCCTTTGAGCCCTCAAGTGCAGCTGTGACCCAGGAAGTTATATGCAGGTTGTTCATCTTTTCCACTGTGACAATTTTATTATACGAGTTTTGTCCCTTGCTTTTGCAAGCACTTTTTTTCTTAATTTGCAGGTTCTCTTTTTCTTTTCCAGTTAATCCATGACCTCAGCTGAACAGAGATTAGCTCGAGCTTACCCCTTGCTCTCAGGTTTTCTGTTCTCCCTTGTGTGTTTGTTATCGATAACTGTAAAAGCGAGCGTGACTAAAACCCCGATCTCTGGAGCACTCTGTGACCATTCTTTCACGGCTTCTCCTACACCTGAGGCATGACTTGGTTTCTGCTGGTGGTTACCACAAACTGAGTAGCCCCGCAGGAAAACAGCGAAAGAAACCTGCGGAGGAGGGGAGAGGGAAACAAGAATTAAAAACCAGTGAAGGTGGGGCTCGAGAGAAAAATAATCGGTGGGGAGAGAAATGACAGGGCTGAATTCTTCGTCTCGCCCAAGATTTCTCGCTCACTCATAACCTTACAGCTTCCACCATGCACCTTCCTTTCCATGAGCGCGGCCTTCTGGCTTTCATGTGTGAAGCACGGTGTCTGGCACCTGCAGTGTCACCGTCTTTCACGCCTTGTTCCCGGGGCTGAGCAATGCAGCTGAGGAGGTGTGTTTGACCTCCTTATTTTGGCCTGTTGCTTAAGGAGGCCTTCATTTACAAAAAGTCTTTCAGAGCTGCTGCTTCTGCTGCAGGCCCTAGACCTGGGCCGTGTTCAGCTGCCAGGGGGCGGGAGATGGTGCCCAAAGGGTAGATGTGGTTTCACGAGTGCTCCTGGTCGCTGCTCCCTGAGACATTGGTTAAGTGTTCCCCAACACATTGGTGATGCTTCTTGGTTCAGGGGATGGATGGTGGAGTCATCATGGTGCCACGAAAGCGCCCGTTCCGTGCTTCTGAAGCTTCACTTCACGCTTTTATGAATATTTCACACATAGTAGCAGAATCACTTTTCAACGTGTGTAATAAATTATCAAAACCGGTTTGGGTCACAAGCCATTTTTTGTTTAGTCTGCTGGTCAGAGTGAGGTTCCATTATATTGGGATTAGTTGTGCAGGAAGATGTAAATATTCATAATCCGGCTATGTAAGCAGCAGAAAGAGGACACGCTGCTTTTAATCGCTAGCGCTTCTGTTCTCTACATTTTGACACCTTTAAACAGGAAAACACACGAGGACTTTTACCTTTCTGCCGAGGCGTGTTTTTGCTGAACCACCCAGGCGGTTTCTCTGCCAATCTGGGGGATCTGCTCCCTTATGGAAACCGGCCAGTTTTGTTTTAATGCGTATAAATTTACATTTGACAGCTGTTGAAGAAATCACTGTAGAAGAGCCATAATGGCAATTAAAGAAGCAACTTAATTTATTGCTCTGCTGTCCTTCACTAAGAAATCATAGTGTCAGTTTTTAGTGAAATTAGCGATGCCCCATTTCTGGTCATGCATTCAATTATTTCAATGGTAAGAGGGGCGAGAACATAATGGGTCAGCTTAAAAATTCCTTGAAATATAGTGTCTGTGTTTCTTAATATGCCAATAAGAGGAACTGCCTGGTCTTCATTTCATCCCTTACTGAAGTTGAATGCCCCCAAGGGCTCTGCTGTGACTGGCTTCCCCTGGGAGGCACAGCAGGACTCATCCCTCTGGCCTCTATAAATCACATTGGGTTCAGCATCTTTTGGAAGTGGGTGTGGGAGAAAATATTTTGGTTCCCTAAAGCCTACTACTTGCATTCTTGCCCCCTCGACAAATGAGATGCCACATTTTTCATAATGCAGTCCTTTTTTTTTTGTTGCTTTGAACAATGAAGCAGGTGAAATGTAGCTACTGGGCATGAGGACTAATTCTTGAGCTATCCTTTCAGGGTTTTCTGAAATGTAGGTCTGTCAAGTTTTTGAGCCACACCTCTAACAGAGGCTTGGTCAGGGTAACCACACGAGCTTCCAGCAAGATAACATGAGGTGTAAATCCAATTTTCTTTAAAAACTGGCTCTAAAGTAAATGGAAGTATCCACAGAGTTTTTTACCTGCCTACATTCACGCTTGTTTTGCTGTCTTCATGCAATCATCCCTCTGTAAACTTTCAAAAAAGAAAACCTCATTGAGCTGATGTGGTGGCGTATGGAAGAGGCCGACAAAAGCGTTGCTCAGCTCCCCACCCCCTGCCCGCGCCCAAGTCGGTCCCTGCTTGTGTCACTGCAGGCAATTAACAGTGCTTCAAAACCACACGCGGCTGCTATTCCAGAACATCATTTGATGGTATCAGGAGGCTTGAGAGTGCAAGAAAAAAATATGTTCATTTTTTAAAAGGTTTTTATTCATCACTGGAAGACGCTGAAATAATCAAAGGCATCAAGTTTGCAACATCAGCAGGTAAATCTTTGCTGCAAGGTGTCGTCTGTGCAGGACAAAAACACGCTCTTAATCATTATTATAATACTTGATTAGAATGCACTGTAACAGATTTGGGTGTTCTGCTTTGATCCCAACGTGTTGTGAGGCCAGAATGGATGTGGGTACCATCATCAGAGGAGGAGATCCTTAACACCTGGACGGATGGGCGTGCGCCGCAGTTGCCACATAATAAACAAGGGTGTCAGCCCTGCAGAGCTGCCCCCAGACGGGTCACTTTTACCTCCTGCCCTCCCAGGGCTAACAGGTCGCTCGCGGCTCCGCCAGGGCAGGGTGCTTCCCCTGGCACCGGCCGGGGAGGGTTTGCTGGGTGCTCTGTAGCCCTGTAGTAATGACTTTGAGCCTTCGCCTTTGCCTTCAGGATTTCTTCTGAGTTATTTACATCAAACGGGCTTCTCGGCGTGATTTGAAGTAACCTTAGGACAGGGATCTTTTCCTTGACTAGCACTGGTGCTAATTATGTGAAGCAAGTCAGTGGCTGAGATTTTTATTTAATTTCAATGCGCAGCGAGTTACAATTCGTTGTGAATGGTGTGGCTGGGTATTTCTTGAGAATGATTCGAGTTTATTTTGCAATGGCAAATATGGTCACAGAAACAAGACGGTGTGACAGCTTTAGTCCTTTCGCTCAGTGTTTTGGTGCTCACTGTTTGCCAGGAGTGCTGAAGTATCCCTCTGCTTTCAGGTCACGTAGAAACAGTGTTGCACCAGAGGAAAGATCTCCTTCCCCAAACTGGGAGCTCACCTAAACCTGGTTCTGCTTCTTCTGAAGTCCTATCACTAACACTCTTCCCAGCCACTTTGCTTCCTGAGCATGGCTGTGTTCGTGCTTGCTCAGCACAGCCTGCAGCTTTGTCCGGATTACCTACCTTGCAGGGAAAGATATATTGTGTGCTTTTTAGTCTAAATAAATAAATAAATAAATAATCCTACTTCAACAAAAGAACATCTTAGAAGTTCTCAACACCAGAGCTAGCAGAAGCTAGCCGTAACTCCCATGGTGTAACAGAGAGGAGATCAAGTCCTGCACTTTCAGTCACTTTCACAACCTTCTTGATGCTGCAGAAGAGGCAGATTTCCCAAGAAGTTGCCCATTGTTTGGGAGGATACTAAGATAAGCAGCTGTGAAATACATGATGTGAGTACCTTCCGTTTTGCAAGCAGAGTTTGTCAGCTTGTGCCATGAAATCTGCTGTCCTTCCTCTGCAGGGATGTGGAAATTCAGCTTCCGGGAGAGCTGTGATACCAGCTTTATTGGAGAAATAAACTGGTAAAAGTCTGGGAATAAAAGATGATGCTAAAACGCTACTTAAGGCAGAAGGTTCTTCTCAAAGCCTGAAGCATTTGCTGCCTCTTCTAAAGATGGGACCGATACTGCTAACAAAAGGTGCTCTGTTTTGTTTTGTTTTGTGGGAGATCTTTTGATAAAAGATGGTGAGGTTAAAAGGAGACTGTTTTGTCCCCAGCCCGACTTTTGAGACCATATTGTCCCAGAGAAGCCTGGCAGATCTAGTGATACATGTGTGAAATTTCAGCCTTATTGCTAATACTTTCTTGGCCATGTGGAATTAAATTCATAACTTGTTTTTTAAAGACAGGCTGGAAGCAAGGGGAAGGACATGAGCACAGGTCCATCTGCACACAGGCTGAGCAACCAGGGTTTTGGGAGGGCGCATCCCACGTCACTGGAGGATGCGCGTCTTGCAGCAAAGGGATGGCAGTCACCTGGGCAGGACGGTCCAAAATCCAGGAGGAAGAGCAGTTAGTTCTTCAGGGAGCTGGTTCAGCCCACTTCGGCAGGCTTAATGCAGAAATCAGGAAAATCCTGTAGTGTAAAGGGCATGTGATACTAAGTTCACAAGACGGCATAGTCTGCTAAAGGATGCACAGCCTGGGCAGTATATTTATGGGCTGACTCTTCCATAGTGTGGTCCACCATTAGCATTAAAAGTACCGTTTTAATCACCTCAGCTGATGTTCCTCTGAAAGCACTCAATGGGTAATTTTAATGGGCGCTGTGCGGAAA
Organism: Anser cygnoides; assembly: GCF_040182565.1. Classification (NCBI taxonomy): domain Eukaryota; kingdom Metazoa; phylum Chordata; class Aves; order Anseriformes; family Anatidae; genus Anser; species Anser cygnoides. The sequence continues at coordinate 74,885,053 of NC_089875.1, forward strand.
TCCTTGCAACGGCAGGTACAATATCAGCTCATCTTATTTGCTCACAAATGTTCCAAGCAATCAAGTTTGACACCTTTCTGCAAGTGAGGTAATTCCCACATGGCGCTTAGGCCTCTAAAGAAGAAAACTTTTATATTGTAACATTAAAGGCAGACGCTTTGTTTTAATCACTTGCCAAAACAGCTGAAAACAATTATTAATTAATAGGAAACATGGACTTTTAACTTCGCAAGCTCTCCAAAGAAGCGTCTGTGACAACTTGCATCTGGATTTATGGATTATTTGGATACAGGGAAACTGGGCATCATACTGCAAAGGTTGACTGCTTTAAATTCATTGTAAGTGTACACATAGCGCTCTTAAAATTAATATGTTTATAAACCTAAATTGGTTCAGTTGAATGCCTTTTGTTCTTTTTCTGGCCTCATTTGAAGCAACAACAAAAAGCTGTGCTTGTTTGTGTGTTTAACCAAAATGCTAAATGCAATTAATCTACTAAAAGCACACAAATATTTCTTGAATAATAGAGGCGCCCCTTTCACAGTGTCTTTGGTATTTAGCACTATGGTTTGGAGAGTTGAAGGCAACTTTTTCACATCTCATAAATAAAATTTTAAAAAAATCTCTTGGCTTGTTTAATTTGAACAAATGCAATGCAGCAGCCTCGAAGTTTCTTGACTGTTTCGATAAGGTGGGTACACAGAGTAAGGGGAAGGTGGCATTCCTACTATTCTAGATTCTGGACCGTACTTTCTGGACCGGACTTTCCCTTCTGGAAAATACTGTGTCTGGCAAATACAGTTCTAAATAAATCAGAAGGGGAGGATGAGCACTGCAGTCTGAGACAGAGCTTCTCCTTGATCTGACTCAGAGAGGGTGACTATGCGAGGATTCATCATGCAGACCTACTATTTTTGCCTCTTGTTGAACTAAATAACAGAATTCCTTGGACCGTCAGAAACAGATAATACCCAAAATATTTCAACAAGATCAGACCACAATAGTTACTTTGTTATCTTAATTGGAAATCTTGAGACATCCCAATTATTTTAACAATGGGAGAGTGGTTGCCTAGCCTGCCTGCTTCTAGCCAATCCACTTCTCATTTGTTGAGAAATGTATGGTGAACACTGTGACAAGCTCAGTAACTGCAGATTTTTCATCAGTTAGGATCTCTTTTCCAGCAAACATGAGAGCTTCGCTTTATGCATTTGCTACTAATAGAGATTCTTTTGTTTTAAAAATAATCGTGTGATGTCATCTTTTATTTAAAATTCTGCTAGTCCTGCTAAACCAGCAACTCATCCTCTGCTAGATACCTCGATCGGAGATCATCCTCTGTGCATGGTGCTGTCTCACTGGCTGAGGGTTAGCTGGTCACACCACCTAGCTTGCGTGACTGACACTGTGGGTGCACCCAGAGTACGCCTGCGTCTGGAGAGATGGGCACCAGGTTTCCATGTCACTTATTGCTATTCACCAAGCCATGGAAGACAGAGAAACTGGTCTACATAGTCCCATATTCATGGTTAAGAAGAAAATTGTCACAGGGTTCGAAATTTAAGTTATTCCTTCAGATAATAAAGCTTTGTTTTTCCTGGAGTGTTTTGCGTAAAGTGATCACCAAGCGACTGGACTAGTCTTTGTTTTAACAAATAGAGCTTAAACAGCTACAGAAATGATGCTGTCAGCTGGTTTCCCTTTCCCTTCTCCTCCCCACCCCGTGCTGTGCTCCTGGTGGAAAGGAGGATGGCTTAAAAGTCGGAGGTGTTGGAGTGGGAGGCAGTGGTGGTGCATTCACAGAGCTCACACCCCTGCTGTCATCCACAGTGACCAATGATCAGTCTGTCAACGACCAGCTAAATATCTGGAGATTTTATGTACTGAACTGTGGCATCTGCAGAACTAAAATTGAGGTTTGCAACTTGCTGAAGTCCCTCACATGTATACCGAAATTATTTTTATTACATATGGGGGCTGTTTTCATGGAGAACCTCGCCATCTCTAAGTGGTTATCTTCCTGCAAGTACTTAATTGGTGTTAGGTGCTCATTCTCAAAAGAAGAGGAAAATGTGACTAGTCTAACACTTTTTGAATGCAGACCAAAAAGAAAAAGCAATTTCTGCAGTGGGTCAGCATTTTATCTCTTCCTGTACCGTTCCACCTTCTTCTTGACACACAGCCAGTCTGGAGACCAGTAATCAACATCCACCCTACCAGGCGTAGGCGAATGTGCAGAAGCGCACATGTGGCATCTCCAGAATATTGTGATCATTCACGTAAGAAAGCAGTAGGCTGCTTCTGTTTACTCACTGATGTATTAGATTTCTTCCAGCAGAACAATTTTCAGGTTTCTACGCTGCGGGGCAGATGGAAATAATTGCTTTTAATATGTTCTGGGGTACTGCTATCTGAACACAGAAGAGGCAGCACTGCTTCCCTCTCCTGCCCCCCAAGGTTATAGGTCATGCCTAGCTGGGGTGCAGAGCTGAGTTGATTCCTGAGTTTCATTTCGAAGGTTTTTGTTTGTTTATTATTATTATTATTGTTTATTATTATTATTATTTATTATTATTATTATTTCTACAGAAGGAGTTGAGGGATAAAGACAAATTTCCAGGGAAGGTATGAATCCATTCTGTGATGGCACTTGTTGGAAATGAATTCAGAGTGCTGTTACTTTTTAATCTTGTGTGCTTATTTGGTATGTCTTGAGCAGTGCGGATCCTTTCTGCCTCTGGGAACAGTGTTGGCTTAATCTGTTTGAGCAAAGTTCTTTCCAAAGGCTGCACCTCAGTGCCTAATCCCAGGCACAAGCACCACGCAGCAGAAACCTTCCCCAGCTCTTGTGTTTCCTGAACCCATTCTGGGACTGCAGCATCCTCTGAAGCTTGTAAGAAGTTATTTGGCTTTGGTCTATTCCTCTCCAACTCTCTGGATCTACAGTCTCTGTGGAAATAATGGAACATTAAAATTAAAAAACTAAATAAAAAGTCAAATGTGAGGAAGTGATTAGATATGCAAATGGCTAGATATGCTACTGGTTGAAGTACACCTCTCTGTGCTGCCCTCTTGTTGACTGCTGCGTTCTGCTGATGGCAAAGTGAAATTTGACTGTCTCACTATTATCCTACGCTTATGGGAAATGCAAACCCACAGACATCTAGGCATAGATATCTGGTATTAAGCAAGTGATTTGTTAATTTTGTGCAGTTGTCCAGAAGGTAAAATGCACTGTGTTACTGCAGCGGAGTTTTCACGTTGTTCCTTTAAATCAACAAGCTGCTTATTTTCATTAGGAAAACTTGCTTAAGATATAAGTGACCACGGAGTCTCCTCCATGGATTTACTCTGTATTTGTGGAGCATTTTGCTAACAAAAGCTGAGGGTTTTGCCATGTTTTTAAATGGCATTGCAAATGCCAGTTCCAGGACAGGAAAATGTCTCCCTGTCCACACAAGCTGAATTGAACAGATGCTGGATTTAGCAGTTGTTTTGTGTCTTGCAGCATAAAAGTCACAGCACAAACATTGAGGAGAGGCCTTTTTTCAATCAAAACTCTTAAGCAATCTCACCAGTGAGGCAAAGCTGCTCCCCCTGTCCTGAAGAGAACATCAGGCAGAAGCAAGGACTTGCCTGCAGCAATGAATGAATGAGATTTGGTCTAGCTGGTCTTTTTCCTTCCATAAGATCAGCAGAATATTATTTGCCACAGTACATTTTTGAAATCTTCAGTTGTTATGAATCAGAACTAAAAGAAGTACCAAGACTTCTTCTCTTTGAAAGAGGGAAGAAAGGCTGATCTGAAGAAAATCAGTGGAAAAGAATGCAGGAAGCTGCTGATGTGGAAAATTTTAACCCCATGCCAGGACAACCTTTTAATCAAGTTTTCTCTCTCTCTCGCTCTTTTTTTTTTTTTTTTTTTTTTTTGTTTAAGGTGTCACTTTGAAAGGTTAAATGCTGATGATAATGTTTTGCTGCTAAATTTGGAGGAAGTGAGGCTGATCTAAGTTTTTTTGGGTGACAAGTTTATGTGAAGTTGACTTCAAATAACAAAGGTGAAGGTGGTGGAGATGTTCCACAGGAGCTAGCAGGGATAGGGCTGGAGTTGTGAGCATTTCTCTCAGATTTGCATAGATGGAGGCACATTGATTCAAAACAGAAGGATTTTGATGAAGAGAGATTAGCTTCAGCCATAGCTGAGTAAAGAGGAAAAAAGGTAGGTCAAATTCAAAACAACGGAAACTCAACAGCTTAATTATACACTACAGATGGTCCTACTTCTTCAGTCAGCTAAGATGAAAAAGTCCTTTGTTAAATGTTATTAGTACACATGAAACTATGCTGCTCAAGCCAATGCCAACTGCTTCTGAAATCATGACAGAGCATCAAGCTGTGCTGCAATTTCTTTTCCGGAATTCATGCGTTTTAGGTTACAAGTGAAACTTAATTTTGTCAAGTGGGAAGGTTTGGATTTGATAAATGAGTTGGTATATATTCTTATGAACTTCTGTTGCTGTTCTGCCTTTGCAGTCAAGAAATACTAAAGTCTTTGGATTAAGTAAGTTAGTGAAAGTAATGCAACAGCTTAGATAATGTAACTTTCGTGATGGCAAAAGGATGGCTCAACAGCAATTATACATGATCAGTAACAAGAGTAAGCTAAAATTATAGCCTGACACTGCTTAGGAGGGGACTTGGAAGATATGTGTAATATATTTCCCTCATTCCAAAACTTGTCCAACTAGCAACCTGGCTACAGGAAAATCCTTGTAATTTAGCTTTTGTTGGCAGTATTGCCAGTAGAATCTGGGGCATAAATACATTGCTTTGTACATATCTCAGCCCAGATCTAACATGGGCACAAGAGAATATGGAAAAGCTTGCATTGTCGTCTCTTCTCCTTTTCTTAAACAACAGCAGGAATAGCTCAGGTTTTGTCATGATGCAAAGAAGACACTTAAAAACACTGCATTTTAATCCCATATATCCTATTGAATGGAGAGATGGACCCATGTTTTTGCTGGCAACCTCTGTCAGGCAGCAGGTCCACTCTTGGACCGCCTCTGAGGAGGCACCAGGGGAAACTTCTTGGTTCAGGGTTTCAGGCTTTCCCCTTGCACCTACCCCTTGGTTGGGACACAAGCGGTGATCATTGTTCCCTGGACTCTCATTGTGCCTTACATCTGATACAACCATGCCCATTTCCTTCAGCCTGGTCACCAAAAAACACAGGATGTAGCTCATGAGCTTTGCTTTGTGGTGGATCTGGGGCAGAATTTTTTCCTAATGATAGATATGGGCTATAAATAAGAAGTTTCTGGGGGTCTTGGTTTTAAATTTTGGAAGACAGCACAGGGTAGCCAAGTTGTATACATTAAACATTCATTTCCACCTCTTGTGAGCTAAAGAAGCACTCATGGTGATGTGTTTTGCCAAAAAAATTAGCACAAACAGAATCAGGTCAGGCCGGAATGTGTCACCGTCCTCTTGTATGGCCCCTTTTGCCCCACTTGTAAGAAACCAGAGAATCGCTCTAATCTGAAGAGCCAGACATTTGATTTTGTGCCAGTGAGCACCTGTTAAAAGGGTTTTACTGAGGTCTTTGACCTCCGAACATAGATAAGCTGCTCTCGTGGGTTAGGAGATTTGAAACTGTTGGGCTGAAATCCAACACGTTACTTCCCAAGCGCTTTACCTTTTCCTTGGCTAATAGGTGCTTGAACTATTTGGCGGGGAGCCAACGAGGTCTGCTGGGCCTGCAGTGGGGCAAGGAGTTACATTAAAAGACCTAGTTTCTAATTAATCCAGGGCCTTGTGGCTATTTAGGTGGCTTGCTCAGAGTCACATAGGCTCAGGGTCACTGTCATCTTCTGAGTGCAGGAAGGGGGAGATGAGGCCTCCTGTTCTTCTGAACACTGGAGCTCAGTATGGAGCATTAGCATCTTGCAACTATCCATTGAAAACTGCTGGAAAATTATCTGTGAGGTTATATCTAAGGGGCAGAGGCTAGAACAGAGGTAACTGTGTCACTCATGGGCCAGAATTCAACACTGACCTATGTTTAAATTCTTCATGCACATGCTGATGGTAGTTACTGGATGTGGGGAAGTTGCTTTGCTTCACCAGTCTGGAAGTGTTAGCATAGCTTTGATGGAGGCTGCAGGAGAAAGTCCTTGCTGCAGATATGCTTTGGCCTGCTCAGCCACGTGATTGTTTTTGGTATGCTCTTGGTTCATGGCAAGTAGTTTTCAAAAGCTGTCTGTACCCTCTGGTGCTGAAGGACACCACACGTGAAAACATGATGACCTGGTAACTCTAACATTTGACAGAGCTTTTTGGTGTAGAAGTATCACGGTGAATGCCTCTTTTTACCAGTGGGGAAGGCATTTGCTGTTGAAATGATGATCATCTACAATAAATGGAAGTTTAATGGTGAACCTGTTAAAGCTACGCTTAAACAATTCACCCTTACAAGGACTTTTAGGTCCCTCAAATTTTACTTGATCAGAAAATTCATTAAAAAAAATAATTTAAAAATGCAAGACAATAACAAGCTTCACAGAGGAAGCTTATTTTGTTCATTAATAAATTTAGTTCATTAGTAAATTTAGTGTGCTTGTTAATATGGTATGAATTGAGTTGAGATAAAAGATCTATGAAAAGGAACTCAGGTTGCCTGAGTACTATACAGTGTAGATTTAACAAATTTTAACTTAATCAACCATTAAAAATAAATATGGCAATTGAACAGTGCAGTACTAAATACTGTTCTGAAAGAAAACCACATTGGGTAAACTAAAACAACTGCATTTCTTACTAATCTACACAATGCATTTCGTTTAAAATGAGAATTTATAGTATTTGAAATATCCTACCACATACTGAAACTTTTAGTGTAAACTGCCACTTTCTGACTATCACATATTGAAATACTTGTGGTGCATAGTGAAATTTATGTTACATAGTGTAAAATATATAGTGAAACCGAACTGATGTATAATGAGACACACATGTGCCTGCAATGACTTATCAGTTCCATTATTTTCTAACTAACATTGTTTTCATGATCAAGTTTTTCTGGGTCAGAGGAAGACAATGGTGAAGACCAAGACTGATATTACAATGGAAAGTGTAGACCTGAACTTGCACAAAAACAACAATCAAGCTGAGTTATCCTTTGTCCTTTTTGGAGATAAATCCTAAATGCAAAGTCTGCTAATGGTTACAGCATGTCTCTGTTTCTCTGCCAAAGCTTCATTATGAACATCAACATCACCCAGCCAGGGAAATACCGCCAGCCACAAGTGGAGAGGCTGAGTGCCCAATTCGCAGCAGTCTACCAAGATGGGGCTGCCACGTGAGAGACCCCGGTGAGATGTGTTGGGTCCCCCAGGAGCACCTGAGCACAGGCCAGGTCATTTGGGACAGGGTGACCTGTACAGGTGCCACAGGAGGAGGCAGCTGGGCATCTCAGACCTGACCTCCCTCATCTGACAGCGCTCCTGACCTCCTGTGAAGGCCAGGGGGGTGGTGGCTGTGGCCTGCAAAACTTCCTTCTCTGCTGCTTAGATTTTTTTTTTTTCTGGCTTAATCTGGGTCCTGACTATGCAGCCAAGCATCCCTGCTGGGCAGGGCAGGCAGGCAGCCCGTGGGGTGTGCCCTGCTGGTGGAGGAGGCCTGTGGCAGCCAGTCCCGTGGCTGCTGGCCTCCCCGCGACCTGCGGTGCTCCTCTGCGGGGATGTCATCTGCAGCTCGCACTTTATCTCCAACCTCAGCCACAGTTTGGGCCGAGGATGTCATCCCTTGTGCTGGTTGGACCGGGAGGCAGCTTCGTTCCCTGTTCTGGTGGACTGTGGTCATGCAGGTCCCACCGGGCAGGAGGCTGCGGGACTTCTCCAGCCCTGCCCATCCCTGCCCAAAGCTTCCCTTCAGACCTGCGAACAAAGAGCTGCCTCCAAGAACTGGCCAGAAAAGAAACTGAGATCCCAACACTGCTTGACCAAAAGAAGGGGAAAATGATTAACAAACCTCACATCTCGACCAGTACAACTCCTAAGTCTGTGAGGGGGTGTCTTTTGTGAGTCTTATTTTGCCTGGTTTTGCACCATTGCCATTGTGCCCAAAGGCCTTAGCATTCAGAAAGCGTTAATAGCAACGAAATTCCCTCTTTGTGATCTCCTTAACTGCCTCGATAGCATGCAACTCAGGGTGCGTCGGTCCCCTCCTAGTCATTGGCGCGTTGGCCTTTTACTAAACCAAAACAATCCAGGCCGTCTTGTAATTGAAGGAAGACCTTCCTACCTCACGGCTGTTGTGCAACCAGCGCTCATCAGGGATGGTTGAAGGCACAAGGCAAAACACACCCTGCGTTTGAGGGTAACGTCTATTAACCTTTCCACTTGGAATGCCTAATTGCTCAAATATTGCCAACATTGTTCAAACTGCCAGATATGTTAGGGAACAGGCAGAACTGGAGGGACAACTCTATATAAGGGGTATGACAAATTTATTGAGTAAATTGTATGGGAGGGCTTAACCCTTCTTTCTGTTCTGTTTTTTGTAAGGACAACTGCCAAGTAGATTTGATCATGACTAATTCATGTGAGGAAATAGCGCAGAGAAGTTAAACAGCAACAACCAGTTTAATTTCACTTGTTACCAATAAGGCCTAACTTCAGTTTCAAAAGGAGATGAAAGGTAAGTTTGCCATTTGCTCTCGATGTTTTAAAAGCTGCAAGAGAGCTTGAAAAGAGAAGTGCTCTTCATTATTAACCCACCCTCTGTGTTTAGAGCAGGGGGAGGAGACAAACACAATTTAATTTGTTTGTGTACAAGAACAAAAGGTCTCCAAACCATTGGACTTGTTTTTTGTTTTTCTTCTTCCCCATTCCTGTTTATTTTTTAATCATTCTAGAGAGGTATGTTAGTTATTGCTGAAGCAAGACAGGCAGCGTATGTGCTCCTACACATATAAATGCACAAGCTGAAAAAGATGTTATCAAAATGATAAAGAAGAAATTGTTTCAAGGGAGAAGGAGAAGTAAGCAGAAAACACAACTTAAGCCTCTGAGCAACAACTCTAGCAAACACCGCATTAGGTGTAAATATTTCCCAGGTGGTACAGTCACCTGCTGCTGCTTTTTTGACCTATCTTATTATTTCCCCTGAATCAAAGGGTGCGACGATGGTGACAGTGAGCGGATCAGGTGCTATATATTTAGACAACATTTTAGTAGATAATTTGTCAGCAGGGAAGCAGAAACCATTCATAATACTAGGAAGAAAATTCATACAGTAATCACAGAATAATAGATTTTTAATCCTTGGTTGTTTCCTTGTATGATACACGCTACTGAGTGTCATCCACTCCTATGAAGCCCTCTGCAACTTCATCAAGATAGACTACTGCCTCTTGAAAGATGCTCAGGCCAGACTAAAACATTTACCAATTCCTTCACCTCTGTGGCCACATTGTTCTTTTGAAAAGCAGAGCAAAACCACTGCATCTTTTCAAAGGCAATACGTAGAATTATTATGCCTTTGACCTAACTTAGGTAAGCCTAGCACATGGTTGAGCTTTCACAAGCTCAGGCTTAGAAACAGTTTTCTTCATTTAAAATGCTTCTGTGTAAAATAATCTTGATTTATATGCCCACTACAAGGGTTGTAGGTGAAAACTGCCCAAAATCAAGCTGCCAAGCAGGACCTGCCCTGTGCTGGCCTAGGTGAGTCCCTGTGAGGAGGCTGAAGGCAAATCACTCTTGCCTACATTAGCAGCTTAAGAATTTTCTCAGCATCTGTGGCAAAGCTGGTGCTGAACACTTGTCAGTAAAGGGCATGCTTTACTGGTGTGGGCCCAGTCATTTTCTTTCCTGGCTGCCTGCAGCCAGCCATAGAGATGTCAAGGTGCTAACAAGAGCATGAGCTCCACATGGGAAGTATTGGCAATGCAAAATAGATACATCAAAATAAGGAAGGCCCTGAAAAAGGGAGTCATTTGGCAACATCAACCCAGCAAAAAGCTGCAGATGAGCTTTGGCAGGGTGGCAGCAGACTTCTGAGGAGCCACAGTGCATTGTGGATGGTATTGTTTGTCAAGTCATGGGTGAAATTTCTTGTCTAAGAGTAAAATCAGAGATGAGAAACTCTGGGCCTTTCAAAGTGGGAGAGCTGAATCTATCAAAATAGTTTCATTTTGCATCTACAGACTGTGAAGAGAACTGTCTTTTTTTTTTCTTTTTCTCGTATTGTTTCATCTCACCCTTGCCCTCAGTCGTGTGGGTCCCCTTGCTCAGAAGGTTTTCCAAGGAAAAGGTAACATTTCGCCACCTCCCTCTGCCAGGCCGTGGCTGGGGACATCAAAGGGACACAGTGGCTGCTTGATTCAAAGAAAATCTCAAATCCTGCTGTGTTTCACTGACGTCCCCCGGGCCAGCCACAGAGCGTTTTGTTGGCCTGCCCGGAGAGGCTGTTAGAATAGCACAGAGGCCTTGGGCTTGGCTGCTCGGAGGTTGAGAAAAGCCAGAATTAGAGCTGAGTCAGACCCTTATGGATGTGTGTAATGATGTGGTCTTCACAGGACGAGTGCTACCTATTCCCCGCCACCTTTGCCGTCAGAAACCAAAGGAGGCTCTAATTTGTAAAAACCACATCTTTGTGGTTGTCTCTATGGCGAGGGGTGGGGTGAACAGAGGGGCCACCTCAGGCAGGGAGCTGGGCGCTGCCTGACAGAAACACATTTTTCACTGGCCAGGGTCAAAGCTGCCGTGCATCACACAGAGCACATCGGCAAACCCAAACTTTCACAGGCCATTAAATTTGGTAGTCCCTCATTTTAGGTGTCCAGTATGAAAGTCCTGAGCATACCTAGTGACCCCAGAAGTTAGGGTGAGCTATGCTATACTCAGATAACTCTTCGTTTGGGAAAAAACACCCTGAAAATCTGGGCACCCAAAAAGAATATTTGACTTCCAGGAAGAAGAACTTCCAAGGATATTTGACTGTCTCACTATTTGAGGTTTAGATTGGGTATTAGAAATAATTTTTTTCATGAAATTGGTGGTCAAGCATTGGAAGGGGCTGCCCAGGGAAGCGGTGGGGTCCCCATCGCTGGAGGTATTTAAGAGCTGTGTGGGCATGGCACTAAGGGACGGGATTTAGGGATGGAACTTGGTAGGTCAGGTTGATGGCTGGGCTTTGTGATCTTGAAGGTCTTTTCCAACCTGGATGATTCTATGACTGCAGCCATACGTTATTTTAATGTGTGGAGAGAGGGGTATGTGTGTGCAAGCGAGTGAAAGTAGCATTAGTGCTTTGATTAGAGCAAGGTTTCCATCAGATGCAGACAGATGTCCAACCCAATACCTGTTCATTTCCAGATGATGTGAAGAGAAGGCCCACTCAGTTTCAGCACACTTCTGGGGGCCCAGGCTTTTAATTGTGTGTAATATTCCTGGCAGCAGATGAGAGCTCCTATATTGTGCTTAAATCTGGGATAAGTTGCTGACCAGCTGTGGGCTGTGCGAGGAGACACCAAATGCTTCTCTGCGGGTAATGTCAGTTCAAGCCTGCAACCCACATGTGGGTCAAAGGCAGGACCAAGGACCAGCAAAAATCCCCCCAGAACCTCAGGAAGCCCTGCAGTGTGTTTGGGACGCTTGTCCTCTGACTGTGCAAACATTTCAGAAAGTTCTGGGCGAGGTGGCTCGTTTCTCAGTGTGCATGTCAGCCGAGGCTGGCGGGAGGTTTCTTCCCTTCTGCCTTACCAAAGAGGTAAATTAGTTAAGCAGAGGCATGAATTATTTGCATGCAGCTGAGGTGGCAAATGTGTTATCTTAACAGCAGAAAAGGAAATGGTTCTCTATAGATTATTAGTTACTGAAAAAGCAAATGCATGTCTTTTGTTGCTGCCACACCACTGGTCTGACTGTTGAGTAGATACAGATCAATATCCCCCCTTCCTCCTCACCCCCCTCGCTCTTCACATTTTCACTTCGGCCGAGGTGAAGAGGTTTCACTTTAATTTATGTCATTCTTGTATTGCCAAATGGCATGCCAGAGCAACTGAACCAGGCGTGATCTGACTCTGTGTTGTGTGCTCTCACATGCGATCCCCTCGTGGGAAAATGCTGAGAGAAAATGGAAATTTAAGCTCTGCACCTAGCCGCTGTGGTTTTCGGGTTTTTAATAGTGCTTAGTTTGTAAGCTCCTTGGGGCAGAGAGAGTTTTTGTTATGTTCAGGGCAGTCGTCGCCCGTAAGTGAGGACCTGTAAATACTGCGATATCGCAGATAACAATATAAGCGACCTGTTCTCTCTATGAACAACAAGAACACATGCTCCTGCTGATTGGAGGATCTCAAAGCAAGGTACAAATATTAGTACTACACCACAGCTTGCACAGGCCCTGTACGTATTCTACAAATGAGTCGGGTGTTCTATGGGAAGGTCAACTGACTTGTTCCAGACCTTGCTGCCAGTTAATGAAGGTACCAAAACCAGAACCCAGCGGTCTTGGCTCCTGGGGTGAGCTCTTGCTACAAAACTTAGCCTTGAAATACTGAAATTTCTAGATTAAAATAGTCTGTCTTTAAATCTCCATTGGTCGATAAGCTTAAACTTGGCTGCATTCCCTTGTGTAGATGTTTATCACTGTGTTAGAGTTGCAACTGCATTGAAAAATGAATTTTAAAAATAAATGCATTAGAAAGGGCATCAACAGGCATTCCTGGACTCAGATACTCCAGGACCAGGGGGAAATGAGAAGCTGTAGCTCAACGCTGTGGCTGGGTCCATCCCTGAATATATTTTTGGAGTCAGACCCCACATGGGTTTGGGATGTTCCCTTCCTTCCATTTGTAGCTAACATGCTGAGGGAGGCCATAAGCAGGAGGGCAGCAGCAGAGAATTGGGATTTAGGATTCTTCACCCAGAGGGTGCTGAGGCAGCGGCACAGGTTGTCCAGGGAAGCTGTGGATGCCCCATCCCTGGAGGTGTTCAAGGCCAGGCTGGATGGGGCTTTGGGCAACCTGGTCTGGTGGGAGGTGTCCCTGCCCATGGCAGGGGGTTGGAGCTGGATGGGCTTTAAGGTCCATTCCAACACAAACCAGTCTGTGATGCTACAATTCTATGATTCGCGTTTGATGAAGTTCTTCAGCATTTTGCAGGGGTGCTTGCTGCTTCAGGAGAATGGGTTTGGTGGTCAGGGAGGCCGCTTGTTTTTCATCCTCCTTAATTTGGACAAGTAGCTGAGTTTTTGAAGGTCACCAAAGAGCCCTCAGCACAGCCTGCAGCTGTAGCTCCCCAGCGTGCCTCTGTGTGAGGAGCTGAAGCAGAATGAGGATTGTCCCTGTGCCCTGGAGCAGACTGGGGGCTTGTGTGCCAGGGCAGGGTCATCTGTGCTGCAGAGGCTGCTCTGTGCCAAGCCCTGGGCTCGTTCTTGAGCTCGAGCAAGAAAAGTGACTGTGCAGCGAACGACACAGTCATTCCTGAATGTTGTATCTGCGGGGGGGATTGAAAACCTCAAGCAGATCTGAGGGAGGGAGGAAATCTGCATATCGCTCTGAGCTGCTATGTAGGTCATAACTTCATTTGAGAACCTCTGAAGTATTTTACGAACAAGCCTCACAGCAAATTTTGGTGCCTGGCACCAAAGGAGGGTGAGAGGAAATGGGGTGGGGGACATCTCAGGGGAGCTGGGCTGACCTCCTGCAGAATGGCTGCAGATTTTGGGGGAAATATCCTGCATGTCTTCGTCCTCCTAGATAAGACTCCTGGGGCTTCTGTTGAGGGCAGCATTTCCAGCACATTCAAGCCAGAAGGGCTGCAGAGGGCGGTAGGCTGCATGCCCTGAGGTAGGAGCTGGTGGGGACATGGAGGGGCTGCTGCTCTCTGTGAGGAACAGGATTTTGGGGGCCACAAACCCTCACAGCTATGGGGCCATGTCCATGCAGGATCCCCTGTGGAGGAGGTGCAGGGATGGAGGCTGTGGGGCACCTCTTGGTCACGGCCCATCTGGGGGTGGTTGGGTGGGTAGCATGGACGTTGGTGTGTAGTCTAAGATGGGTGTTTTAGTAAAGAGATGTGAAGATAACATAATTTGGAAATCAGCTGCATGGGTGAGCACAGTGAAGGCCACGAGTCTCCGGAGCCAAACTGGAGCCCCTTCCCAAGAGCCAAGAAACACCCTTCCACCCTTCGTGGCCCTGCCCTTGCTGCCATCTCCAGTCATGGGCACAATTTTGGCCAGCAGCTTGTGGCCAGGCTTACACAGGGCTGGTCCAGGGATCCAGCCTGGGGGCAGACAGGGATGGGCAAGCGCCTCCCACACCAGACCCCCAGTGCTGGGCATTGGTGTCAGGGGCCCCAGGAGGTGCTCAGGGTTTTGGGGCAATGGGGATGTAGAAGAGCCCCAAGGCCCTGTCTCAGCTCCCCCAGGGCATCTCACAGCCGAGGCTGTGGCTCTGGAGGCGGTGTATGGCCCTGCCCAGCAGGGCTGAGCGCCGGGGCTGTGGCGGGTCGGGATGCTCTGGTGAGAAAAAGCCCTCTGGCCATCACCTTGCTCGCTCGGCTGTGCTGGAAGCGCTTTTTCTCAGTTTGCAGTGTCAGGAGGCCGGGGCATGCTGAAACTCTTTGGATTCTGTGTTGATAAGGCAAGTGCAAACTGTCCCCGCGGCTCTCGAGAGCAGAATCAAAGTGAAACTCACCACTCAAAGTAGAAAACACATAACACCCACAGCTACAGACATGCACAAATTTCTGCAGTACAGGTTAGAAAAGGAGCCTCGTTCTGCACCCTTTGGTCTCATTAAAAAAATAAAATAAAAACCAACACACACGCACACACTCATACACACACACTCAGCCCTCTCTGAATGACTACAAGCACCGGCACGAGTTGCCTCCTGAACCTTCAGCTAACTTGTAACGGCTTATTAAAAAGGCAAATTTTCACTTTTCATGTATCCTCACTCCCTTTCACACCTGGTTACAGTTTCTACCCCATTTGTAGCTTGTGTTGTTTTTGTGACCGGTTGCAGGCACAGCGAAACCCCTCCAAGGAGCCACCCAGCCTGGTGGGTCCCCACCTCAGACACGGCCCCGGCGCAGGCAGCAGAAGCAAACCCTTCCCTTGTTGGTAAGGGCCTAGCGGAGGGAATGGTGCCTGCAAAGGGCTTTGTCAAAAAGAGCAGGTCTTGTCTGCATTACCCCGTAAATATGCGCAGAACCTGCCCTTCAAAAAATGCTGCCTGAATGCGCAAGGTAGGCTAAGGACAGGGGAAGGCAAATGTTGCCTGCGGATTGCAGAGGGGTGCTTCTCAAGCAGAAAGTTTTGCCGTAAAAAAAATGTAAGAAGTCTGGGAACCGAGTCTATAACCCTAAAAGTACTGAACAGACTTCTGCCTGCCTGCTCATCTTCCTGCCAAAAGCTCCTCTCTGCTTTGCTCATTTAAGTTAGGACTTAATGTGTAATCTCATCTGGGAGGTGCACCAATGCTGTGTCCCCTCCGGCACATCATGATGGTTGATCCCTCAGCACAGGCAAAGTGGGGAAGAGACCTTCAGTGTTTTATTTCTCCGTGCGTGGTTTCAGTGTGAGACGAATCACTTCACTCCCCAGCAAAGTGCAGCCACTTTGGGGCTGGAATGCTGTAAGGAATCTCACTTGGTACTGGGATAAGGAAATGATCAAGGACTTGCCTAGTCACAATTAATGGAAAAAGAAAAAAAAAAAAAAAAAAGAAGAAGAGCTGAAGGCCCTTATTAATCATTGCACAATAAGGAAGTCATACTGGTTTGGCTCCCTTCAATGGGGCTATTTGGTCACACCCACCTAAGTGGCTCGGCATCCCAACCATCTCCCCGCGCGCACCCAGCGAGGTGAGGGACGGCCACGGCGCCCACGTGGCACGGAGCTGCCTGGCCTCCAGCTTGCGGGGCAGGGGGAGTGGTGTCTCTTTTGAGGGGTGTGCTGTCCCCTGAATGTGCCCCATTGCCACTGACAATGCTCCAGGGGCATAGATCTTGCCTAGGCGAGCCTTTGCCCAGGCTGGAGTTCATAGAGCCAAATGACCCAAGCTGGTAAAACCCGTGCTGTCTGGCGGTGGAAAGTATCATCCTGTCTTCCCTGCACTGGGTTTTCCTGCACAGAGCGCCATTCCACTTGCCCATGCTGCAGGCTGTTGTGGGGAAGGTGGGGATGCAATCAGCCTCTGATCGCTCTGGAGCAGGACAGGAGCACAGCTTTGTGCCCATCACACACACCTGGGCAGCAAGGGCTCGGTGAGCCTCAGTGGTCCCCCTCCTCTTCCCCTTCCAGCACCACTGTGAATTGCTGAGCAGTCTTCCCCAACCTCTGTTAAAAATGAGAGAAAGTAGAGTTGTGCAGCATGCTCAAAAATATCACCTATTCAGCTACAGACTGCAGTTACTGTGACCATGGCCTCGATGGATGTGAAGCTGTGCCGTTTGCACGTCCACATGCTGCTGGTGAGAACTGAACGGCAGCAGCTGTGTTGTGTGTAGGATGTCCTTTTTTCAGCATCTTACGAAAAACTAAACTCACATTTTTCTGGGGAAGTATCAAGCCCTTGATGAAAAGTCATGTTTTTCTGCCGTCCCACGAACCAGACAGGGCTGGTCAGCACTTGGCAGCGAAGATCTCCAAAATTTCCATCTGTGCTCCACACATCCCAGCTGAGGCAGCCGTGTGTCCCCTGCCAGCCCTCCCCGGCCCTGGCTTCACGGCTGTGCCAGGGCCCAGACAGGGATCCCGTGTGTGGGAAGGGACGGGACAGCCATTTTGGAGGGAAACCTTTTGGCAACCTCCTGGAACAGGTCGGCAAGTTTTTCCGAGGCTCCCATTGCAGCCTCTGTTTGCCGGATACCTGCCCTGTGACGGGCGCATTCCCCGGCCGCACCACATCCACTCAGCCCTGGCTCACGCAGTAATTAGCCAAGTGCTTCCTGGCTGCCTTTAATTACGGCCCAAGCTATTTCCCTCACTCTAATGTCATGCCTCTAAACAACAGCAAAGGCCTGGGTCCCGTCCCGCAAGGAGCGCGGTGCCAGCACGTGTTGGGACGACTCCACGTACCCGCAGCTGCTGACTGGAGCAGGATGGGCTCATGCCCCGCGGGTGAGTCACGTTTTCTTCTTCAACCTCACGTAATTGCCCACGTTTGGGATTACTGGGCTTTGTAACCAGCCAGAATGGCGGGATCCTCCTTAAAGCTGCGTTTGATACGCTCTCAGCTGTCGTTTTCCTGTCCCCCATGTGAGACAGACGGGCTAGCAAAGCAGTGGCGCATGCTGCTCTCCCTGCCACGTCACGCTTGGTCCCCAAATTTTGGTGACGATGCCCGTGAGATGGACATCAAGGTCACTTGCCCCAGCCAACAGCTCCAGGGGGCATGCGGCCTTGTGGGTCTCATCCAAAAATAACCAAAACCAACCAAGAGCAACCAAATCTCCTCATGCTCAGGCAGTTAGCCATCCCGGCGTTGTCACCATTGTCTTTTCTGACCCCCTCCCCACCTTTCTGGTCACATCACGCTCCTTTGGTGACTTCTAGCTGGCCGTGGGTCTGCCAGAAACAACTGCACCAGCTGCCGTGCTCGGCCTCGCGAGGCTGCGATCTATAATGTGCATTGTCTTTTTATGTAATGTGTTTTATTAAACATCTTCTAAAGCTTACAAGTGTCCCCAGGACATAACTCTCCAGCGCAAACGAATGCCTTGCCAAGTAATGAAGTATGATTTATGGCGGTAACGGTTATCCTATGTTTTTTTAAAAAATTATTACAGCAATAGCTCTGTCGAATATAGGAATATAACATGCTGCATTTGGCACGTTTATGACAACGGAGCTCTGGTTTTCTTAACTCCACAGCTCTGCGCTGGCAGGATGTCAAATTCTTGAGACAGATGTTTAAATGAATTTTAAGAGGACAGTGAAATACTTTTAAAGCATCGTACAGCTCTGAGTGTCTCAATATGAGACGGCACATTATTTCTTTAACGTTCAGGTAGGGAAGGCCAGCACATGGCCTTTCTGGTTTGGATCTCACAGTAAATGATGGGAGTAGCAAATGTTGAATTCGCTTTCTGAGGCATCCTAGCATGTTGTTACTTCTTGTCTGAGTGGTTTTTTTTTTTTTTTTTTTGGGGAGGTGGGGGTGGGAGAAGGACACTTGACCTTCTCCTAGGTTTGGTTCATATTCGCATCTCACTTGCAGTGAAAACAGATCCACATTTGTTTTGAATGCTGTTCCCACCACGCTGATACAGGGCTAAGTGGTCTCATGCTGACATTTTGAGTGTGTCATTGTGGTCCCAGTGGTTACAGTTTCAGGCCAGAAATGACAATCATTTGGAAAAATGTAAATGAGAACCCTATTCATATATCTGAGAGGCAGATAGCATTCACGTATTTCCATAGAAACACTGACGAATTTTAAATATATACATATATATATGTATTAAGGTATTGGCTACAACTGAAGAGAGTACTATAATTAACAAACCAGGGTGTTTAGCTCTGGCATTGTTGTCTGCAGCTTTCAATCATGGAAAATCAGAGCCCACAAAGGCAAGAAGTCAGCATTGTTGGAGACATCATCGCCGTCAGCGCGGAGTGTGTTTGCGGCTAGGAGGGGAAGGCGCCCTGGAACGAAGCTGTGCACGCAGTCAGTGCAAAGAGATTGAAGACAAGGGAAGCATCAGTAAAGCAATGAACACTTATATTTAATTTACATTTGACAATTTGCACATAAATAATGATGTAAACCAATACGTAAACATATGATAGTTTGTTGTTCTAGCAAAGTAAAAAGCCTGTTAACTTTGGTCAGAGTCTTTCTTAAGAGAGACAAAAAAAACCCAAAACACTGTTGATTGTTGCTACATTCACATGTAAAACTTCTAAGGGAAGGGGGAAACAGTAAAGAGAAGTAACAATTCTTAAAGCTGATGCATATAAATTCTTGTAAAATTTGTATCAAATACAAGAAAGCACTACAGGCAAATATAGGAAAAGTGTGTGTCCAGTGACAGAGTAGTGATACTTTGGTTTATCCTACAAGTAAGTACTATATTTATGAACTATTGCTACATTTAAAAGATGTCAGCCTCACAAGTTGTAGGAGTGGAAATGTAATGAACTGTAGTCCTTCAAAAGCTGTGTAAAGAGACGTGTATGTCAAGATTGTTTGTCTTAAACAGAAGGCATTAAAATAGTTTGATGGGGAAAAAAAATCACCAAATCCTGGACTGATGAAGCAGGAGACCTTAAAATTTATAAGAATATAAACAGACAGATACAACTGGCGGGGAAGACTGTAATAACGCTACTTAGATTTACGTGAGTTGACCATGCAACTCGTTAACGGCAGGGCAAAACGAGATTAGGGGCTCATCCCCACTAACTCTCAGCCTATCCTTCACTGTTCTGTACTTACACCACCCACGGGTAGTATTTGGCTTCTTTTCAAGTTCTTTTGGTTAAGTTTTCTGGCTGCTTGTTCACTGACCACCCGCCTCTTCCCCCCAGTGTACAGTGCCAGGAGAGCAGGGGACCGGAGACCCCGGTCCTGCAAACATGGTATTTCCCACTGAATTTGCTGAGACTCCCCGTGTGAATGATGGTTTTCACATCAGGCGTTTTGCAAGTTCAGGCTTCACATGGACAACTGTGCATGTGCACTTGCAAGTGATAAATGCCTTAGTACAACCTTCTGGTTTTGAGGTCACTGGTAATATGCAAAACTGGATAACATTTGATTTTCACACTTAGATGAAAAATAAGTTTTATTACATGGTTTGGCTCACAACTTAAGTGGTATAAATATATATACATATACATATATAGTATAGTGGTATAAATATATCTATAAATATACATGTGTTCTTTGCTACACCTCAAATGTCACCATATCATCTTTGGGCTTAGCAAAACAAAAAGATAAAAGGACGTGCATTCTATCTTTCCCTGTGCACATTTTGGTTTCTTCTCTAAAGTAGCAAAGCATTTAGATAAAACAGCAACGTCTGCACCACTGGACACAAGCACTGAGGTAATTGTTGTTCAACAACTTTGCAATGCCCTTTTCTTCTTTAATTAAATTAACCACAAAATGTACAAACACAAATACTGAGAAAAATCTGAGTTGTACAGGAAGAAAGAAAAAAAATGTATGTGCCAGAAAAGGACTTTGTTCCCCACTTCTACCCAGGCAAAGCGGGAGAGGAAAACACAAGTAAAACCAAACCCCTTAATTCTCAGGGAATCTGACCATTATTTATTTATTTATTTTATCCCTGGAAGGCTCTGGGCAAAACAAAAAAAAAAAAAAAAGAGAGAGAGAGAGAGAGAGAAGAAAGAAATCTGCCAAAAGACTCCTTTTAGGCAGAATATTAAGAATAATGGTGTGTTTGCTTTTAAACTGCTGTTGGAATAGGAGAATGTAAGTGATATTTAATTTTGAAAGAGCCACTTTGAGCTGATGCATTCCTTTGGTCATAAAGTTACATGACGAGGTGTGGGGCTATAGCTGTTTTCTAAAAACCTGTGGTATTGTCCATGGCAGGTAGGTGTTTGCTGTGCCACATCTGTTCCGGGTAGAGCTGCAGGTAGAAGAATCTCTCTCCCATCCTCAGAGAGGCTGGGGAACCAGTTTCTTCTCTGCTTGCTGCTACCCTTTTCTTACTCTTTTTTTTTCTTTTTCAATCCCAATGGGGTGATTTGCACATAAAAGTACACGGCATTTTTTTTCAAACCAACTGATCTAGGATTCTGTATGTCAAATGTCCAACTTTGGCAATGCAAAAAACCACATTTGTTTAAAAGACACTGGTACATAAAACACGGTTACTGAAACCCCAATCTTAGGTTCTTAAAACAGATGTGCAGAAAAAATATCTACAAAGAATGGCCATAAAACAAAAAATAAAAACATTTAAAGTAAAAATTACAATGAATTTTCCAGTCATTGTAAACATTTTTCTAATTATTGCTTTTAGAATGATAAATTGCATAATAAATTATGAAGTACTATCATTGAAAAAATAATTATGGATAGATGATTGTCTTTTAGTAACTGGCGAGGCAATGCACAGTCCTTTGCCTCTTTTTATGCCCTGAGAAAACAGTAACTTTGGAGTTCCTTCTTTCAGCTGTAGAGCGTAGGGAAACTACTGTAAGCCAAGATTGCTTTGCAGCATTGAAACTATGTACAAGCAATTGCTACAGGCACCCTGACTTGCCAAGTCATAAATAAAAAAAAATCACTTTGCCAAAAAGTCTTAAGGGTCCATTGGTTCAACTGTTTCTTGCTTGACCTTTACAGGTAACAGAGGTAGTGGGTGACCGTGAGGCAACTTCATAATTGACATATCCGAAGACTCGTAAAGGTTGCATCCTGAGGAGATAAGTCCATTTCCCAGGTTCCTCTGTAAAGATACTTTGAGATTAGCTCCTTCCATTTCCCTTCTGAGCATGGTCAGTATATCCTTCTCCACAACCGATGTTAAGTCGATATTGTCCTCCACTTCTTCCAACTTGTCGGCATTGTCACTGATGTCGAACTTCTCGATCTCCTCATTGATTCGATTCAGGTCCTCCATTGAGAGGCCGGAGGCAGGGGCGACCGGGCAGTTGCCCTTCAGATGGACCTGGAGGCTGCAGAGGTGAATGTAGCTCTTGTGGCAGTGGATGCATTTATGGGGACGTTCCCGCGTGTGGAGACGCTTGTGCAGCTTCAGGTGCACAAACTGGGTGAATTTGGCTGGGCACAGCTTGCACTGGTAAGGCTTCTCTCCAGAGTGGAGCCGCAGGTGGGTTTTGAGATTGCTGGTGCTGCTGAACCGCTTGTGACAAACCTAATGGGGGGTGGCAGAGAAACAGTGAGTGAGTGGGAGGGGATTTTGTGTTTAGATCACAGACACCTAGGACGAGACAGCAGGATGAAGCTGCGGCTTTTTATATCTTCACACTTTCTCACCGGGGGAAAAAAAATCCCCACCTTTTTTATTTAAATATTGCTGAAGAGCATTTCGAGTATGGCTGATGGCAAAACCGTATCAGGTGGATGGATGCTGCCCTAGCAGGCTAAAGGCAACTCTGCTGTCTCACAGACACTGAAGCAGCAGGGCTGGAAACAGCTGTGGCATGGATTTGAATCCTGGGCAGCTTGTCAGGCAGCCCGCCAGGTGGGTTGTGCACACAGGGCAAGGAGGGCACGAGCCCTGGCACCCCTTCGGCCTCCGAGGGAAGTTGTCTCTGTGGTGTGTTACATACCTGACACTCGTGGGGTTTTTCTCCTGTGTGTACCAGATAGTGCTTCTGGAGGTGAGCCAGCTGGGTGAAGCCCTTGTTGCAGGTCTGGCATTTAAATGGTCTCTCTCCGCTGTGTACTCGGAGGTGCACCTAGGGAGAAACAAAGCAATTAACAATTTGCAGTTTCCAGTCCCACAATGAAAGCACTTTCAGATGTTTCCTAAAGTTAGCAGAAGCCTCCCATTGCCAAGATGCACTGCTATCTAGTTAATTAGGTGGCGTCAATATCAAGGCATTATCTCTGCAACCGTTCTTTCTTGGTGGGAGATGCAGTATTAGGCCCAGACTGATAAACAGCCCAACAAACACGGGAGGCCTGTACCTGCTTTTCCCAGAGAACCCAAAGGGAGAAATCAGAGCCTTCCAAGGAGGCTTGTGTACCTTATTTTCCACTGCCTACCTTCAGATTGGAGAGCTGGCCAAAGGTCTTGGAGCAAACGTTGCATTCGTACTTGATCTTCCCGTTCTGCTTCTTCAGTGGGTATGGGAGGGTTTTGTAACCAGTCACATTCCTCTTACTTTTAATGAGATTCATGGCTTCTTCACCGCCGGTGGCGGCCAACACCACTGAGGTAGGTTTAGGTTGCATTATGTGTTCTGAACTGGCTGCTGTACCAGCTGTGGGTGACCCGCTGGTGGGGCTGCACGGCTTGTCCTTCATGCTGGCAGCAGCGCCTGTGATAGAGAAGGCACTGTTAGGTGCTGGTATGAGGAAGTCTCTTGGATGATCAGGCTGCAGCAAACGACGGCCTCCTTCGCTGGGCAGTGAACTGGGGAGCGTGGCGGGGTTCAACATGTGGTGGGAAAGGCTACCTCCGCTGAGTAGGTTGCCATAGAGAGGATACATCCGCGGGAAGAGATTGAAATTGTTGATGCCATTGATATTGTTCAAAGCGCTCAGGTTATTACAGCTCATATTGAATGGAGGTAACAGAAATTTGGGGTAGTGGGGGTTATAGGACGGTAGAAAGGCAGACGGGAGATGGCTGGGGGGTGCATATCCAGGATAAGACCCCAAGCCCTCTGAGCCGTAGGATCCGTTCAAGTAAGAGTACGACTCTCTGTGCTCCTGGGACGTAGGTGCCAGAGGTGAGACTGTGACCCCTGGACTGCTGTGAGGGCTTGAACTTTTTAAACTTTGGTCTGGGCTGCTCCTCCCAGAAGGACTTGGTGTAGTAGATGACTGGATGGGCGAGTGAGTAACGTAGCTGGGTCTGTCCATCCCATATGCTAAGGAAGCTTTCAGATAGTCTTCTGGAATGTGAGGTCGGATTGGGTAGACAACTCGAGGGAAGAAACACCTCTCTGGGCTATAGTTCTTACGCAAGTCATCCAAGTCTTTTTCTGGAGTAACTGGTGAAATGTTGGTCTGGAAGAAGTCTTTTCCCTTTGGAGGATTGGATTCCATTTTCAGGATTTCTTTCACGCTGTGCTCCTTCTTTGGGATGCTTTTCTGATAGAGCTCATCTTTATCAGCACTGTGCTGCTTTGGATTAACGTGTGTTTGTGCTGAAATACAGAGACACGATAATGATTATTTAGATAAGTCACCATTATTATCTCTTTTCAAAACACAGGCTAACTCCTACAAGTTTAGTGGGAAGGACGGGCCACTGTCAGAGAGGAAAAATCATTTAACTCCCCAAAAAATTAACTTCTGTATAAAGAAATGCCTGCTAGTTTGAAGCGTTAATAAAAAGCATTGTTAATTTCAGGGACATCAGCAGTATGTACAGATCTGGATGATGATTCATTTGCAGAGTGATAGTCTCTTCTTTGCAAACTGATTTCACCTTTCTTTCCCCTTAAATTTGACTAGCTTCACTGCTGGATATCTCTTTAAGCTGTATTTCTAATAAATGCGGTAACAAGCATTTGTTCACAGTACAGGTTTACCAGAAGGACTTTACAGAACTCAAGCTCCCAGAAATGTTCCTTACTGAAATAACAAGGCATGACAAATCAGCTTTTGCCAAACCGCAGCAGTCACTTCACCAGCCAGTTCAATTACTTACAGTACCAAAAAAACCATGGCTGGCTAGGATGAAAGCCTTCTTCAAAGAGAAGGTATTCTCCATCAGTAAACAGATCATTACTCATTAAATATACTGCTTAGGAACATCTACAACAAAGCAGACTATTTACTGCAGATTTCTGTGGCATTCAGTCTATGCAAAACTCCTCTGCTTACAGCTGTACTTTATAAAAAAATGCTGAAGCAAAGCAAAAGAAAGCAAGACTGGTCGGCTCCAGCTTAAGTTGAAATGTACTTTAAAAAGAAAAAAAGAAAAAGAAACGCGCATTTAGAAAGAAGTAGAAGCTATCATCATTTGGCTCTGTTCAGCACATACACTGTTTATTTGTATTCAAAGACTCTACCTTGTTATCTGGACATAATAATATACAAACAGAACACTGAAGGATAGAAAAAGAATTCTGCTTTTATCTAATCTCCCAAAGTTAATAGTTATATAATCTTGAAATGACGACTTGTAAGATGTTTTATTATAGGGGAAAAACTACGAGAAGGTTTCGCATTTGTGGTTAGCTTATGTGCAAAGTTTTCCATCAGGAGGTACAAGTCAATGCCGAAGGTATGTGACTTGAAAGCGTTGCGGCCCTTTAGCCAAACTTCTACTTTTGTGACTGACTGTTCTTACTTCGCTAACTGGGGTGAGAAACAGTTGTTTCTAATTTTTGGGAGGACCAGCTAAACCCCGTGAGGAAGATGGGAAAAGGCAATGACCACGCCGCTTTCAACGCAGATTCTTTGCTTCACTATTCACTACCCTCACGGAATCTATCATTTGGCAACATTACCCTATAAGGCAAAGAAACAGCCATTTATTAAACGTATCCAAGAAAACAGCTGCTTTCAAAAGCATGCTCCTGCTCACAGCAACCCGCTTTCACAGTAGCATCTTTTTTTTTTTTTTCGAACAGCCTTATAGCAAGCAAATTTAGTTTGAGATAGGCGGGCGGTTTGCCTATTTTCGAGTTGCGACAAAATGCAATTGAACATAAATATGGCCAGTTAAAATATTTATGATAAAATACAGGGTGTGTCGCACAGCAAGCACATACACCCACAAGTGTGCAGATAGCTCCCCAATTACTTTTCTTGATGTTAAAGTTTAATTCAGAGCCACTTCACAAGCAAACCTACAACAGGTCGTTGTCTGGCATTAGAAACCATTTGCTTTCTTTTGCAATTTTGTCTGTACCCATGGACTAGTAACTAATTTTCTAAATGCCTGCTCGGATTTTAGGGTATGACAGCTAGGTCCTACTAGGTCTAAGAAGCTCTGCAACGGCAGTGTGGATAACGTTATCTACACCTTCTTATCAGCTGCCTGTCACCACACCAGCATCTCTGAGCAAACATTCCCAGTGACACTATCAGCAACGGGAAGTATCGGGATTGGGAAGTATTGAAAGCTGGGGGGGGGGGGGGGGGGGGCAGACTTGTGAAGCCTCGCAGCAGAATAAAGAGATAAATACCACCTTATCAGTCCTGTATTGGTTTCTCTGTGGGGTCTGTCAAGCAGGAAGCTCAAATTGACACTTTTCTTTTTTACAGAAAAAAAAAATAAATCGTGGGGGAGGGGAAGAGGAAGGAGAAGTGCCAGCAGTGCTGGAAAGTGATAGAGAAACCCAGACGCCTGAGCTGGAGGAACGACTCGCTCTCGCTGTCACAAGGGTAGAGCCGAGGGTGGGGACGTGCGTGCCTGATGTGCCGGTGCGAGCCCGCGAGTGACAGAGAGGAAGCTCACATGGAGAACACAACTTTTTGTGCGCAGCCGCCCGCTCGACGTCCCCACTGGACAGACTGAAAATAATGGCTCTTTCTTTCCCTTCAAAGTGCCCAGCAAAGCTTTCCCTCCTATTCATTTCCACGTGCAGACAGAAATCACAATATTTAAAGATTATTTTTCAAGTCTAACTGTGACAACCCTCTTTAGCTTGTAAGTTATCTTTGCTCCCTAAATCTCCTCTTGACTTTTTCCCCAATTACCTGAGCACAAGGAAGACTTGGGAACACCAGAGAGATCAAAATATAAACAAGTGTGTCAGCACCATGTAAAATAAGCAAATGTAACGGCGGCGGCCAGGGAGACGTTCTGATGTTTTATGCTGAACGTGGATTTAAACCAGGGCTGAAACTGATTGAGAGGTTTACAACCTTTCTTGTTGCTCTTAAAGGAGACATACTTCAAAGTTAGAGAGATTTATTTCTTATAAATGTTTGTGTGTTGTGTTTTTTTTTTTAACTTGTGATTTTAGATTTAAGCTCTTACTGATCATAATGTCTCTGTCTCTCTCCTAACATGCATCTCTCTCCCCCTCCCACCCTCCCAACACACACATATATAATAAATATAGGCACACACTCTTCCAAGATCTGTCTAGTTTCTGTGGTCAGGCAGGCACACAGAAAAGAGGTTCATGACAAAACAAGAATAGTGCAGTTGCATTTGCAAGTTACTGATCTGGGGGGAAAAACCCAACAGACGTGCCTCTTTAGCAGCCTGATCCACTTCTCACTGAGGTCAACAGATTATTTGCTCAGATCTGAGATTCGTGAGTGCGTGCGAGAGGAAAAGGGACAGAACTCCTGTTACTTTTAAGTATTAATAAAACGTGAGCAGAGGGGCTGCCTGAAGTCACTCCAATGTGGGTGTTCCAGTCACAGACGGCTGCAGCGTTGTAGGTTTTGCTCATTTCTTGAGCTCCTAGCTGTAGCCTGAGAAAGGCTTCATAAAAACAACGATCTGTTTTTTCTAAAAACTTGAAAAACGGTTGTAGGCAGACAGTAATTTCAATAGTCATTTCAGGAGTGAAATGGTACTGAACACTTTGAGTGGTGAAGCTTAATTATGCCGATTCACATTTTCGATCTAAATTAAGCACCTCTTTTGCTAGTAGAAAGAGAACCTCGAAGTTGTGAAGTAGGCAAAACAAAGAGTGTTTCCACTCAAAATGAGAATGGAGACCAACATTTAGAAGTCTACAATTTGATCATCTGTTTTCTAAATGTGTCCAAGGTAGTGTGACATGCCTTTGAAAACATTTTGCTCAAAGAAGGACTTTAAAGGAGCCTTCAAGTAATCCTCAGTATTAAGTCAACTTCAGATTTTGCAAAGACAACCTTTTATATCATTTAAAAATCATTTTCCTCAGCCCTTTTGAAGGTTCCAGTAGGCACTTTTTAAACAAATGCAGATGTTTCCTCTCAACCCAAACAGAAAAGCTTTAAAACCAGAAAGTGAAACTGACCATAAACAAAAGGGAAAGCGAAGGGTGTGCTTTAGCTAACGACAAATTTATGAGGGCCAGCATAAAGAAAGCAAGAATAGATCACATTTTAAAACCAAGCATTAAAAAGTTAACCTTCACAGTATACAGAAGATTAGGTAAGACCTCACTGAAACGGTTCATGAAACAAAAAAATTGCCAAATGCTTCCTAAATATGCAAATTATCTTCCCTGAACTCAAACTTCTTTCTGAAGCTTGACCAAAATAAGATGTCACCTGCCTGTGCTTGACTGATGAGACAAACATGACATGAATAGCAGGAAGTTGCATCATATGACTGCAATACGTGAACATTATTATCAAATAGTCATGTCCTGAGTCAATGCAATTGTATTTTGTTTTTAGAAATAAAAAAACACTGTTACCCTCTCCACCCTCCTTCCCAAAATAATGCTGTTATGATAAGTAGGAATGAAATGCTAGATAATGGGGAACCCTAAGCAAATTTCCTCGGTCTGTTTATTAATCCAAATGCCTATCACAGACAAAAAGTTGATCTAAAGGCCCACTGGAATGATGTTAATCACACGTAACAATTTACAAAGACTAATTTTTTTGGCCAGCAGGACACAGAAATCTTCCCATCACACTTAAAACCATTTACTGCACAACATCACGATGTCTGAAGGTCTCAAACTTTGATGGAAAATAACATGAGTAGTCTCAAAACAGGCAGAAAGGAAAAGGGAATGTGTTGAAATGAGACTCAGTTTCTTCCCCCAGGACAGAGTGGAGTCTTGCTTCTACCACTGTTGTGCAACCCTTGCAGGCACTTTAGCATCTACTCGAGGTTACGTAGCTCCACTCGGAGCTAATCATGGCCATGCAGGTAGGTGTGTGCTTCAGCGTCTGAAGGACTGGGTCAAAGGCCTCAATTCAAGAAAACACAGAGGACATGGTTAAACCCGTAACTAAGTTCATGCCTAATTGCTGTCTTGGATCTGGATGCTTTCCTTCTACGGTGCAAATGAACTAACGCTAGAGAAGTTACCTTTAATTTGAAAGTTTGCTGTTACAGAGGCAAGTAGATGTTATATGTGGATGTGTAAATATATTTATGCTCTAAAGTGGTAGTTCTCTCATTTTTGAGGCCACTAATTACAGGAAATAAAGCCAGAGAAATTCTCTGATACATTTTTCCCCAGAGGCCCATTCCGCTCAGGTGCTTAGAGAGGATCAGAGGTGCTGAAGGTCAGGACTGTGATCCCAAAACCCCTGAGGTGCCTAAAGCACCTGCTTATGGTTGGTAAAACTGAGGTGACACTGGGAGTTCTCCATCAGTCTGTGTCCTAGGCGGCCTTTCATGTAACCAGCGAAGGCACAGCTCCTCTAAAACCTCCTGTGGGCACCAGCACCCTCAAGACATGGAGGAGGGACACAGCCAGAAGCAGTGCACCATGGTTGTGGCCTGGCGGTGCCACTGCGCCACACTTCCGTCAGTGTGTGTCCCAGCATGGAGGAGCCCTGTCTTCACTCTCTGGTGAGACTCAGCTTTGCCTCTCTTCTTCAGAGGGCACCAAAACCAGAAGCCAGGAGCTGGGAGAGGTGGTGATGCTCAGCCGCTCCTCCAAAGGAGGCCATGCCACTTTGAAACACTGAATTATCACTGATTTTTTCAGCTGGAGAAGGCCTTCCTCAGGAGGTGGCTGGTGGAAGAGTCCCCCCGAGCACTGATCTTGCCCTCAAAGACTGTGTTAAGGTGTTTTGAAGGGGCAAAGCCCCACGTCTGCAGCCAGTGCAGGATGTTAACAATTCAGGGACAAGCTTTCTGCATTTTAGTCATAGGTGAATGCAGCGCGAGGAGGCCAGGGACAAACTTGCACTAGAGAGGTTGAAGAGGCAGTGGGATGCTTGCTAATTTTAGATTTAACTAGAAGTGGCCTGTGAGGAAGGGGAAGAAGAGAGCTGCACAGTGCTGACATTTCCTTTAAACTCATCTGGTTCCAGTATTAATGCTAGAAAAACACCCCCTCCCGTGCTGCGGCTACAGACCCATCAGCAAATAAGCATCTTTGAGAGAACTCTGGATTTTTTTCCATATTTTTCAAGAAAGGGAACTGAAACATTAAGAATCCTCAGTCCTTCCAGTACATGAAGGGTTTCTTGCCTAACTGTAGGCCTCAGGCCTGAACATGTTTGTCACAAAGTCAAAGGATAAAAAAGTGAGAGCTATTGCTAATGGTGGAAGATACTTAAAAAGCTGAAGAACTGTTGCTCATTTTTCTGAACTGCTATTTTCTTTGCATGGAAGAAGTTAACATAAAATATCTAAGTGGTTTAAACAGCATTATCTTCAAAAAGAAGAAGGGATACTTTAACCTCAATGCCTAGAAAGAGTGGCCTTTCTAATGTTAAGGCTGAGCTACACAATTGTTGCTTAAGATCCAGTCTCTTCAAATCCACATATTAAATCTACTTTTATTAGAATGGGATGTTCTGCACATGTCCAGTCAGCCCCAGTTTTGACCTGAGTAAGAGTAACTGGGTAATTTGTTGACATTTTGCAAATACATTCCTCGCTATTCCTGCAAGGTAACTTAAGGTAACAGCCAATGCAGTAAACTGTGTCTGTATTTGTATAGCCACCCCACTAGTGTCCAAACATCTCTGGCTAGAACTTTGCAAACTCCTTGTCCATGGGAACCTTTAATGTTGTTGACTTGTCCCACCTGCAAGCCCCAATATAAGGCCAACAGTTCATCATATCAGGAAATAAAACCACACAGCGAGTGTCAAAATGACACATGTGCAAAGATGACAGAATCAGTGAGATATTTCTTGAACAGGGAATACAGAAGGATAGGACATCCCTCTTCCCCTTCCCTCTGCTATAAAAAGAAAGTAAATTTTCTTCTATAGTGTGTTACATTTAGTAGGGAAAGAGGAAGACCAAAACCTGGTGAAAGGGAGACATTCATGGAAGACAGATGTCCTTTTGCTTAATTTCAATCTGTGATGTCATTTTCATGATGCAGGGTTACATTTCAGCTCTAATGACCCCCAAAGTAACACTGATACTTTATAACCCATTATTTGTTGCCAAATAACAGCCAAGAGCCCTTTATATAAAAAAAATTTGCTAGCAGTTTTTGCTTCAAATTTCAGCGTAGGTGCTGGCAGAAGGACAAAAGAATGCTCTGCTGGATCTCAGAGCAGCTAACAGGAGGCAAGGAAGCCTTAGAATTGGATATGAAGTCAGCAGGAATCAGTCCCTCTCTTCAAGGGGCTCTGAGTGAGATGCTATGCAGTGATTAATGCTATGAGTAGAGCACTGACGCTGGAAATGGTCAGAAACCACAGCGGAACCCAGAGATAAACTCCTGGAAATACCTCTTCCCCCCTGCTATTATTTTTGAACAGAAAATGAAAGCTGCAGTATGCAGCCAAGAAATGGGGACAGAAGTATTTTCTGAGCTTAAAAAATGAGTAACCAGATGAGAAGACCACATGAGGTTTTCTCCGAGAAGATAAGTAACCTTAGATACAAGACCTGAAGAACATTATATAGTCAACATATCTTTTGTCGACACCTAGACAGTCACGTTACATGGCCACTTCCTTGTACAGTAAGGGCAGCACTTCGGAAAAATGACTGGAAAGCCTTCAGTATATGCTATCAAAGCAGATTTTTGCCCAATGTACTACAAGGTCTGGACTTAAAAGTCTGCATGTGAACCAACATCTACAGTTCTGAAGGGAGAGGATATTTTCAGGTTGTCTGTCCAGAATTTCATCAGATAATACAAAGATTATAAAAAAGTAACTGTTGAGATTTTTGAAAATCTGTTTACATTTGAACACGCACAGAGATCCATTCTGTTGTGCTCTTTTTTTTTTTTTAATTCCCCTTTTCCACTCCAAGCTACCTACTGTGACACAACAGATGATGCAGCTATGTAATTATACAACTTATTATTAGATCATACAGGCAGAAGAGACATTACTAGCATTCTTTGTTTATACTGTAATCCACTTACTGAGGTTCATCATTGTCAGCTCTCTGGAGGAGGGATAGTGCAGCCTCTCTGCAAAGTCTCGGCAATACCACACAAGCAGCTCTTGGTTGGCAGGGATGGGCTTGATAGTGTAGAAGTAGATGTTCATTCCATTCTGACAGGCTGCCAAGTTCTGTTCCTGAACGGAGTAGCCAGGGTTTACATAACGCATCCAGTTGCTCTTGTCCTCGTTAAATCCATCAATGAAGTGGTGAAGCTCACCACTTGAATAGATCTGGAACAGAGAGGAAGTGCCTATGATTATATATATGCATAATATACGACATGTGTGCACAGAGTCCAGAGTGGAAAAATGATAAGCTTTTTTTTTAATAGAAAAAAAACGTGAGCAGATATTTCTGAAGTAAGAATTCAAGCGGGGTTTCTTCCTATTCCATGTATGATATCCTCTGTGTTAAGAAAAGAAGTGCTTATTCAAAGGCAAGAAGTACACAGCTACCTTTTCCATTTCTACTCAGCCTTTGCGTCTCGGCTAGTGTGGACAAATCAGACACAAAATCTGAAACACAAAGTACTCTCCCTGCGTGAACAATCTGCCTTAGAGTCCTTTTCCTGGTGCTGTGATGAACAAGTGGGTGATGCTAATGACTGCAGGTCTGAGTGCGTGCTTGCATTAATGCTTTGAGTCACCTGTGTATAAGACTGACTGGCTGTGCTACGTCAGAGTCTTTCTCGCCTTTTTCTATGGCCTCTGTACTTGCAGTTTCCTACCACCCCCGCCCAAAGGTTTAAACTATGCAAACATCCTCCACCCCCCCCAGAGTCCTAAAGCAACACTTGCTCATAGTTGGACTGTAGCCCTTTTGTAGAAAGGCTGGGCGAGGCAGAGATGAACTTCACCTGCCATAACTTAGCGAAGACCTGGAAAGGGGCCAGTCGATGAGAAGTCACTTTTCCTATCGAGGGACACGCTCTGGCTTGTTCCACAGAGAGGAACGAAAATGTGGAGCTAAACGCTGCTCAGCAGCTTGGGGGAGAAAGTCCCAACCAGTGGGAGAAGCCACTCTTTCTTAAAGAGGGAAAATAAAAGAAGCATTTAGGAAAAAAAAAAAAAAACTCCAGGAGAAATGTTTGTTAAGGACACATCCCTTGCTCTCGGGGAGAAGTGGCTCCACGCTGGATGAAACGGGGTTCCCCAGTTTCACCAAATAAATGACCAAACGAAGGGAGCAGCCTACCCCAAGACGAGCCTCCCTGGGCAGGAAATGCCTTTCGGAAGGAGAGATACAGCTTATCTCGGGGAGGAAAACACTGGGCAGCCTGATCCTGCCTTTGTGCCTGCACCAGGATCCGCTGGGACGGGGTCCGCTGGGCCCTCTCCTCGCCTCCCCGACAGCCGCGGGCGCAGAGGGACGAGGCGGCCTTGCCCTTTAACGCGGGCCGTAAACACCAGAATCACTTTCTTTAAGAGTAACTTCCTGTAAACCGAGAAGGGGGAAATACATGTGGCCTCATCAAAGCGGCCTGCGAGAGATTTTGCGGTGTGTTTGTTATGAGAAAATGGAAGGGAGCCGGGTGAATTTCTGCTGTCTCAAGAGGAGCCTTCAGGTTGCTCCGCTCGCAAACTTCCAGGAACGGCGCGGGGCTGTGGCGCTCAACGCCAGCCCCGGCCGCTCCCCGGAGCTGGGGATGGGATAAGATGAGATGGTGGATCGGGCCCGGCGAGGGTCGGCGTATGCCCCGCCGCCCCAGCGGCTCCCACCTCTTCTGGGGAAGACGAGGGCAGATGTGCTGAGTCACAGCACGGTTCCCAGAAATGACGGTGGCCCCGGGCAGCCCCGCTTGCCTTGAGCGTCCCCCCGCGTGTGCCGCGGGTCTTCCCGCTCCCACCAGCGAGCCCCGCATGTGTGCAGTCAGTGACAGGCGGCAAGAAGCCATCTCCCACATTTTCCTTCCCATACGCAGGCCTGCTTCAGACCCCTAGGAAAGAATTAATCTCTGGTGCAGCAGCGTGTCGTGCATCAGTCAAGAGGTTACGACAGGGAATTTAATGACGCTTAGATGGCTCCTAGGATATTATTCCCGAGGATCCCCCCGCATTCAGGCTTAAAATCACATCACGAAAATGATGTCGTCTTTCTCGCTGCCAGGTATGAATGAAGCAAGATGGCTAGCAGCCCCTCTCCTCAGAGTCTGCAGTATCACTGGCAGGGCTAGGGGAGCACACCAATCCTTTTCTACGTCAGACGCAAGCTCCCAAAAACTTCAGCTAAAAGAAAATTTTCGTAGCCTTACGAATGCGAAAACAGCTGCCTGCTTTGCAAGAATACTCATGCAAATTACTGCCTGTGCAATGCTGTATTACATCGCATGAGGACGATCTGAGAAAACCAAAATGATGCAATTAGGCAGGAAGAGCGGGGTGTGGGGAATGCTGGTGCTTGCCCTGGGTTTCACCTGGATGTGAGGTTGGGATGTTGCTACGGCAGGCAGGCACCTGGGCACAGAGGCTTGGATGTACTCCCAAATCCACTGATTTAGACACAACCTAAATGGCTAGAAGGCAGCAAAACAAATCCATGGGAGAAGACGGGGCTGAAGGAATGTTCTCTAACAATTAATAATGGGTCTGCAAAGGAAACTGAGGATTATGTTAATTGATAAACTGGGAGCATATTCCCCAGCACAGAATTCCCAAGCCAAAACAAGTTGGCTGTTGTTCTCTTCCAGCTTATAATGCAAAGTAGGAATTAGGCATCACCTCTAATGTTTGTTTGCCATTAATGAATTTTCTCTTCACTAAGATCCATGGGCTGCTCTTTTAACGCTTTCTGAAGCATACTAGAAAAGCCTACAACTTGAATGATACATGCTGAAGATCACCACCTCTGTGTTATAGTAGTTCTATTCAACACCCAGGAAAAAATGCTATAAAATATACCATGATTCCAGAAAAAAAACATATTATGCAAGTACTTTCACAGCTTCTTAATAGCTGAAAAAATTAGGTATAAGCGACATTTGCATAAACAAGAATGACTTTCTATCATGTGAACATTTCATGTGAAGAAATGCAAAATAACCTGCCCCTACAGCCAGCAGCAGAACTATTTCTTTATCCGACCAAGCACCAATTTGTTTCAGGGGACACAACCAGGAAGGGCCGGGCATCTCCCCTGCTCTCTCCACCCACAGAGCCCCTATATCCAAGACAGCCAGGCTTTTACTCAGCTCACCACATTCACTCTGCTTGTGCGTGGCAGCAGTGTACAGAAGTTGCCCCCTGCATTCACGCAGGTCTGAAGCAGGAAGTGACCCAGCTTTTCAGCTGTACTCATTTAGTGATCTGCTTACTGCAACAACATGGTGCTGTTTTTTCCTGCTTACCCGCCAAAAGTATTTTCTGTTCGCATTCTTGGGAACCGTATTGCTGGTATAGATCTCTCCTACCAGGGGTCCAAAGCGCGTTCCTTTTGGGATGTACTCTTTGCTTATAACTCCAGTGACCTACAAGAAGAGCAGCACAGGGTCAGTCCATTGCCAGCAGAAATCGAAAATTTTTCCTTCCTCTCCCCTGCCCCCCGAAGTTAGAAGGTTAAACAACTAATGCAACAAATTTTTAGTGACAGCTCAGCAAAACAGATATACTTAAAAACCACATTGTACATGATAATGAGCAGGTTTGTTAGATACTAACATCTTACCGAGCATATAGAAGACAAAGATGAATACAGCCTGAAAAATTTGTTTTGTGGAAATACAGTTACAAGAAGAAACAGTAAACGAAATCTACAGACTGTCAAATACCTTCAAAAGTTATTTTTCCTATCAAAGGCAACCCCCAAAAGTGTAGTTCCAGCAAACAAAAATATTCAAGAACTATCAATCACTTCACAGCTACCACAGCCAACTATTCTAGTAAGTTAGGAATTGGAATGACTGCCCCTCCAGGTCAAAATGAAACCCCCCCCCCCCCCCCCCCCCCCAGCTCCCTTTCACTCTGTACCCTTCCTGATAGCTAAAAGGAGAACAACAAAAAAAAGACCTACAATCCTCTCATCAGCGGTGGCATACAAAACAGAACACGAAATGGCTTTGGGACATGTACTCACAGATCACCCTCTTTTATAAAAAGGAGGCAGCAGTTCCGGTAACACATGTCAAGTGGGTTTGGTCAAAAAGGCGTAAGGGTTTTGATGAAAATGCTCCACTATGCTAGGTCTAAGAAATGTACTCTAGTTGTTCAGCTTCCTTCTTGACAGTAATTATACCAAAAAAAGTCACTGACCACAAATCAGGAAGCAATTCATCATTATTCAGAAGAACGTGCCTTAGAGTAACCCTTTGCAAAACACTGCTGAGTTATTGGTTTTGTCTCTCTCTGTTCCTCAGCAATCTTCTTAAATTTAATATAGCCAAAGAATGTTTAAAAACCAGCAATTCTGTAAACCAAAAAACCCAAGACTTTGCAAGATCGATCCTGCTTCTCGGACGGGGATAAAAAGGAAGGTAAAAAGCCTATTAATTCAGTATTGTAACAAAACTTCTATGGCAAAATGTATCAATCATGTTCCCTTCACACATCTTGCCACTTAAAAATTGTCTTTTCACTCATTGGGATCTCAGAACAAGACAGTAATAGCAGAGGTTGTTGATAAACACTGAGAATGGGGATTACTGCTGTCTGTACTCAGCAAGGAATCAAGGTTCTTACCAAAGCAGATTAGCAGGCACCAAACCCTGCAGATAGCTCACTTCTGTGAGCTTTTATTTTCTTTGTAACAGCCCATCGTGGCAAAGGACAGTAAAAACCTTGGGCTGTAGGCACCACTTCACAAATTAGCTGAGCCCTGTGATTTTCTCATGCTACATTTTCTTCTGTTGTCTCACCTTCGGTGTGAGAGAGGAAGAGAGACAGAGAAATACTTGTCTGTGTACTGGTTAAGCTTAAAAATCCCAGTAAACAAGTAGTGCCCAGCATAATTTCACGTTAGATGTCAAAATAAAGGGAACAAATAACAGCCACAGCATCAAGGAGATAATCCACCCGGAAACAGATTGCTGGGTGTATGTGGTGTGGTTGTTGTTTGTGCTTGTCTGTGTTTTAACATGTGTTTCAGAACACCACACCAAAAAAATAACGTCAACAGTAGAGGTAGTTAAATGCTCCATTGATCTGTGCATCTGGACTGAAGAGAGAGAAAAGGGACTTCCAGAAATTTTCCTACACCTACCACAAGCTGAAACAAGCTCAGTGGCTCAGTTTTATTTTTGTCTTGCTTGTGCATTTCTCATAGAGAGCTGAAAAAGGCAGATGTTCTTCTCATCTTCCCCATATATCTTCATTTACATCCATCTGGCCTCTCAAGAAAAGTTCACAACCAAGCTACAGCACACCCTACCAGTTTGACTGCAAGGTAGCCTGAGTCTCTTTTCACGGTTTTAAAATATCTTGCCCTTAATTAAAATGACTTTAATGAAATTCTCAGAATCTCTAGAAGTCACTCCTTGAACTAGTCAACTTGAAACACTCGCTGTGCACTGGTGGCTCTGACACAGCAGATACTTTTTGATATCCACCTTAGATACAGCGTTTGCTTCTCCCCTGGTGCGGCAGAACATGAAGGCAGCTTCTCACCCCGTACCTATCAGAAGGGTGTTTTGGCAGAAGATGTTCTGGGTGCTTTGTTAAACCGGTCTAAAGCTGCCCAGCTGAGTTTTAACCAAGGGTTGCTTTCTGATCAGTGATTCTTGGCCTCTGCTGTGTCCCCAGGAGCTCAGCCACTGTGTTTGAGGAGGGCTACCCTCCAGGAGAGGGGCACCATCAGTGCCAAATCAGCGGCTGGTTCCACGCCACCATCAGACCCCCTGCTCAGGCAAAAAGGGGCTCCTGCCCCACTGTGGTGGCTTCGGGGGCTGCTCAACAGGAGCCCACGAAGTACAGAGCTGCCGAGGGCTGTAGGCAGAGCAGCGAAGGAGCCCCACATCAAGCCTGAGGGGAAGCTGGCTCCCGGCTGCCGACAAGCCATCGCAGAGAGGCATTTCAGACTTGTGTCCACCAGGTGTCCTTCAGCACATTTCTCCCTCTCTGATGAGACCTTGTGAAACAGTCTCAAGGCAGGGAACCACAGAGGAGCGTGGCCTGAGCTCTCCCTGTGCAAATAAAAGCCTACTGCCCTTATGCAGCCTCTGCAAGCGTGCCGTGCCTGAGCCACGCAGGAAAGGAGCACGATGCTATTTGCAGAACAACATCTTCTCTACCTGCAAACACTTATCCCCTCTCTCCTCAAGCTACAGCCACTTGAAAACTTTTAGCACTCCCACAAGCGGGCCTCTGACACTTTTCTCCTTTCACTACAACATCATTTGTACCACGAAGGTTAAATCAAACCCGAGCATCACCACGTTTAACACCAGCTCCCGGTGCTGCGGGACGGGGATGCACAGCAGGGACCCACGCTGGCAAGGGGCTGCCCACGGTGGGAAGAAACAGCGGCTGCACCCTGATGAGGGGCTGCAGGGAAGGAACCCGGTACGTGGGGGCACGGGGGCTGTGTGGCAGGGAGCACCCAGCCCAGGGACCGCCGCGTCCCTGGAACTGACCAGGGTCCTAATGCAGCGCCGGGGGCCGAGCCGCCGCGCCGGCCACCAGCCCTCCTGCTGAGACATTTCGATGCTCCTGTGCTTCATCCGACCCCATGGGAGCCCTTCCAGGGGATGCTTTATGGGCAGCGCTGACCTCCCTGCCGTCTCAGCATATCTGTCTTCATCAGTGGGGTGGGTTGCATGGGTTGCAGTGTGCATCCCGACCAGCCCGCAGCTCCCGGACGAGAGAGCGGGTCTGAGTCTGAATTCGGTATTAAAAAGCACTTTAAGAGACCAACGCTCCTACATCTTTGTGTGGAGTGAGGGCACTGGAAGTAAACAACAACTCCTATGAATTCTGAAAGAGGAGGATGTTTTGCAATGGGGCCAATAAATTGCTTTAAAAATAACAAGAACAAAAGAGCGAAATAAACCTTACTGGCTTCAGTGCACTGTGAACTAACAGTATTTTCCAAATGTAAATCAGGGCAGGCCATCGTGTGCCCTGGAACAACACAGATTTTTCTTCACTATGAGATTTACAGTTGCATAAGCCCACATAAATTCAACCCCTTCACTCAGCTAGCACTTTTCTAAAAGGGATGCCATGAGAGGAAATGTTTCCAGACTGCTTCCTCTCTGATTGTATATTAAAGAAATAAAATAAAAGCTGTGCACGAGAGCAAGTCTCTGAGGTCAGACGGGTACACTTGGCAACAGTTCCAAATCACCACTTCAGAATTCAGCGTCCATCCCTTATCAGAGGAACGCAACCAAGTCATGGGTTTGCCGAGATAGGTTTCTCCCTGTCAAACTCACGGACCAGGATGGGGCACTAACAGCCTTCAAGAGAGCAGAATAACTGGCGTTTGGTGTCAAGAAGGGCTGTTTGCTCTCTAAGGACTGAGACCAAAGGGAAAAATTATCCAAAAAAAAAAAAAGCTTCTAAATGTTCACATGCAAAGGATTATTCACATACGGCCTGCTAGAGTGTGATTTTGGCACCGTGTTTCATCATTTTTTGTCAACTGCGAGAACTGAAGCAAAGATAAATAATTCACGCATAGAAATAAATAAATGCCTTCACGTAAATCTAGCAGCCTAAAATGTTACAAGCAGTAGTAATTCATTTTTCAAAATGCTGACACATACTGTGAACTCATAATGAAAAATGTGTCCTTCAGAAAAATCCCCGATCAAGATCCAAGAATAAACAAGAGTATGATGTGTCACGGACTCCCTTGCAAATTCAGTAAACCTTTACAGAGGCGCTACTTGCTTGACAAAGCATGCAAGGAAAAGAAACACAGAATGCAACCCTCCCCAAACAACAGCAGTTGTACTTCCTCCCTCCTAGGCAGGCACGCAGTACTTTTCCTACTCCAAATGGAGATATTGTGCTAATCATGACAGCCTTAGCAGTCCATGATCTAATCATGACAGCATTTAGCATTTCACAAGCGATGTATTATATATGTTTTTGTCAATAAATTGACTCAGCATTTAAAACTCTCAGCCAGATGAAGCCACAGTTCCCCCGAAAGTTAACAATGAAGACAGCTCACATCTGAAATCCACTGGCGAACACGCACGCATGCATCCCCCGAAGTCTTACCTCATCCTGTTGCGAGTGAAAAAAACCCACCCTATCGGGCTGTCAGGACACCAGTGGTTTTCCATGAGGTCAAAACCAGGATCAGGCTCCCTCTCTGACCCCACAAATGCCAGTGTGTAAGCACAACACACACCCAGCCCCAATCCCACTGAACAAAATCAAACTTGTAAGGCAGATAGAAAAAAATCACGCTTCAGGTCAGGAGTTGCAAGAAGACAAAAGGGTTATGCCATTTGCAGCTATCTCACCCCACAGACAAGCAGCAGACGAGTGACCTGTCCATACACTTACAGCATGGGAGCTTTCACGTTAAAAAAAAAAAAGAAAAAAGGAAAGAAAAAGGGTCTTTCTTTCAGGGCTATATTAGAAATTGCCAGGGCTCAGAAGTTGCTACTGCTCCTGACGGTAGGTGCTACTCGGTGCAAATAAACGAGCATGGGGAACTTGGGAGAACAAAAGGAGGATGTCCTATATTCAGACTCCCACTAGCAAGGAGCTGTACGGGTCACGCTTGACAAGGCAGAAGTAGGAATCTCTCAACAACTTTTCTTTCCCCCCACCTCCTATACGGAGATCATAGCAATCCTCCCACCCTGATTCAGCCAGCTGAGCTACAGCGCGAGGAAATTGCACGCTGGTATTTCCAAACACACCACTGGGAATTTTGAAAGCTCCTCGGACACCCGCCGCCGCGGCAGCAGAACCAGAGCCAGAAGCCCGAGCAGCCAGCCCGTTCCCGGACGGCTGCCCGGACAGCCCAGAGCTCGCTCTGCATCGCACGCGGAGCCGCAGCTTTCTCTCCCCCCAAAAGTAAGGCCTGTCTCCCGATGCAAAAAGGCAAAACAAGGTTGGCGCTTTTTTTTTCGGGAGCACGTCCTCCCTCTGCCAAGTTCTGCGGGGCAGGGCAGGGCAGATGTGAAGAGAAGAGTGATTTTACATGGGAATTTAGCTCTAACCTCTTAGCAATACTTCCAGGCATCATACGAGGCGCTGCCAAGCTAAATTCCTAGGTGCCAATACCCTCCAGCCGGGGGTCCGGCCCTATTTCTGTCTGCAGGATTAAACAAGTACCTGCTCTGGAAGGAAATATTTGATAGGCACAGATGAGTGTACCTCTTCTTTTCAGCTCTGTGGTCAGTGTGTTTAGCCAAAGTAGAAGCACAGGTAATAGCTGCTATACCACAAGTCTCAGCACAAGGAGAAATGAAGGGTTGTCCCTTGGGTTATTACCCTGCCGAACATCACACCTAGCTATAATAGCTACTCTATATGAAGGAGTAAACACAAAACCAAATTGCTCATCCGGGCTCATTTCTTTCCAGCCCTTCTGAAACAACAACAAAGAATGTACCCACTCCAGGGACGAGGATAGGACGGACTCGCACGGCCAGCTACCAGTGAAGATACTGTCCCAGATAAACACAAGTTAATTTAAGCTACGGCCATCCTGCTGTCAAACTTGCAGCAGTTCTACCATCACTTCCTTAATCGATATGCCGGTGTTTTTAAGAATTTAGGAAGTCGGGAACACGGCAAGCTCATGAAAAGAATAAAGCAATTTCATAACCAAAGGGAAAACAAAAAGAAATAATTAAACACATTTCCAGGAATTTGTTTTTTTTCCCTCTACTTTTTTTTTAAAGCTATTTATTGGACAACCGAGGCACTTTAATCTCTGAGCCAGAGGCAATGAATGGTCCTGGCAAACAGCAGTCTAGAAATTGGCACAGAGAACTGCCCCACAGTTTAAATATGCTTATTCAGATGCTGCTCAAATTGTGTGAAAATTTAACTGTTTGCGAATTGGTACAGACCCGGCTTGAGGGACAGGCTGGCTGCGAGTTCCAATGAAAATACTACAGGACAGATGACCAGTTCGCAGGTTCTTAAAAGCAATATGAGGGTCCCGTCTGAAAAGTCGGTGGGCAGCATTTGTTGGTGGTGGTGGTGCGTGCGTGTGTGCATTAAAGAGTGGAAGCCAGGGTGAGCGCACGCTTTCCAAAGCGCCGTGATTTGGCTCGTCTGACTCCAACCTTCCCCAGAGCATTGCCGCTTACCTCTTTGCAGTTCGATGCGTATTTGAAAGTCAAGTTCCTTGGCAAGGAAGCCTCTGCCTGAGTTAGGGTGCCTCCGTCGGCGCTGGGATCCCATGGGTGGTCGTTTACAATGTACGTGCACTTCTCTTCAAAATCGGCTTCCGTCCACAGAGTCATGTCAGCATCCTCCATGTCCATTTTCATTGTCCACTCTCTCCCTTTCACCAGATTCTTGAAACTCACAGCGTCCGAGCTACACTGTGTAGCAGCCTGGAAAATAAGAAAACAGCCTTTAATCCTCATTGTCCTTCAGTGTTGTGGTTTCCGTTGAGACAGCGTGACTAATACAGTAGTCTGTGACACTTTAAAAGCGTACGCAGGATAGTTGGTACAGTTGAGTAATAGCCAAAAAGCAGTGTAAACTAAGCTGCTCTGACTGAAGCAGCGCCTTAAAATGCCAGCCTCGGTAATAACGAGGAGGGAACGAAAACAAAAGAGGAAAAAATCCCCAGGCTGACAACTGCTTTACCTTTTTCAGAGCCTCTCCTTAATGCCTCAGAGGAAAAAAAAGTACTCCATGCCGAAGAAAACGCGGGGTCATGGCCGCGAGACCACTTAGTTGCCTGTGGAAAGGCTGCCTCAGAAAAGTGTCACAAACAAGGAGAGGAAGAGGAAAGGAGCTGCTGTCTGCGTCTGAATGAAGCTAAAAATGGAAAGCGCATGTTGGAAGAGCGGAACCCAGCCTTGCCTTTTCCAAATGGGGAAGCCTGAACTTTCCCACCGGCTTTCAACACACAAACAACTTTCAAAACAACCTGGCCCCCCCCTCCTCCTCCTCCTGACGTCCCCTTATCCTTTGGCATGGGAGGCTGAGAGAGCCGACATCCTGCCAGCATCACTGCAGCAACAGCCCTTCACAAAGCACTGCAACATATTCCCGGGGACCAAAAAAAAAAAAAAAAAGAAAAGAAAAGGAGCGGGGGGGGGAATTGAAAAAAAAAAAAAAAGAGAGAGAAAAAAAAAAGTAAAAAAGTTCTTGTATCCCTTTTGATTTTGACGGCGCCTCTGAGAATTACTCGCTCAAAGCACTGAGTAGGATTCCTCGCAAGATAAATTCCTTCCAGTCCTCCTCCCCTGCCCCTTTCTGGCCGGGGCAAAAGCTGTGCGAGGGCGCACAGCGCCGGGCAGGTAGCAGGACGCCGTATCCGCAAGGTAAATAAAGGACCAAACTCCGTGCCTGCGCCGGGAACGGCGAGCAGCCGGGCAGGCGAGCTCTTCCCTTCTTTTCCTGTCCTTTTTTTTTTATTATTTTTTTCTCCTTCTCGGCAAAGGCAGCCAAATTCCCGGCAGGAGGCACGGCGGGGCGAGGAGCTCCCAAAGCCCCGAGCCGGGGGCTGGGGGGCGCCGGGCAAGGGCTGGAGGGGGCCGGGGGCGCTGCCCCCCCGGGGACAGCACCGGCGGCCTCGCAGCGTGCCGAGGCGGGCAGGGCTCCGAGAGAAAACCCCCGGGGAGCCGCCGCCGAGCTCGGGGAGCCGGGACCGGGCTCGTCCCGGCGGGGAGCCGACCCCCGGCCCCCGGTCCCCCCCGGTCCCCCCGGTCGGGGAAGGGCCGAGCCCGGCGGCGGCTCGGCGGCATCGCGCTGCTTACCGGGGCTGAGTCGGCGAGCGTTTCCCCGCAGAAGCCCACCGTCCGAGGCGAGCCTGGCTCATAT
Source organism: Anser cygnoides (assembly GCF_040182565.1). Taxonomy (NCBI): domain Eukaryota; kingdom Metazoa; phylum Chordata; class Aves; order Anseriformes; family Anatidae; genus Anser; species Anser cygnoides. Next base: position 74,928,608 of record NC_089875.1, read on the forward strand.
CTACCGAGTAAACATTTCTCCTTCCTTCCAGCCGCTGGGTCCCCGGGAGACTGACTCACACCTAGCGCCTCCGCTCCCTGCCGCTCCTCCTCCCGCCGCAGACAGGTGCTGCCCGCCGCGCTCGCTGCTTTTGCCTCTCGGAAACACTGGAGGGCTGAGTGCGACAGCAAAGCTCTCGGCAGCCCGCTCCCCTTCCCTCCCTGCCCCGGCTTCCCAATGAGCCGCCCGGCTGGTGCGCCGCCGGCCGCCCGCGGGAGGTGGGGCGATACCTGCAGCCCCAGCCCTCGGCGCCGAGCCGGGCAAACGCGGATCTCTTTGCTCCTTTTGCCCCCTTTTCGGAGGTTTTTTGCTCTTTTTTTTTTTTTTGCCCGGCCAGCAGGACCGCACGGCAGGGGAGAGCCGGGCGCCGCCGCTGCTTTTGCCACACGGGGCCACCTTCCCCACGCGGGGACCCCTTCCCCACACACGGACCCCTTCCCCACGCGGGGACACCCCTTTTATTGCCAGACATTCATTTTTTTTTCCCGTGCTGTTTGAAGCTCACAGCCCCAAAGGTCCCCGTTCCCACCCCCCCACCCCCCCCGCCTTTAAGTATACAGGATGCTCTAAAAATTGCGCCTCCAAATGCCTTCTAGGTTACAGAGCGAGGGTTTGAAACTCTGATTTAAAGCCCCTACTGTCAAATCCGAGAGATTACAGAGCTTTGATATGCCCATTCCAGGAGTCTCCTTGTTTTGATTTTATGCCTTTCTAGACCCTCCTTCTAATCAACGTTTGTGAAAGGGATGAGGAAAAACCCCTCCGTTTCTTCCTTTAAATAAAATCTCCCTCTCCCAACATAACAACAGGGAAGCTCGGGAGAGAAAGACAAAGCAGGCGGCATTTTAAAACTTGACACCTCTTTTGCAGTGTGATAAAAAGAAAAAAAGAAAACCAGCACTGGTCCTTGTGAAAGGCAACAGGCAAGGGATGATCTGGGAGCATGCTGGCCGTGGAAGGAGGGGTGGTATAGTAATTAGCGGACCCTGAACCCCATTTCTTCCTCCGACCCAAGTCAGCATGTTGGCTGAAGGAAGGACATCCTGTGATGATGGCATACAATGTCCTGTTTGTTTATTATTAAGAGCATTCCTGCTTCTCATTACACAACAACCAGATGCCTTACTTCCTTCAGTGGTCCTGTCCCTTCAGTGAGGAATCCTCCAGCCCAGAGGAACAATGATGCACAACTCCATTTATAGCCATCCACAGCCCACTGCAAACACGAGCTGGTTCACCCAAAGGCAACTCTCCTCCTTTGCCTTCTCGTATCACGTCTGCAAACATATTTCTCACTGCTTCCCCAACACTTTGTTTCACATTCCTCTTCTAAACAAACGCACGCTTCTATTTTGGGGTGATCGGGACGTTAGGCGTTTCTTTACAGGAAAAAGAAAGAAGGGAAAAGCACGTTTTACGCAGCCGGATGCCTGTCAGTGTCTCTGACAGGTGTACACACATCCCTTTCCCTTAACCTGCTCCTCCTCCCCCTGATAAAAAGACGGGCGAAAAGGATTTACTTGCCATTTTTGGCCTGCGATGCCGAGAATAGTATATCTGGGTATATCTGAGCCTTCCGAAGGCTCTAGCACAGGAGGGCTCGTGGCAGCAGACATAAGTAGGGCAACTGCTCGCAAGCGAGTGTCCTGGCTTAACTTCCACCCCTGTGCAATTCCACAAGAGAGGTGGCCCGAGCGCTGGGCTGCGGGATAGAAACGTAATTGGATATACACAGTAAAACCGAGGCACATCCAAAACGAGGTCTAGGAAGGCTCTGAAGTAGGAAGAACCATTCATTAAAGGAGAGAAATCCGGCCTACTTGATTGGGTTAATTAACTGATGCTGAGTCACACCGCATAGAACAGAAAAACAATGTAGTCATACTGAAGGTGATTATTTTACCAAAAAATAGTCTCACTTTGAGAGGCAGCTGTTTCAGAGCTTTTCACTTCCCTGTTAGCTTGAAAAAAGAAAGGGGGGGCAAGAAGAAGAAAAAAAAAAAAAAAAGGGTTGATGCGTTTCCTTCAGAGCCTGATCTTCTTAATGTGAAGGAAAGCTGGAGAAAAGCAAATCTCTCTTTCAAGGAACTGAGAATGCTTTTGGGGCCGGAGGAGAAGAGGAGGCAGAGAACAGATCAGATCATATGAGGCGAAATATCCATCAGGACGACAGGAGGATGCCAATATCGCAGGTCAGTACGGATCTCTCCCCAGGGCCAGGGGAGGCGAGTGCAGCCCGTGCAACGCACGGACTTCAAATAACTCCGTGGCACACTCTGAGGCTAGCCCGAAATTAGCTCCAGGTGTTTCAGCGAAGCCAAGAGCAGCCTGAGCCCAGAACTACAGTGGTGCAGAAGGGATTTCGCTGGCACGCAGGGCTAGCCTAGCGGTGTCTGATCTGGAATAAAAGTGAGTTTATCAAGAAAGAAGAGACAGAAACAAATTGCTAAGAATGTGTGCCGAAGTCAGAATCATAAAAGAACCTCTGCTATTAAAGAAATATATAGATTGACCTTCTGACCTTCCTCCTTAACAGAGAAACATAAAGACGCCCTACTCAACCAGCAGTTTTCTGCTCTTTTATAAAAATCTTTCATACCAGTAGCTGCTATTGTCTGGAATGTGCAATCTCAAAATGTTGTTCATTTCAGAAAAGAACATTTTTAGTCACATTTTCATTTTTTCCTTCTCGCTCATAGAAAACCTCAATTACCTTATTAATCAGCATTTCTTAGGCAGCTCTCTCTGCAGCAGCTTTCAGCCTGGCAACAAATCATGAATGGCCCTAACAGCTCTGATCTCAGAAATCCCCATCCATTTCCTTTGATGCTATCACCACTTCAGCTCAACAACAAGCCAGCGCGCCTCAGCCTCAGCTGCTGCTGCTGCTGCTGTTCTCCCTGCGCCTGCGAGAGCTGTAATTGTGAGGGGAAGAAGGAGGGAAGGGAGCTGGCTCTAATAGATGAAACTGCTTCAGAAAGTCGGAGGGGAGATAAAATGCACACGAGAGATTAAAGCGCAGTCTCATTTTCACATCCTCCCCTTCCCCTTCCCCAAACAAGGTCAGTGGCAGATTGACCACATCAAGGGTAACTACCAGACCCACCCCCCTTTCCCACTTCCTGCATGTAGGCATCCTTGTGCTGGTAAACATTTGGGGACCAGTTGTGGTCATTACTCGGGGAAGGTACACGATGTAGTCGCACGACTGCACATCTTTCAAAAGCCAACTGAGAAAGAAAACTCGCAGCAGAGCCTCTTTCAAGTTCTGCTGAGATACGCTCACGTTTCGGGGCCGCGGTTCTGAAAACGTGGCCACTGCCAGAGCCCAGGGAAAGACACCCAGCACATCCCAGAGACTGTGCGACGGGACGAGTTGCAGCCTTCTCACACGGTGGCCTGACCTTTGCAAAACACAGCCTATAGGCTTCAGATATGATCTCAGAGGCTTTGTATGCCCTGGACTACTCCAGCATGGGACTGCCTATAAGGAGAGAAATTAAAATTACGCTTGAATCTACATGAAGGTTTTTGCAAGGGCATTTGGGGTGGTGTATGTTGTAGCCAGGAGGCTTTTGAATTAGTACATGCAGCTTTCAGGGACTGCCTTTAATTACAGAGCACCCTGGTCATTGCCTCCTAGCACTTCCAAATGCCTTTACGTTTATTTTTGTCTCTGCCATGCAATAGCATGAGCAGATCTTTTGGCTGCACTGTCAGCTACTGCCTAGTGCAAGCCTTGGTGGCTCCTTTGATTTCACTGTTCTTTTAACCTCTACGGAAATTTTCCTTAAAAAGAGAAAAAAAGGAGCTGAACTAAAATACCATATCCCTTTCTGTTTCCAGCTAGGCCGTATTAAAATACTGTTCAGATGACTTCTGAATAAGCCCAAACCACCCTCCCCTAATGGAAAAAACAGCCTTGCAGCACGCAGAAGCGAGAAGTAAACTTCAGCCATTTCCTCTTGTTGGGGCTCGCGTTTGAGGAAAAGGAGCCGAGGCTGTCTGGGCATGCTATCAGGAGGGTGAGAAGTCACCGTGAGAAGTTGGGCTTCTCGTTGCTGTGAACGCAGCCAGGCAGCAAAGACGAAACAGTGTGAAGCCACGCGCCCTTGTTTCCCAGGAGGCAAGCTGGGGTGAAGGTATTGAGAAACCACCAGCAGCAGCTTTGTCATTGCACTATTTTTTTTTTTTTTTTCTTCAAAGAGTAGGAGAAGGCAACAGACTTCAGGGTCTGGAAGAGGAGAATTGACTAATGTAAGGAGCCTTCTCCCTGACCTTTCTGAGAAGGGAAATGCCTCACAGTGATGACCACAGATGGTCTCCTCTTGGTGACCAGCAGCCTTCCCATCACACTTGGGAGTAATAGTGGTCTTGGGAGAGTAGGGATGACAGCCAGGAGCCCACACAGCAACACTTGCGTTGTCTTTATGTGTTTCTATCAACTCAGATTTATACTGGACGAGAAAACACGAGCACAAAAATCTACCTTCCAAATTTTTGAATATTCTGCCTGTAGCAACCGAACCCGTGGGAAAATGAATTAAAACAGCCTGGCCCATTCCAACCACTTACCAACCTCACTGGTGTCAGAGCACAAGCCTGATAAAGGAGGTGTGTTTTGGGAAATTTTCCTAATTTCCACGTGTTATGGAGGAGGGATGGGATGCTATACGTGCATATATATATTAGAAGAGTCACTCCTATGAGTATGTCAGACTTGTCAGCCCTGCACCCACCTCACAGCAATCTGAAGTAACAAAGCCAGCTCAGAATTAATTGCAAGAACTCAACTCGCCTGCCTCTTCCCAACCTGACGATCCTGACACTTTTTGGGGATTCCTCTCCTCATTTGAACCATGGTGAACCATGGTGAAACTTCAGACTCTGTCCCTGCACCGTTCTGGTTTCATTTCAAGTGCTCCCCAGGCTGCTGGGCTGCGTGGAGCTGGTGAGCACAGCTGAAGCAGGGTGAGATCCATGGGTGGAGGAACCACGCCACTCTTCTCAGACAAAGGACTGGCCACGGAGCACATTTCAAAACAGATTAACGAAAACAACAGCTCTGCACCATGACAAAGTGCATACGGTGGAAATGAAAATATTTATCCATGGATTATCACGGACCCAGCAATGCTGCTACCACGCACCTAGGACCAAAGGATTCAAAAGAGTGACAGCACGTCACTGGTTAGGGAATTTGGCTGGGACGGGCAGACTGACCACACTTTAAGCTTCTCAGAGTACAGTTGTCATTTCTCCACCTTTCTTAGCCCACAGTGGTGAAATAACAGTCTTTTCATACCTGTGTGTTGCGTGGGGGAGGGAAGAATTCCTCTGCTATTAAACACCACTTCTCATTAAACAGTTGACACCTTATCCTTCTTTAAATGTTGTAATGTTTACTTTGCAAAACCCAGGAAAGCTTTTAAAATAAAGATAGCCGAGAGATTCTTAAGCCCTGTGTCCTTGCTTATCTGCTCTTTATCAACCCGCTATTGTTTCTGGAGGAGCTCGCTGGGGAAGGTGGAGCAAAGGGGGTTAATGTTCAATAGGTATCTCTCGGCTCCCCTGCAGGAATCGGTGCTGCTGAAAGAAGAGCAGCACTGGGCTCTCGGCTACTTCCTGCAGAATGGGACAAGCCACAGAGAGAAAAAACCTAGGGCTGCAGCTCCTTCTTCTTCTTCTTTTTTTTTTTTTTTTTCCCTCTCCCAAAACAACTAGTTTGAAAGAAAGACATTGTCCTTAGGAGAGATAATCCCACAATAGAGAGTCCATTAGAGGTATTAAAGCATTGGCAGCGCCTGATCTACAAGAAGGGCTCTGTCCTGACAATAGACAATTAAAGCTGATAAATCTGCACTACTTGTTGCCGTTCTAATTCCTCGTAATTGTATGCTACTTGTCCCTGCCTCCTGCGTCCAGGGATGAAGCATGCTTCTTTAATCTCCAGAGTACCTGACCTAGTTCCTATGTGGTCTTTTCAGGACCTGTTTTCTTCCCATCTGGACTTCCCTCCTCCTCCTCTCCTTCCCTGCTCCCCTCCCCGAGGCATTAAGAAGAGGTTACGGCAGAGGGCACGGAAAACATCAGCACACAGAACCCGGATCAATAATTCTGGAGCCCCAGACAATGCACTAATCTGCAATAACAGCTAATCATGCTCAATTTGGCACACCAGTGATTAAACTGTACTTTTCATTAGGCTCAACAAGTAGAGCAGACGCACACCGACAATTCAAATCACCCTGTCAGGAAGAGCTGCCAAACTCGTGTGCGCTGCTGTATTTCTGGCTGCTGCATCTCCAGTTTTGCCAGACGAGGCGCTTTGTGCGGACTTACACTTTTCCTTTGACGTTTCACGGGCTGCAGCTCTCAGCTACGCTTTCTATGGCAAGCAAGCCCCTGCTTCGCTTTGCTGCCAGGAGCTCTCCCTAGCTGAAGGGCCCAGAGGGTCGCACTGTGATGTGCTGGGCAAGATACTGAAAAACGATCATCACCATTACGTGTTTCCTCCTGGTGCTGACAGTGTTCCCGGTTTTGTATTACGTTTCAAAGGTATTTGGTGTTTTTCTCAAATTCCCTTTTTTCTTTTTCTTTTTCTTTTTTTTTTTTTTTGTTGTTGGAGAAGGCTGGGAATCCTACTGGTGACAGAACAGAATGATAAAAATGTGCATCACTGGACTTCAAAGATAGAAAACAAATATAATTTACCTTAGATTCACTCATTTTTCATACCAAACCGTCCAGCCAACCTCACAAGACATTTTGAGACTGAAAAATGGATTGGTTTTTCTTTTTTCACCCCTGAACATACAAACAAGCTGCCACCGTGCTCGCTTTAGAAATCTATACGGTTATTAACGCTCACATGCCGCTTTGATAGCGACCCTCCAGTCACCCTCCCAGAACTGGGATCTCACACCAGTTTCTTCTGGTTCCTACTGGACCCAGTGGACCCGTTTCACAAACTGCCCCGCAGTTTACCACAATCTTTCTGTGAAGCAGAGCACCAAATTCCAGGACTCCTAGAGACCGACCCCACACACTCAGGGGTCTCCTTCTGTTTAACTTTAGCTTATCATCCTTGTATTAACTTGAATAAGTGTTAAAACTGCACTCCAAGTTGCTCTTTAAAAAAAAAAAAGGAGAGAGTGGAAGATGTCAAACGAATGCAGGAAATGTCCGTTCTACTATTAATATTAATGAATCCCTAATGCATTTGAAACCCACTTGAGGTAAGTCAGTAGAGTTCTTCTCCTGACAGCTATTCCTCATCAAACTACCACTGCTAAAGATGTTGATGCTTTCCCTTTTGCTTTGTAATCTTTAAATGAAGTTTAAATCACACCAGAGGCTACCACAAAATAATGTATTTTACCCTAAGTGAACACAAAGCCCTGGAGACAGAGGTTTAGAGCAGCGCACACGTCCGCCGATTTATCATTTTCAGATAGGAAGCTGCCGCAACAAACAAAACACCTCCTTGAAAGTGGGACAGCAGCAGATTGCGGTGCAGAAAGCTCCGGGATCTTTTGTTTTCCTGGAGAGCAACAACGGGGCTTTGCAGAGAAAGACAACAGCCTCCCCTTGCTGAAATCCAAATCAGTTCCTCTATGAAAGCCTGCCAACTGCTAGTTAGATGGTAACAAAATATTGCAGATAATTCACTTTTCACGATAAAGCAAAACCTAGCAGGCATGCAGCACCCAGCAGGGGCTCGACTGATAAAACAGTGTCAAACTCAAACCATTTGTCAATTGGGAGGGGAGAGAGCAAGCTGAAAGATGGACTCAGGAAGTAGATTTATCTAGTGCGACACATTAACTAGTATAAATACTACGGAAAAAGTAAACACATTTACCCAGCAGTATCTCCAGCCAGCACAGAAAGGGCTCCTGAGGCTCAGCCCCACGCTGGCCACCTAACCACTCAGCTGTCAGCTACGACAGCAGTAGCATTTTTCTTCTTGTGCAGCGCTGCAGTGCCATTTAATTCCCGGCACTAAAAGGTTTTATTAAAAGCATACATTATAATTAAACAAAACAAAAGCGTGACTCCTCTGCTCTCCTAGTCTCCTCCCTCCGCCCAGTAGCCAAAACAATAAAACCACCTTGGCAGCAAACAAGTCAGGTAACATACCCCAGAGAAGATCACAGATTTGTTATATCATCGCCGGCTTTACATTTTGCTTGCTCCAAACCGCCTTATCAGAAACTTCTGGCCAGGAGGCTCCCGAGGATGCCGAGCGGGCTGGCAGAGCAGGGCAGGCACAGCCCCCGGCGTGTCACCAGCAGCCTAATGTGGGGCACGCAAACAAAACGAAATCCTGCTGGGCAGAAGGGGCTCTGTGGATGCACGCTTCCCATTGAAAAGTCAAAACGACGCAGTTTTGGGGTGGCACTTCTCTGCTGCAGCCATGCGGAAGATGGTTCAAAGGGATTTGGGATACCAACCCATAGCTATGTACACCGACATTGGGCCGGCAACCCCGTAACGTCAGAGCTTGTCACATCAGCAAACCAATCTGACACTCAACTGAACACGAAACTCACAATAGAACAGCAAAGTAAGAAATTTACATCACTCAAAGAAAAACTAAAAAAAAAAAGAGAAAAGAAAAAAAAAAAGCAAGGAGTTAATGCATAAAGGAAACCACAGCCCGTCTCTTTGTTTAGCTGTACCTTCATGTGTCCACACAGAGCGGGTTCCCCACCTCCAGCTCATGCATCTCGGGATGTTAGTCCGCAGGGAAAGCCTGACATTCGCCCTGGTCCCGGTGCCCGCGCACAGCCGGGCACACTTGCACACCCGCGCACGCACAGCACGCACCCGCGCCCTCGCTGCCCGGCACGCACTGCCTGGAACCGCTCCGAGGATTTGAGAATTTCCTCTTGCTAGCAGATTCCTCCCTCCCCTCGCATCCACTCCACCCCATTCTGTAATTAGGCTTAACAAGAGCAATTAACAAAACAAACTCCTCTCCGCCTGGTGGCCTGATAATTCTGATTGTCATAATGTATTAAGATGTGTAAGCCAGTTTAAAATAAAGGTAAATTACAGCATTGCACAAGAGCCGTTTCGCACCTATTTTTACCGCTTTTATCATAGGGATAATGAACACTTGGCCACGCCTTTAATTTAAAAAGCAAAACCCCAAACTCTGAGCAGCAGAGCTCAAAACTGTCACTTTTGGGCCAACTGGACTGTTCTGGTTTTCCACTAGTTTCTTAGATGCCCGCTTCTTCCTCCTATGCACAGCAGTACCCATACTGCACAAAAATACGTTTTTATTTTTGGAATTACCTCGTAACTCTAAAAACATAAGATGTAAAATGAAATTTAGAGTCCTCTTCTGGCATTACACGTGTCCGCAGAGCAGTGGGCTGTTATTGCTCCTTTTTCCCTGCCTGTTGTCTAATGGCATGACACGGGAGGCCCCAGCCTCGAAATTTTTCTGATGTTTTTTCCCCCCCACTTTCACTTCTCTTTCCTTCAGCAGTCAAATCAAAGAAATTTAGTGTCAGAATCAGCAATAAGACAACAATTAAGGACTGATTGAAAAGGCAGTCGATGGAGAAGCTTTGATGTCCTTTGATTTCGGTGAGCTATGGGTCCAACCCACTCAGCAGATTACACAAAGCCTGTATTCAATTGGAAAATATGCCTGTTTGCACTGAGACCTACTTCTAGGTCATATCTAGTTCTTGTTCTGTTTATACACTCCGGGAGTGTGTAATTAAAACTGTCAACATAAAATTAGCAAACATAGCAAAATCATAAGCTCACAGAAAATTCACGCGTAGAAGACCAGAGGATAAAACCAGTTTGGTATGTGACACGGGCTCAGCTTTGTATGAACCGAAAAACTATTCTGCACCCTCAGATATGCATAACCTGATTCACAATACCATCTGCCAACTAACAGCAAACAATTAAAAGAAAAGAAAAAAAAAAGAAAGGCTGGTGTTGCCAGTACATTGTTGGAATCCTGCAGCTTCTGATAAGCTAGATGTGTTTTCCTAAGTCAGTGATATCATCCCTGCTGGGTGTCAACATTTGCACAAGAATAATTTTGGGGGTCAGAAAGACATCAGCAACTGAGATTTCAAAAGGTTTCATAAGAGCTCAGATTGCTCAAACACAGGGAAAGGAGGGTTTCAGCTGCCAGAAGTTCACTCTTCTGCTTCTTCATTCCTCCTTCCTTGAAGCTGAATCAAGGTTCTACAAAAACCCAACGTGAGCCATCCGCCTTGCAAGACAGCAGCCTCACGTAAGAAGCCATGCTTTGCAGTGAGACAGACGCTCCAAAATACAGGAAATTGAGACTATTCTCGTGCAAAACCAGGCACTCTTTCCAATGTTTGGTAGAGAATAAGTCAGAAACTTCATCCTGCCCTCCTGGTGTAGCAAGCACAACCTTCTTTTCCACCGGATCTCTTCCTCGTTCGGTGTTTAGAAAGAAGAGTGCTGACTTAAAAAGTCATTTTCCAGATTTATTCTCTCCTTCTTCTCCTTGAAGGGCCCAGTGCCTTCCTTTTACTGCAAACTGTTCAAATGGAAGGCAAACTAAGCAATTTTGTTTTGTATTTTTCCACTTTGTTCATCACAACAGCACTCCTTGAATGCCTCACAAATATCAAATAATGACTAATCTGATTTTCACAATACCTCCCCCATATGCTGATGAAGGTATTATTGCTCTTCTTGCTCAGCGGAAGGGGTACAGAGACACAATGACATTAACATCAAAAGCAGACATTAATTTTGGGATGCAGAGCAGCTGATTTACTCAGCAATGTGCTTTACTTTCTCAGTTCAAAGCGTTTCTCTTACTGGCATCCATGACAGATCTGTATTTTGCAGGGCTTCGAATCAAACACCCAGAAGACACCAAAACTGATGAGCACCTACAAAATGCTTTGTGGAGGTGAATGGCTGTGAATCTTACTCAGAATCATGGGCAGAAACAGCGCTGAGTTCCTTGGAGCAGAGCTCCCCTGCAGCAGCGCTTCTTCCTGCAGCTGCCTTTATACCTCCTTACACTGCAGCGAAGGAGATGGGGGCAAGAGGTGTCTTCAAGTCAACGTATTATTACACCACCCTAGCAAGCTTGTCTCATGCTTGAATGAGGCAAGTAACTGGTAAAAAGAAAAAAACAACAGTAATTAAATGAGTAATTAACAACTGTATCAGAATGCATAAAAGGATCAGACTGGGGTTAGGCAAACAACCTAAAAACTCTGGAGAATTTGAGTTTGAAATTCTAGTAATTTTTTTTCAACAGTTTTTTGTTTAGTTTCCTGATTTTTAAAACTGTAAATAGCAAAAGTGGAGATCCCATGACCTGGCATCACACCAACACCCACACAGATCACCAGCGGAGCAAGGATACTCATCTGCCATGGACAGACCTCTGCCAGGGCAGCTGACAGACCCAGCTCTGAGCAATGATATAGATTTTATTTTGGCAAGGCCAGCACTAGCCCTGGGACAGGACACTTCTGCTGGCTGGCTTCCCCAGGGGACCGCTGGAAGCAGAGGAACAACTGCTGTCGGTGGTTGCGTTCCAGGGCTAGTGTGGAGTTTGTTCCTCCCTTCCTGTCTTCCCATCTCACCCCATCCTTCAGACCTCGGTGCACTTTTGATCAGCTTCTTTGCCCAGCAAGCCCTCCTCTTGTCCTTCCCCTACCCTCTTGCAGTTTCCCTTTTCCCTTTCCAGTCACTCCCATCTCCTCTCCCACACCCAGACTCCTTGTGCTGGGTCTTCTCACCAAGCCGGTTTCAGTTCCTCCTGGTTCCTCAGCTACTCCCCCTCTTCCTCCCGATCTGAGAGAGGGCAGTACGCCCCCATCCCCTCCTGCCCCTTCCCAGCCTGGCCTCCTCCACCCGAGCAGCATCGTGGTGTAGGCAGGGCTCCAGGCATCTCCTGGTGCTCCTCGGCAGGCATGTAGCACTGAGCTCAGGGCACACTCGGAGCAGGCATGGTGCCCAGCCAACTGCAAGTCCTGTGACTCTGTTAGTATGGCACTGAGCCCGAGCTAATAAGCCCTGGTGAGAAGCCGGATATATTAGCTTGGGCTTAGCACCGTGCTAATGCAGCCAGGCAGCTTTTGGATCAGAGCTGGCTTACATCCCACCCGCTTTTAACACCGAGCTCGCTCGTCTTCGTCTACAGTAACCCATAAAGATAAATCCCTCGATCCTGTACCAACCTTACTCTCAGTTTCCCTCGTCCCTGACACTGCTGATCTCTAGGCGCAGGCTCCTCTCCTTTGTAATCCCCTCCAGGTTCAGCTCTTGTCCGCAGGCTTTTAAAACAGCTCCTTTTCATGGTTCTCCTGGCTGAGGACGGTTTGCAGTAGGCAAGCACCAAACACCCACTCTCCAGCTCTCAGATTAGGCGCTCCGTCCTACACCCAACAGCATTCATGCTCTGGAGAGAGCTGTGATGCCCTCCTACAGCCCCAAGGCTGTTGGCTTGCCAGTCAGGGACAGTGCTGGAGCATCCCTGACAGCTATGGTTACCTCTCTCCCCGGCCACAAATGCTGTCCTTCCCCACGCAGGCTGAACCTGTCATTCAGATTCCTGCCCCACGCAGGCTGAACCTGTTGTTCAGACTCTTGCCCCAGGAACCGGGGGCTGTCACAGAGGAGATCAGTTTTCAGAGGAAAAGTCATCACACTCCTCATGTCAGCAACACCGTTTTTTCCTATAGCCAAGTTCTTGGAAATGGCAGAATAGGTTTTGGGGGAAAATACAACACAAGGCAAGTGACATGTAAGAAATAACTGAGCCACAAGTTTGGTAGATCTATGAACACCTAAAAGTAGGGTCTCTTAATGCAAATGGTCGATCCATCTTCACAAGGGGTAATGCTACCAGCCCTGCTTATATTAGAGATTAGTTTGCTGGGGTTAATTTTAGGGATATGTTATTGAAAATTCTCCTTTGTATGAGAATGAGAATATAAACATAACACACAAATCACATATAACGCATGTGCAAAGATTAAAAACCTGTTTCCTTGACCTGCTATTCCTCTTTCAGTGGCCCAGGCTGAACGCGATTGAATTCTATCAGTTATGAAAGATGATAAGGTTTGATAAGGAGGGACAGGATGCTCCTGCTCCAATAAGTTTACATAACGTGCTCCTTTTCATGTACTAAACCCTAAAGGGCAATGAAGGCAACAGAAATGCTGATGCTACAATTCTTCGTTACTCTTAAGATTAAAAAAATAAGTGACTATCTAATTGCAGCAGTCTGATGTAATAAAACCAGATCCCTAGGTGACTAATCTCATCACTAAATAATAATGAAAAAAAAAAAAAGAAAAGTCTGAACTAATGAAATTAGTTAATGAAAGATTAATTTGCACCAGCCTGCCGTGGCATACTCATCTCGAATTGCTAGCACTATACGCACACAAATCAGGCAACAGGGAGTAAGGGAAGCTTGCAATCAGACCTAATGCCTTCCCTTCCTCTCAGCCCCCAGTACAGGACAGCCACTTCCTTTCTACAAACACTTTGCTCAGATCTGTACACAAGACAGGCCACATCTTCCGGGGAGGCTCAAAGTCTTTGCAGACACACAGTTGCCTTCAAAGCATCACTGGAAATCTGTGTGGGAAGACTCTGGAATATTAAAACCATCCTATACTCTTTTCTTCTGAGCCAACAACAAACCCCTCTAAACTTATCTATCACTTCTCTGTTCATTTTATTCTGGGTTGCAGAATTAACTTTCTGGCTACTGAAAAAGAAAGATGCACAAATACGTAAGCTGCACCACACATGCAAACGAAAACAACAGAAAGCAAGCTGTATGCGCTTTCCAGAAAGACAGGCCTCACCCAGAAAATTAAAATTATGAATAATTGATTTTCTTCCCTCAAGGTAACCACTCACCCTCTAGCAGATTCACAGGTTATTTGAGCCATGATCTTCAGTTTCAAGAAATCCCCAGCTGAAGGCTTCCTAGAGCACCGATAACCGCAGCAGAGCAGTGAGGGCAGTGCTGCCCAGCTCCTGTTTGCTGACTACAGACAAGAGATTTTCAAGTTTTTTTTTTTCTTTTTCTTTTTTTTTTTTTTCCCCGATATGTAACCTTAAAGCTACCTTTTTCAGCAGGACTACTATCAGAAGACACATTCTTTGCACCCTCTCCCTGCTGCAGGATGTCCTCTGCAGCCAGTTCATAGCTTTGGTTTTGTACTTCATGCTAGCTTAAGAATTTCAGTAAAAATTCAGACTGCTACTATAGGAAAAAAAAAAAACATGTAATGTTCTTAAAGAAAGTGGAGAGTCCAAAAGAACTGCTTTCAGCTAAATCCTCTGAATTTCTCTCATTTCATGTTTCTTTCTGACAGTCAAAGCCAGGAGAACCAGATCCCTTTGAAATATGGTCAGGCTGACAAGGTGTGGGGTAGTACAATCTAGATGCAATTTCTCCAAAATACCTGGCACATTTGCAGTGTGCTAGGACACCAGAAGAGTGTAAACCAGCACGACTTGTTGCAGAGAGAGGAGTGAGCTAGCAGGCCTTCAGAGACTCATGGCCAGCTTCTGAGGATGGATGCTGTAGCCACATAGATAACAAGGAGGCAGGGTAAACTGGTTTAAGTTCAGCAAGGGTCTAAAGACGAACAGGTACCAGAAATTCAGAGAATAAGGTGGTTACTGAAATAGGCGAGACACATGTAAATATTTTTTTTTTTCAGATTAATTACATAAAAATAGATTTGACTTTTGGATGTACAGTAAACTTGATTTCGCTGATCACCATGCTGGGGAAATCTAAACAAAATCCATTTGAATGCTTATAAACACGTAAAAGTGTTTAAGGGACACAATATGTTAAACAAAGCCAACAATAATGGCTAGTCCATGCTTCCAATTATATTCTTTCTTCAATTAGTCTTGAAGAAACTAACACCTCTATTAATCATTTCAATTAACTACATGCACCACATGACATCCGCACCAGCAGCCCATATGTTGCGTTCCAATCACCCAAATATTAAAGCCTTTTTAATTGATTGATCTAAAGAACATTCAACAGGCTCAAGGTGGCAGCCAGCCAGGAAATCCCAAAAGAAGATGACAAAAAGGTGGGGGTGCTAAACCAGCTTCCCAATTTGTTTTTCCTCTTCCTCCCGGGTTCACTAAGTTAATCCAATCACAGCCCATAAAGCCCCCTTTTAATAAAATAAATAAATAGATAAGAGAACACACATGTTGGCTTTCCCCCGGAGAAGCCCCCTCCGCCACAGCCCGAGAGCCATCCTGCTAAGAAAGTGCCGCATGCAAGGGTGCATTTTTTATCCGGCAGAAATATTTAGCTTGGCCGCCCGCCAGGGAATGCTGAAAGAATAGCCTGAATTAGGGGATTTACCTTCCACGTGTTTGGCACGCGTCATTAGAGGCTCTGAAGAGCTTGTCTCTTTCGCTCTCTCACTCTCTGTTTTTTCTCTCCCCCCCCCCCCCAAAGCTTTGATGCAGAGAATAAAGTATGAGCTGCAAGAGCAGGCGACGTGTTGCATTGCTAAGTGTTGGGAGGGTGGCTTTTGTGTTGTCGAAGAAAACTGATGCCCAGTTTCAGACGGTAGACTTTTTTTCCCCTCCCCAGTCAGGTATGGGGTGATATGTTTCAAGAGAATTCACTTTAATGCAGAAAAAAACATGCTGTTTTTCTTTCCCTCTTTTCCTATCAAAAAAAAAGAAAAAAAGTTTTTGAAGTTTTCTGTAGGCAGATTTAAAACCTGGAGAAAGTGGCTTGAAAGCAAATTCCTCAAGTGAAACTCCAACCACAGAGTATTTTGGGAACTCATTTGAAAGGTTAGTTTTGTAACAATAACCCATGAATTGCGCTGTCATTTGACTTTTATATGCTGTCATGTGGACTTATGTTATTTTAAAAAACACTTCTTTACATAAGTGCTTTGGTCCTGCAAATACCTCTTAAGATCTCTAATCAGAACACATTAGCCAAGCCGGCTGGTCCATACCTTAAGTAACCCACGTAACTTCCCAAGGCTTCTCATTTGTGAAGGGAAAGATGATATAAGTCAGCCTCTGGTCCCCTTAATCTACTGCGGTGGGGGGAAGTTTCCAGCTGAATAATAGCATGGAGGTCCTTAAAACCAACAGTAAATTCATGTGTTTGCGTCTGGCACACAGACCAACCCTGTTTACAGGGCAGAGTTAAGCAGAACTCCATTTCCAGTTTCCCAGCACCACTTCCCAGCATTTCTCTGAACTGGTGAGCGCTGGGGATTGCCTGGCTGAAGCTGAACTGGCCACACGGCCTGTTCACAACACTAGTTAAATACAGGCCCTTTTCACACACGGGTTTTATTGTTCTTGGTTCAGGTAAATCAGTTTAGAAGCTATTTGCTGACACGCTTACTCAAAGCAAGGTTCAGGCAGAGTTTCTGAACTGATGCTGACTGTATCTTCATCCTGTCTTTGCTTGCAAATAAATCTGGGTCTGACTCTGTTTCAGCTGAATTCATGTCACCAGATGACAACGTGATTTTTCAGCTCTCTCTCAGTGAAACTGGTTCATTGTGCCCTGCATATCAGCACATCCTGGGGGCTACAGAAAAGCAACTTGAAGGGATGGATACTGGCCTCAAGTGAAAATGCAAGGAAGTAACTCCCATGTCAGAAGGGTGCCTGAGACCTGTCTCCTCGCTGAACATAAAACATCTCAGCTGTAGGGACCTCCCCATAGTTTATCATTTTTAAATAAATAATTCATCATTCATAGCCAGGTTAAAAACCACACAAATTATCAGCTCTCAGTATTACTCAGTGGAAAGTGAGAATTGGAGTTTTCCACCCAAAACCATAAAGGCTGACAAGCTCTGACATGTTTTTGTGACCTCCGTCCCGGACCCCAAGTTTCTAATTCAATTTAAAGTAAGCCAGGCAGCCACTTCCCCCCTCTCTTTACATAAAAGAAGTTAACATCCGTGCTAATAATAAAGCTACCTGTTCTTTCTTCAAAGCCTTCAGCAACTGCTTAGGCTTTCATCGCAAGGAAAAACTGCAAAAATAAAGCCGCCCAGTTGCGCTGCTAACAGCACAGGTTTGGCTATACACCACGTACGGATGCTGGCCAGCCACTGAAGCACTGTGGCTTTACATTTGCAGTAGAGCATCTTTCCTGCTAATTGAATCTCTGAACGACCGGCCCTTCAAGCACTTGACTACCGCAGTAGCTATGGGAGCGGACAGATAATTCACCGCCGGCTGTTTCCACTTTATCAGAAAATGGAGGAGGTGTTCCGGATGGCCAGTCCCAAGCTGGGTAACTCCTCCACGGGAAGGCTTCCGGCTGCCCCGGCGTGGGGCTGGCTACCTGGGAAATGCTGGCCAGCAGTCATGTGTGACCACAGGAATACCCTGGTGCCCAGACCTGGAGCCGGGGCCGCCCGTCGGCCTTGCCTCTGAGGCAGCTGCAGCGAGGCCAAGCGCGTTGCGGTGCCGCGAGGGGTGTTCAGAAACTTGGGCTGAGTGACAGGGAGTCGTGGCCTGACAGCATGAGTTCGGTGGAAAATTAGTGGATGTATTCGTCATCGCTGCAAAGACTTGTTATGTTTAAAGAGTCTGAAAGGCTTATCATATTTACAGATTAAAAATATGACCTTTAAAAGTGAAATAAAAGGAACTCCCCCCCCACTGCCCCCCCCCCCCATCTCCTTCCTCTGTGATTGTAATTAAAACCACAAACCAAAACATTTATCCAGCCTTCTTTCTGTAACAGCTCGGGACTACACTCTCAAACACTACACAGATAAAACCAACCTTTATGTGTTAGCAATGCACAATGCAGTAAATTCTCCTTTCCAAACCTGCCGTCTTCATTAAAATCTTATTTGCTTGGTAATCTCCTTTGATCGCTAAAGTTATAAGAAGCCCCCTCCTCTTCTTTTGATACTATCAGTGTAGCTTTTGACCAGAGAGCGTGATGAATTAAATGTATGACAGATATGACAGGTGAGGAGTGCTTGGAGAGGGCTTAAACAGCAGGGATAAGACAAAGCCCCCATTTAAGAACAAAACCCCTACCCGATGGCTAGCCCGTTAATGACCAACCACTCTATTTGTCCTGTTGGATGAGGAGCAAGCTGATACTACAGACAAAGCTTTGTTAGCCACAGGGCTGTTCTTCAATCAGGCCACACAACCAACTAATTGAAATGCCCATTTTTCCCCCCTCAGGATTTGATATACAAGCCAAGGGTTTTGTAGGTATAACCTCTTTTTTTTTTTTTTTAGCCTCCCTATAATGTATTAATTCAGCCACCACAAGTTTACAGCTGGACTAAGTGGAATTACAGCATATAAACCTGAAAATCTATCTGCAGGGATCCAGCTAAGCCCTGGAGAGAGACAAGTCCAGCAATACAAATCCAAGGAATTTTGGAAGTCAATCCATTAGGATTACTAGGCCTTTGATTTTGGAAGTCATAGGCTCAAAATATGGAAGCAATGAACTCTCAATCTTCCTTTATTTTAGCCTCTTTTCAGAGGACTTACTGACCCCCTTTTTTTTTTTCTATTAAAATAAATGCAGATATAATTATATCATTTTTTCATCACATTTGCAATAGAGGGAGACAGGAAAATATCTGTTTTCCTGATCTCAGTTTTACCATGCCCTTGAAAACTTCTTATGTATTTTCTACATGTCTGGAGTTGTCACAAGCAAGCTGGCCACCCTTCTCGTCAGCTAAAGACCGCTCTCCTCCTCCTTACAGTTCAGGTTAATTTTTGGCATGCTGCGATGTACCTAAACGAGATGTTTCAGTCTCTGGTTACTACAAACTACAGGCTGCCTCCCAGAGGTGAAGAAATCTCTGTGCCCCCCTGCAGACAGGGATTATATTCTCGATGGGCAGTCTCTTATTTTAGCCTCCCAATCTGTGGTTAGCAGAAGGCCAGCAATTTCCTGAGGTAGGTGCCAAAGTGATATTCATTGCTAAACCCAACTGTAAAAAAAAAAGAAAAGAAAAAATGATTATAGGGACACAGCAATGAATCTGACTTCTCTGACTTTATCTTTGCTTTGGATATAATGGGAAACATCAACTGAAGCAAGAACAGTCTTCACTTTCAGAACAAATTCAATTTTTAACTTTGTTTCTTCCTGCCGTGCCGTCGCAGCATACTGTAGCCAGTCACAGGTGCAAGTATCAGGAAACCTGGGCTCTGCTCTCAGCCCTGCCCCAGGCTTCTTACGTGGCTTCTGGCATGTTGCGTACCCTCTCCGTGCCTCGGTTTCCTTATATAAAAATGCAAATATTCCTACCTATTTCAGAAAGAGTGTGGTCTAGTGGTTTAAACCACAGAATCAAGACATCCTAATTCTCAATCTGAATAGGCCGTCAATTTCTGCTGTGGCTTTGAGGTGACTGCCGTCACCTACCCAAGGGGTCAGCTGCCTCTGGAAAACCTCAAACGGCTGGAACCAAAGTTTCTCGTCAGGACGTGAAGGCTGATCATCAGGGGAGCGGCGATTCTGGCTGCGATGGGAGCTCGGCCTCCCCTGCAGCGAGGCTGCCAACCTGGAGCCCTGGGAAGCGAGGGGCTGAGCGATGGCCAGCCAGGCTTTTGAGGGCTGCTCCGCTAGCAGGCCCTGGCCACCATTGCTTCCTGCACCGATACTCATCCCCAGGCCACCCAGCCGAGCTGGCCTGGCTATGGCCAAGCAGTTATGGTCCTGATTCAGCATGTGGAGGCGTAAGGTTCAAGTCCCCAGTCTGCAACAAGCAGAACAAAGGCCTGAAACGATGCTTGTCCCTTCCCAGGGGAGCGCTCTGGCTATTTTGCAGCAGAGCGGTTGGTCTCCCACGCTCTTTCCTCCTCCACTTCTCCTCAAAAAACTCCCCAAAGTTTTGAGGCCGTTCCACTCAGAATACGTAGCCTTTTGAAAACTTTCACAAGGCAGAGAAAGCGTTTCCTGCCTGGCTCCGCCTCATGGCTCTCTGGTCTGCTGGACCCTTGCAAAGGTTAATGAAATAATGCTCGGATATTTATGATGCGTAAAGTCCTGGACAAGCGAAGAGTATTAATGTCACGGAGCATAAAAAGGTCACTCAGAGAGAATAACCTTGGAGAAATCTAGAGGAATATATTGATAACTTACACAGAAATAGACGTGCCCTCATTATGAATGCAAATAAAGCCAAGAGTGGTTGTTACCAGTATAAAGACCAGTTTTTAGGAAAGGACTGAAGGACTATGATCAAGGAATGGAAGAAAAAAACATTAATCCGGGGTATTTTGGTTTTAAATGTGCAGATCTGAACGGAAGCTGCATTTTTAGACAACTTTCCAATACCCCCTATTAGATATAATGTTATAGTCCTATTACACATGTTGCCTACTATACGTGCTCTGACTTTTATAGATGTCAACTCCGTTTCTTAATTCAAGCCATTTGTCTCCTGTGATCTCTGCGCCTCTGGGTTAGAGTTCCAGCCAAAGAGGTGAGCCAGCTCCTATCTGCAACGCGGCCATAAAATCCTCTGGCGCTGCATCCCTGAGAGCCGCTGCTGCCCCGTGAATAGGCCTGGACTTTGTCTGTCTGCAGCTCAGCACCCAGAAAGGACATTTTACAGAAGGGCTCGGTGGACATCCAGGAAAACTGCTTTCAGGACCTTATCTGAAGGACAATACTTAACTTTCACCACCTGGGCCTGGCCCCTGAAAGGAAACAGTCGCACTCAATTATTGTCTTTTTCTAGACAATTACTATTTAATCAAACCTCCAGCTGATATTAACTGGTGGAAAAAAAGGCTATTTTTAGTCAGGACAGTGATTCCCCCTCACTCCTTTCATCTATGAGTAATGTATTTCCTTTTGCTCTCAGTACCACAAACCAGTCCACACCAGATGCTCAGTATTAGGTAAAATTAAAAATGTGGGCATCATACCCTTTGAAAGATGCTTTGAACTCAAATTAATATACCTAAACCCACTATTTAAATTAAAGATATCCTGTCTCTCTGCTGTGTAGTTTTCCCTTTTATCAGAAGGGAAATTTTAGTCCATTTAAAGGTTTTTTTGGTTCAGCTCCACAGACCACGCTTTGACTTAACAACACATTGTAATTTCCTTTTAGCCACAAGAATAAAGGAAAAGTATAGAAGCAACACCATAATCTTGTCAAGCACCCTCTTTCGTTTCCCTGAACAAGCCTGTTCAAGAATATGTGAGGCCTAAGATTTTTAAGATGTTATCTGGAAGAGGTTTAGACCATGGAATACTTTTATTGAAAACAGACACGTGTATTTTTACGTATCTAGTGATGTACCCACGTACATAAAATATATGCCTACTAAATTCTTTTATGGACAAGACCAGAACAGTCTGCAACCTGCAGAGGTTTTGCAGAGTTCAGTCCCTCTGCCTCCGCACATTACCTATTCCAAACTTTTGTTCACAATCCATGCAGATATTTTAAAAAAAGCCCTCAAATGCTCACACACTGCCCGTGTGCACAATGAGAGGGCTGTCTGCATTCACATTTACTGGTGAACAGTGCTCTGTAAATGCTCTTGGAAGGAAAAATGTGGGAGCAATGTAAAATACACTGTTTTCTCATATGCGTATATGAATAGATAAGAAACAGACTCCTGCACTATTTGTGCCATTTATTTTCATCGTTATTTTTTTTCAAAACACAGTGATTTAAATACAGCTGCTGCATTCCTGGTTTACAGCATGAGAGCTATGGAACTGGACACAGTTTGCTGAATGCTATCTGACTTAGCATATGATAAGCAAACACTGCCCACCTTCACATTCAGCCTATCCATTCCTGAAGTCACCCTTGATTAATTAATTAATATTATCAGCCTGAACATACATGCAGAGGAGTAAGTGCTGCCTGTTCCCTTGGATGAAAGCCATGGACAGCGAGAGCCATGGCAAAAGGTGGCGGCCTTGTTCTAGGAGTGACCCAATGCATTTGGAGGGTGCTCTGGGGCACCCAAGTGTGAGTGGATGCTGCTGCTCTGCCCTGGCAGCATCGCACAAACCCCAGCATGGCACTGGGAACCAGACTGGCCCCTGACACAGCACAGGGAGTGAGAAGTGCCAGGAGAAACACCAGCCTGAAGGAACTGATGCTTGGAGCCTGCTTTATTTAGTGAGGGGAGAGTTATTAGTTCACAACATTAATTATGCCAAGAAAACTTATTTTAGGACAACGGCAATGGGCAAATGAACCATCTGCAAATCTTCCCGGTGCCGTGTTGATGGTGATAGTAGGGCAGTTTATCCCCAGGAGCTTTCTCCTCTCTGGAGGTGCTGAGTTAACTCGCCATGACCTCCGGCTGACCCACGCACAGCTTGTGTAAGTGCTGCGCGGCGGTCACAGCCAGGAAGCACTTCTCCCAAACACTGCCCTGAAAAGCAGCGGCCGAGGTGACCCAGGAGTCAGCTGCCCATCCTCGTCCAGCATGGGCGACGTCTCCCTTCACCCTTTTGGGGTTTCATCCATCTTCATTTGCCTTTTCTTGCTGCCATTTCCTCTGGCTTTTCAAATGTGGGACACTGGCGGCTATTATTCATTCTCTGGTTTCTGACCAGTCACACAGCAAAGGGCTGCAGCTTTCTATCAATACCACATTGATGCTTATTTAGCCATTATTTTAATCACTGTTTTTTTTTTCCTGCTCAGGTATCAAGAGCCAGAGTGCAACAGCTCTTGGGCAAAGGCAGGTTTTACTGCTTTGTTACAGTTTAGATTTGTAGGAGAAGCATCTCAATACAAATATTTAGTGTAACTCTGTGTAGCTGCAACAATAATTTACTAATGAAAACTCTGAATAAGAATGAAAATATAACTGAAGTATGAAGAAGGTAACTGTCCAGACATTTTTGAGGTTAAAGAATACAAAGAAGCATCTTTACTGTGCACCTTTTTTTCTATAAAAAGGGCAAAAAGGTGAAGCACCAGGACTTACCCCTTCCACCATTAACCATGGCACAAACGCTGCATGCAGTCCTATTTCCAGCTATAGCAAAACATTTAGCTTGGGGTAGTTCCAATAACTATAGTCACCAACTTGGGAAACTGTGCAACTTGTACTCAGTTGACATCGATTTGAGCAATCTTGTTGCCCCATCTAGTTCATAGAAGACTGATGTATTTTGGCTCTGAAGAGGAGAAGGAAAAAGCGAGCCCTTCTTGTTCTGGTCACTTCTGGGAGGTAGAGAGGGGATGGGGAAGAAAATGAGGTGTTGGAAGGGAGGAAAATTGAGAGGGGAGATTGAAGTGGCAGACCTGGGCACAGGATCATGCTCTCTGTTTTAAGAAGGGACCCAGAACTCCTGTGTGTGACCCCTCATCCCCAGATGCGGGAAGACAAGGCTGCCTTGCTTCACTACCAGCCAGTGATGGACCGACCTGCCCCTCTGGGAACCATACAAATGCACAGCTGCTGAAAAGCATCTACCAGCTCAATAGAAAAGACAGAACGCGTCAAAGATTTTGTGTAAGAGGAAGAGATTAAATGACTTCCCCAAGGTTTCACTGAAAGGCAAGAGCAGAGACAGGACCTGAACCCACACATCCTGATTCACAGCCCTGTGTCTCAATCACAAGACCCTCCTTCCTCTTGTATGTTTTGCACTATCAAGAAAAGGACTGCCTTGCCCTGCTAAATCAGGAATTGAATACCAAACCTATAAATCACCTGGAAAGTTCAGATGTCTTGACAGGAAGGCAACGAGTTCCAAACAAATGACAGGCCTTGCTATTGCTCTGGAAGGAGGGAATCATTTCCAATGCTGCTCATCCACATTGAATCAAGATCAATTTAAATGGCATAAAGTTAGTCAACACAGAGCCTTTCTTAGAAAAAAATGCAAAAGGAGATGTCTACACCATGCAGCACACTCTGCCGCAAAGAGCCAGCTCCGAGCACGCCGACTGCGGAAGAGCGTAGTGCCACGAGGGGCATGGCTGCATCAAGATATTAGCAGCTAAGGTAATAAGCCTTACTGCTCAGGAAGGCATATGTAGTTAAGTCCAGGGACACATTTATACTGTTTCTAAGGCTACCTCAATCACTGTTCATACTCCTGAAGGCCCTTGAACCTTGTTCCATTATGCAATGCAAGCATGATCTTTCTTGCTTTCTGTCTTCGCCAAGGTTGGGAAAGGATATAGTTGTGCTCTATAAATAAGTCATGGGGTAAACAGCAAGGAAAGAAGAGAGCTATTTCAGCTAAAGATTTTCACACAAGAACAAAACTGACCTGAGCAAGTTCTGGCAAGCCCTTCAGCCTGAGCGGTGCTCTTCTGCAATCACAGTGGGGCAAGAGATCCCACCGTTGCGTTGGTAAGATGACCAGAGGGGCCAGGGAGACTGCCTCTGGACTCATCTTTTCTAGAAAATGTTCTAAGATACTTCTAAGAAATATCACGGTGGTGTAGATGTTCAGATACTTTCAGAAGAATAAACTAGTGAGGTATCATGCATACATTTTTCAGAGCATACCATAAATAATAAAACAAAACAGTTTTCTACTTTTGGAGAAAATTTTAGCTGACTGTGCAGGATAGATGCAAGTGCATGTGCACAAACATATTATTTTCAATATCGAGACCATCTTCAAGCAATTTCTCACTCTCGTAATGCATTTATTTTATGTAAAACAGATGCATGTCTTTGGGGTAGGCTTAGTCTTTCAGTCTTACATTGTGAACGTCCCTTTTAATTAAAACAGGAAATACAAATTTCCTTGTCTAGTTCCAAGCCTGAAGCCCACTAGCACAAGCAGCCGCTTGCAGATTCAGCTGGAACCCTTTCAGCATCCCACAGCATGTCTGCTGGAATTCAGGATCTTTGGACCACTAAAAATCAGTGCAGCTCCACTGAGCTGTGCCCATTTTCACCAGCTGTAAAAAAGCTGAACTAGTAGTGATGCAACTGGCCCATGTTCCTCAAATAACTCCCGAAGCTCCATAGCAAATTGTTACATTAGTGCTATTTGATATTTGCACTGCTGATGAGCCTAGAAATGCCAGTTTTGGATTAAGGTCACTGCTATGTGCTGTGCCTAGTGGGATGAAGAACAACTAAATGCGAAAAGGAGCAAACATTAAAAACTGAGATTATCTAACTGCAGCAGAAATCACTAGAAGTGAACTGGGAAAAAAACCACAAAACTCTGAATTCAAAATAATTCATACCTATCTTTCTAATTTATTTTCTTCAAATACCGTCCCTTTTCTCCTCCTCCTCAAACGAAGGCGGAAGCAAGCATTTCCTTTACCAATGATGGAACTGATACCCAGCATTATGTCAGTATTCACTGAACTTCCTCCCATCCACTTTTGTTGCGTTCATGTCTCTGACTCGAATGCGATTAATAAAAGTGGGCTGTTCAGTTCCGACAAATGAAAGCCTTGCAAGTTTATAGACACAATTGCTCCAGGCTCCCCCTATGGTTGATGAGACAGGGTGTCTTTTGAATGGACTCAAAAGAAACACATTTTCACACCTGTCAGGCCTAGATTAATATCCCTGCTAATTGCACTTTAGGAACGGCCAATTAGTTCTAGTTATAGAAGCTGTCATGGGCAAGGGGGAGAAGCAGCCTGTTATCACCATCAGGGCTCATTGTTCCCCTGAACAGATTTGTGTCCAACACTGCGCGTGCCTCAGAGGTTTGACAGAAGCCCTGCTGCACGCCACGGCAGTAACGCCTTTATCCTAGCCCCGAACCTACTCTAATGATGATGGAGACAGCAGAGGTGACCATGATCGTAAAAGGAAAATAAACCAGCACTACGCTGAGACTACAAAGGCTAATACCCATTTCAAGCTAGAAGTGGTTGGCTGAAACGTCTTAACTATTCCATTTTTGTTTTCTAAGAGAAAACTTCTTTTTTGTTTTAAAGGGACAGTGCTTCATTTGTAATACCACACTTTCCTGCAAGGGAAAAAAAAAAAGCCAGATAATGTTGCTGAAATCACAAAACAGGGTTAAGTAAAATTCTGGCCTTGCAGCAGCAGCCAACAACACCGACGACCCAAGCGCCAGCAATACCAGTGGAGCGCTTAAAAACAAAAGTAAGGGACCAAGGGTTAGTCCAGTGATTCGAACGTGACAGGAAGGCTAGTTAATAAACACCAGCTAACCCCTTCAATTACAGCAATAAATTGTTCAATTGGTTAAATGTCCACAGGTTCTGCCCCAAACACTGCTGCGAACTGTTTAATTAGCAAACTCTTGCATCACTGGACAAACAGATATGGGCAAGCTCGGGGGGACACTCGGCCCCTTGAAGAACCAGCAGCGCCGATGCCCCGCGGGCTTGTCCTCGGCAGGGCTCGCTTCACACCACACAGCCCCGGCACTTTTTAAACGGCTCTCATGTGCCCCTTGGGCATTATTCAATCATTACGGCCTATTTTTCAAAGTAGAATTGAGACTGTACGGGCCAAACATGACTTAATCACCATTTTTTCCGCATCAGTTTTCTGTATTTTGATAAGAGGTCCCACAAATTGCAGCTTCTCACCTGCCGCAAGATTAGATAGCCGGGCAAACAATATGGGTTATATGACACAGGAGATACTGAGTACCTGGAAATTGCATGCTGTACAAAACAGACCTGTGGATTAAAGTCAGCAGGCCTGTTTCTTGAAAATATTTAACACACTAAATTTGAGATTATCTCATGGAAAGTTAAGATAATCCAAAGCCTTGCAAAATGATTTATCATTAAGACCACTATTGGCCTCTAAGGGTACTTGGAGTATACCCATGAGGCACGTGCCATCATCACATTAAGAATTTTGACACAAAAATGTTTTTGGTAAACCTGTTTTACCAACATAACATTATTTCTGTTGAATAAAGCAATGAGTTTAAGTTGATCAGTGAGGATCAATTCAGAGTTTAAAGACTCACTTAAGTTGCCTTCGTTAGACTTCTGATCACTTTGATGAATGAATGACTCTACAAAATCTGTTACTAACTAAAAACCCATGCTGATACAGGGAAAAATATTTTTTTAAAATTTCATATCCATCAGATCCATTTAACTAAACCTTACCTCTGAAAAACAACCAGCCGAAGGACGTACGTCCTATTTGTTATGAGCAGAAATTGCACTTGCCTGCTGAAATCTTCTCTAATGAACTACAACAGAGGTAATTTATCACAGTTGTGAGTAAAATACATACTGTGCCTGTGGAAAGCTGTTAAGCGACCTCCCTGTCTCTGGCATAAGTATTTCTTTGGAAAAGGGCTTTAGGCAGAAATTTACATTTAGAACCAATTTTTTTTAATAACACTGAGGAAGTCTACCATTTTGTGCTTCTGCCTGAGAGCCAGAGCCTGGCTCCTCAAAGGATAATCCGAAGGACAGACAGGCAATTCAACTTATTTGGGCAGGAGGGTGGGGGTTAGCACTACATCCCTGTCCTCCACTTCGCAAAACCACACAAATTGTACTGCTGTACTGAAGTCGTGGTGCTTCTGGCTGAGTGTGCTGGCTCCTAACTCAAGCCTGATGATTCTCTCCCAGGCACCTACCACAAGGGTCCGGGTCTGCTTTGGGAAACAGGTACCTGAAGGCAGTATCCTGACACCCCATGTCTAAAACATAAATGGTCTTATTTGATTGAGCATGCAGATCCTTGCAGAGCTAAGTAAAGCTCAAATTTGGATGCTATTGCCTCCAGTAGTCATTATGACAATCTTGTAGGCAGTATTGTAAATGCAAATTGTAATCTTTGTGTTGCCAGACCCAACAGAGGAAAAAAATGCTGCTAACAAATGACATCCGTTACCCCCTGTTTGCATGTGTTGATTAATGTTGCAGAAAGTACTTCTGTTAAATCAGTACCTTTAAAGTTGTGTACTCACTTAAACAGCTTGCTGAATCTAGCTTTTTAATATCTGTGCCTCAGGAGCAGACAATTTAGAACTGTCTCCCTCCGTTTGTTTTTTTTTTTTTTTTTTTTTTTTTTTTTTTTTCCAGTTTTGTAGTACTAACTGAATTAACATCTCTGAAAAGCCTCGGGGCAGGCTTTCAGTTGACACCGATTAGCATAGCCTCCCTGAATGCCATAGACTGAAGCAATTCACACCATTAAGAATCCAGGGGGGCAGGCTGGGGAGAAAATGGAAATTACGAAAAGAATAGAGAACACAATACCAGCACCGATGTCCTCGCACATAGGCTTTTATTCTGGAGATAGTTTACAAGCAGTTCGTAACCTTTGGACTCCAGACAGTCTTTAGAACCAACACGAGGAGGTTAAAGATTCGGGCTGAACTTTCCATCCAACCACAGCACTGTAAATATTTGGAAGGTGCACTGGAACTCATAAAGTTCCCATAAAATGGATGTTAGTGAAACAAAACAAGAAAACCCTGAAACTTGGATTCATAAAGTGATTTCAGATTTTATTACTTTAATCCAAAGAAGTATTAGGGTGATACATATTTCTAAGTTTGCTATACTTAAAAGAGGAATTTCCCAGCAAAATAGCAAATGCATTTTTGTTTAACAAACATCGAGTCCAAAACCAGTCTTTCATTCCAGATTACTAATTTCAGATTCACTTCAAAATTTTTGTTTTATAATCTTAATCCTTCTGTGTCGTAAACTGAGTTAACAAAATAATTCATAGAAATGGTCCAGATGTTATTTTTTTGCCTACGAAGAGTCACCGGAGAATTTACATAACACAATCTTTCGTGATTCAAACTTGTCAATACTTCATTGATCTGGTCAAAATATACGTTTACTTTTACTTCATCCTCCATTATAAAACAGTTCAGTTATCATATTTTACCATACTTACACATGAGAAAGTCTGTCAAGAAAAAAATGATTTTAAGAAATAACTTCAGGCTACAAAGCAAGGTTTTGTTCTTTGATAGTCATTTTAACAGAGTCAATAAGAAAAGATTTACAGCTACAGATTTTATTTTCTGAATGAAAGATTTTTTAAATAATCATTATGTACTCTGGAGCCTTTCATGACATGTTAACTACGAGGTGACACTATTAGCTGAATTGACAGAGACTTTGTGCAAGCAAAGTCAAAAGAAGCATACTGTTAATAACCAACACAAAAATAAAAGAGAGTTATTTTAGTATTCTGCCATTGTTTTGTTTCATGTCACACATTTAATACTCTAAGTCACGCTGAATTTCATTGACATAAGCGTACTTACACCAGCACAAGGACAACCTAAATGAAGAAGAAATTGAGTGCCCAACAATATTTTAACAAATAGTTTTCATCTCATCAGTAAAAATACCTTATATTAATCAATAAACTTTGGTTCTGAACAGAGGCTTCTACTGTATCAGTAGATGCTACACAGTTATTATTCAAAGCTAACAATCCCACTGTCTGTACAGCGAGATCACTTAACTCATCAAGTGAAGAAAAGTTAGAAAAAATAATCAGAGAGAGACCATTTCTGAAGTACTTAGTATGTCTCCTACTAGCCATGGTCAAAAAGCTGAAATACTATCTTACTCTAATCATAACTGTGAAAGACTGAAACACATTGACTTTGCTCTGGATATGATTTTGGAGTCTCCCATACTGAGCTTAGGGCTTCTGCCTTTAGGAATTTGCATATGCTAAAACAGATCCAGCTTTTCTTAATTCAGATGTATAGATGGAAATGGTACTTGCCGTTTAAAAAACTGAGAGAATTACAGCTGATCTAGAACCAGAAACTCTTAACAGTTTAAGAACTGTTCAGACTAGAGATATTCACGCACCCCTCTTTTAAACCACAATGATTAATCAAGCTGATGATGTGATACTATCACTGCAAAAACTGCACGTGCGTGAGACGTCTCTCCCATACATAAAACGTACGTTTTTGCCTCGTTAAAAGTTCAGAAAGCAAACCTATTATCCCACATGCCTTATGACAAGCATTTTCCACAAAGTTTTCACAGCCCCCAGCATATAAGCAAGATCCCCAGTTTTGACTCACCTGATCTATTAGGTTTTTGCCTTGTACAGAAAGCTCAAAGTTTCAGCACTATCTTGCCCCTTCATTCACCATACAGAGTATCTCCACACAGTAACATCCTATGTAAAGCATGATCTTGCCCATCTCTCTCCTCTGTCTCAAAGTGTGAAAGCAAAGTTAAGCCAGCTATCCTGAGAAGCTTTATACTGCGCCAAGCACCTGTTCAGACAAGAGTCAGTTAAAAAAGCAAGCCAACAGCTGAGTTGAGGTCAGCCACCCTATGAACTTCAGGACATACTCAGAGACCCCAATACCCTCATCCCTCCCATCTTTACTTGAAAATAGCAGCTCTAGTAACGTGATGCCTTCCTTCCCTTCCCTGTTTGAGCAGACAGTGAAAGCCCTCCTGCTGTCCTCTACTCTTAAGAAGAAAGCATTAGCCTCCCAACCTGCACTATGCTTCTGTCTGCAGAAATAAGACAGCTCATCCCACACTAGCAGTGTTTGTTTAAGGAGCACAGGTTCAACAGAGACAGTTAACCATTAGCTAGCACCCATGCAGATCGTGTTACACTCACTATGCATACTTGTTCACATATTCCTAAATGAAGTCTAGTTCAAGATGGGCACTTGGGTTGGTTGGTCTTCTCCAAGCATTGCTGAACAATAACGCCGACTGTCACAACCCGGAGCACCATGATGCACATTGAGCCAGGCTTGGGCATAAGCCCCATGTCTGCAGAAATGATGATTGTCAAGCTTATACACCTCCACTGTTTATTACTGGTACCAAAAGCTGCTCAGAAGGAATTCATAGGCACCGAAAATTCGTAATAGAGGTCTGCATATGTAAAAAACATCCCTACAGGCAGTTCGTAGAAAAGAGGTATCATTCCCATATATTCAACTACAATCAGCTCAACTCTACCTGCTGAAAAATACAGGAGATATCTTCCTAAAAAATAATGGAAAGTTAGCACACTTCTTCCAATCTTTTTTTTTTAGTCTCACAAATTACTCATGCTAGTCAAAAAACTACTTAGTGCTGACATTATTTTAACCTCAACCTTGACAAAAACTTTAGCTGTAATGATACCCCACCATATCAGATATGTTTTTTTTTTGTCAAGCACAAAGCACAAGATTTACTATCATGGGTTTTTATTACAAAAGTAATCTAGAAGCCCCAAGCAAGAGCACTGTGCCAGGCATCACGTAAACACATGGAAAGAAAATTCAGCTCCAAGAGTCTGCAATCAGATAGAGAAAAAAGATGCAAAGGGACAAAGGGAGGTGGCATTACCTTCACTTCACAAGACAAAGATTAAGCCCCTTCTCCTTCCACCTTAGACCTAGGACAGCAGATATTAATGTTATAGGGCTTTTTATGCATGCCAGGGCTCACCAGTGCCAAGACTAAAGCAGAAGGGATGGTCAAACTTCATTAATTTAGCCTAAAACAGATCTGGAAACTGAATGAGCCCCTCTCCTATGCCCTACCCACTATTTGAACACCACCAGCTTTACCCCATTCGCTTTACCCCATTTGTACACCTATACACCCTTCCTCTTGTGACAGTTGGTGCTACCCTGTTCCTGGTTTATATTAATGTAAGATCCCAATCTAGTGCCTAGCTTTCCAATCTTTGCAGCACAAATAAGATTAATTTTTAATTTTAAGGCCCTGATTCAGCAAAACATTGAACTGCATGCTTAATTCTATCCCTATTCAGTAAAGTACTTAAGTATTTGCTTAATTCTCATTTACTCTGCTGAGACTTGAACATGTGCTTAAAGATAAGCCTCTTCTTAAGTACTTTGCTGAACTAGGGCCTAAACTGTGACCTAAGAGCCAGGAGGGAAAAATAGATCAATAATGTGTTATTTCCTCCCAGATATTAGGCTAACAGCTGAATGAAAAAGATGAAGAAAAAATCATAATCACTTAGATTCAAATAGAACAGTTAGTACAGTTGTTTTACAGGAAGAGACACATTTTATAAAATCCTGCTAAGAATTATCTCTTCAAAAAGTCCTTCTCCTTGCCCACTTACAGACATAAGACTATACAGCTTACATTATAGCAACATGCTGAGCCAACCAATCACTCTCAGTTACATGACCAGAATCTTAAAGTTTTCAAGTTAGGTACCTGATGATTAAGTATAAAATGAAATTTAGAACAAGATCCAATTTAATGAGTACGCTGGGACAGAATTCAGTTTCATATTATCTTAAGACAAAACTAATGGGGAACTTGGGGAGATGCCAGGGAAGGGGCACCATGGTAAAAAGCAAGAAGAAAGGTACGATAGACTCTGGTACTCCACTAGGAAGAACCTGCTAGAAATTAGTCATCATCAACAGAGAACATGCAAACACAGTATTATACATTTTCCTTGAAAAAAAGTCTCATCCCTGGGGCAACACAGAGATAATTACAAGACCAGGATCAAAAAAGCCCACAGAGGTTGGGGAAAATGGGTCTACATGGTAGCGTAGGCTTAGCAGAGAAGGCAAAACATTACTTCAGAAAAGACAAATACATTTGCATTTGCCTGCCCTACCCTTATGACCCTGAATCATTCAATAAACCATGCTTCACCAATGATAAGATCCTAAACTGACCAAAGATACTCTTTTTACTGCAGGTTCACTGTTCAAACTAAAGCTACCTTGCCTGTTTCAAGGATATCAGTATCAGTTCAGCTGACAAGGCCATAAAAACTTGGGAAGCTACAAGTCATGAAAAATATCTGCAAATAAAAGATACAATCTAGCCTGGCCAACAATGCATCTCTGTAACTTCACGTGCAAAAAAGTTTGGTCGAGCACAAGTACTAAAATGGGACAAATGCTGCTGAACACTAGAAAGACACTTTTGGTACGTGTGTCCCTACATGACTGGGACAGGATTCTCCAGGTGCCTTCCACCCTTTGGAGGAACTGGTCCTTTGTCATTGCGCCAGGAGAAGGATCCTTCTCATAAAAACAAAGACCAAACACTTATGGGTTACCAGCAGGTCTTTTATTGGCAACTCTTTCATGTCAGCTGCTGTGGCACTTTCTTCAGGAACTGCTGTTATTGTGTAGCTGGTGTCACTGTTTTCATCTACCTTTTGATTTCTAACAAACAGGAATGCTATTTAATCTCTGCAATTCCTAACTTGCAAGGACTTACACATATGCTTAACTTAATGCACTGTGAATGGTTGTACTGAAGCCTGAATTACAGTACGTAAAGCTAAAACACATGCCTAAGCGCCTGCAGGATTGTGGCCTAAAAACCTGAGCATTATCCTTTTGATGGATCCATCCCACTCTAACGATGGATAAAAGTGTTTATAAAGAAAGCTTTGAAGATGAGAAATAAGTCTGTAAGTACATGTGTGGGGTAGGGGAAGTGGAAAGGGAAAAGGGATAGAGACACAGATTGCATTGGCTGTCCTGATGTTTGCCATAGAAACCACACATCATTCTTAGCAGCTGTAGGATTAAGCCTACATGGTTGAGGAGGTTCCTCATATTTTGGATGAGCACAGCCAGATATTAGAGGGTGCAATTTCTCAGTTTCTACCTCAGTTTAGTTTTTGAAAGGAAGATGTCCCATGTGATCGTGCTGTTCTTTAGAAAGTTCAGATATGATAATACACACTCGCAGCCAACCTTATCTGAAATGCCAAGAAACACAGTGGGCTCTGCAACAGGGGGAGAGCGATCTCACCTGCCTGCCTATGGCAGCTCCCATCCTGTCTCCTGGACACATGGCATGAATAGCTGGATGCTAAGGGACAAGAGAGGAATTTCCAGCCCAGTAAAACCTGAGATGTCTTCAAAGCAAAACATTCTAAAAACACACCCGAAAATGCATTAACAGACAGTTTGTTCAATTGCTAGCTGTCTTGACATTTTCAATTTGAACAAAACCAGGAAGTGTTTGAAACATTTTGCCTTATTGTCATCAGGCAGGCTTCTGCCTGGGATTGCCACAGTAAAACAAATGTTGACCATTCATCTTGCTTACTTCCACCTAGCTCAAATCTCCGTAAAACCCTTCCAGTCTACGAGATGGCAAAAGATATATGCATTCTCACATACGTGGACTGACCCTACTTATCCTTTACCCTCTTGGCTGTATTAAATGTTCCACTGCAATTGCAGGTGACAGAAATCACCTTTCCCTCCCATATGTCCCAAGTGGAGTTTGACCCCCAGAGCTTTGAGATCTCCACGCAGCCCTCTTGTTCTCCGAGGCCACTTGTGCTGCTTTTGCAGCCCGAAAAGCAGCTCTCCAAGCTGCCAGTATCAGCAGCCACGTCAGGAGAACGCATGACACGGCTTCGGTCTCCGTCCTGTCAGGTGGCGGTGGCCACAGCCAACAATTAAGACAGAGGATGGGCAAGAGATGAAAAATGTTTTGAAAGGGTAGGAAAGTCCACCCAGTACACTCAGAGCAAAGTACTCACCGTCCCCTCTTGACCTAGCAGGGCTGTGAGGGTGTAAAGCATTTTCTGATGAAGAGGAAGGGGATGGTTGGCCTGGGGAGCCACCTTGTTGACTCCAGCAACCAGGAAAGGCCACTCCAGCCACTGCAGCGACTGCATGCCTCTCACGGCAGAAAGCAAGCCCACCTCAGTACCCGTCTGACACAGGGACTGGCCTCTCTCCTCCCGCCAGGCTGAATGTCAGGCTAATCAGTTTGATCTGACAGATTTTAATTAAATTAATTAAGGCCTTTCTGAACGGGCTTGATTAGCGTTCCACAGAGGAACCCCTGGTGACAAGAAGCCCTGTAAGGAAAGGTACTAATGTTTTTCTCCTCTTGCAATGAGAAGCTTCTTGTGTTGTTACTGGATATTTTTTACATCATTAATAAGAGCACTTCATAAACACGTGATGTTTTTGAAGCTTGACATCCAATTATATCAAATTAACAATAGCCTTGTACAAACAAACACACAAGATTTTCAAGTCCTCCTTCAAGCAAGTTCGTTACTCGGCAGTTATTGCCAACTCCAGCATTTCAGATACAACCACTTATTGATTTAAACAGAAATATGCCAAATCAAGATGCAAAATAATTCTGATCACTGCCATCAACTTTCTCAGAGTGGCTTCTTGTACAAATGTTGGAAACACACCACTTGTAGGAAATTGTGATTGTTGAAACTGTGAGAGGCCAGGCTGCCTGCTCCCCCCATGCGTTTGGGCAAGGACAACGACCACTTTTGTTCCACGGGGTCTGCCTGCGATTGTGTTGGCCACCACGGTTTACCCCAACCCTATTCAGTACTTCATGGCGTGAGGATTTCAGATATGATTCAAAAGCAGTGTATCCTTCCTACCTGCGGCCACAGCCACTCTACAGAGACCCAGTCATTCTGAAAGGCTTCGATATGGGCAAAAAACCCGCTGTTTGCACAGAAGCAACAGCATGACCGAGTTAAAAGGCATCGTCTTGCTTCCCATACTGCACTTGTGATCTGCAAAAGTGCTGAAGCTGGAAATCCCCTGGTGCTGGTAAATGACAAGCAGTGGCCACAGTCACACACTGTCCACGAGGGACGCACCGTACTGTCGCTGCAGCTGCTGCGGTGCTTTGGCTGCAGCGGTGGGCTCCTCAGGACAGCTGGGTGGCAGAGTTGGAGAGCAGCCCCAGACAGCAGGGCTTTCTCCTCTGGTGGTGCAGCCGAAGGAAGGACAGGCTGCCCACGGATCGCACCAATCCCTACCTGGGCTCAGCAGGCAGTTGGCTACCCTAGTGATGTGTAGCCTTCTGCCGAGACTGTCCCCTCAATGGGTCAGTGCTGTAGGACTCTGGTCATCCCCAGGGTCCCCAAGGAAGAGAAGAGGTCCCAAGGCCCGACACCAGGACACACGAAGTACCAGGCATGGCAGCTAATGACCACTGCTGCATCAGAGCTGGTCAAATGGATTTGCAGTTCAGAAGCCTATTAAAAAGTGGTGCAAAATCCTAAGTTTACAAATATGAGACTGTACTGTATTGTATTTACAGTAAGGGTGTCATTGACTAGATGATAGCCATAAAAATGCAGGTAATTCTTATGGCTGGATTAAATTAAATTTACTTTGAAAAATAAACTCACCTCTAAATCTTTTTTTTTTTTTTCATTTTTCTTCACATACCAGGAAAGAAGTGGACTTCTCTACCCACTTTCCCTATCTTCTGCTTCTCCCCAGTTTGTAGGTTTAATTTAACAGTAAATGAAGCTTCCCAGAAGCTTCCTTCTCAGAGGAAGTATATCTTGTTGTGACTGAAAGGATGCTAAGAGCTCTGGTGCTGGGAAACCTCCACTTCATCTACCAACTGAAGCTGGTAGACTTCATCTACCAACATTTCCTTTCCCTCTGATGCCAGAGTGGTCACTCAAGACACTTGACCTTGAAGTGCTAAATCATGGTGAGCCCTACAAATTTTTTTCTGACAAAGACTGAACAAGGGAAAGGGACTGAGGTGGGAAGATAACTGTATTTGGAATGGAAGCTTAAATGAAGGAGGAAAAGAAATGCAAAAGGAGTGGGGCATGCGGTGAAAGGGAGAAGATTAAGACATAAGGGTATCTGAGGGAGAGTGAATGAGATAAAACAACAGGTAAGGCTGGTATCCTCCAAAGAAACAAGAGATCCTGAAAAAGAGAAGATAGTGTTAATGAGCACTTATGTTATTAAAGACCAAATAAGAAAGAGGGAGGATGAAAAAAAGGCCATTATTCCATTTCCCCTTCTTTGTGTTTTCTTTTTCCCAGTTTATTTTCAACATATCTATTATGCTATACATGTCACAAGAAAATCCTGTGTTTTGCTAGGTCAATACCCATTTACTATAGTGTTTCAATACGCAAAAGCTATTTCAACTTATCTGCTGGCCAGTGTGAATCCAGCAGACCCAATTGTGTTTTCTGGTGTGATTTTGATTAGAATCTCACAGTTTTCTGAAGTTGAGACTCATTATTCTGAGCTTTACTGGGGCACTACGGGTCTTGAGCCAATAGCTAAAATCTTTCATTGTACTGAGATCAGATCTACATTTCAATGTACAAACTTCACTCTCAAAAACATACCTGGTTGTGGCATCTGTTGGAGTTTTATTCTCACATCTACACTCAGAGAAGAAATATAAATTGGCTAAAGTGTAATTCTGTCTAGTAATAGCAACAGAAACATCTATTCTGAGACTTCCAAAATGGGATATTTTATAAGTACTTCAAGGAAAAAAGGCAGATAAACAGAGGGAAACGATTTGCAGGAAACAAAAAAGGCACTGTTTAATAAATTAGACAAAAATAGGTTGCAATAAAAAAAGATGCAACCAGGAAGAAAGAAGAATTCAATGCGACTGACCTTCAAGTTCCCTCTACTCTTTCATTAACTGTCCACTGATGTGATCCCTGGCCAAATACGGGCAATTCAGAGCCTGTCATAGAATTACAAGATGAATTAGGGACTGCTGCCACAAATTTACAGCTACCAAGGCCTTTGCTGATTAAATTTTCCCAGACTTGAAAGTAATTTCACTGGAAACACTCTTAATGGGGCCTTACATCAGCATCAGGACAAATGAGGAAGGGGAATAACACTTTTCCCTTCCAATTATCACATGCTTTTTTCTCTGGTGTGATTGGTAAGCAAATAGACACAATTTAAGGCAGCGTGACTTAGAAGTGCTAACACAGATTGCATACTAAAAAATCTCCCAGGAAAATCTCAAACAATTTTCGATTCCTCTAAGGAAAAGTGTCTCCTGTATTTTCTTTCAGCCTCTGACTGGCAGAGCTTACTAAACAACTTCAATTATCACACTGAACAATTACTGACTCACAGTGAAATCAATTGCAAAGCTAATGTAGTTGAAACTGTATACAGATACGCACACTACAGGTGAGTAACTCCACATGCATGAGTAGTGTCACTGCGCTCAGTGGCATAACTCATGTGCATAACTATTTGCAAAACCAGGGCCTCAGACTGTAAACTCACTGGAGCAGAAACCAGATCTTATCTGCCTGTAAAGCACCTGGCAGAGCACCTATCTTTGCCACTATATAAATTAATTATCATTAGCATCTGAATTTTGTCAGCTCCAGCATTCTCCCCTAACCTCAAACACTGAATTTCTTGCCAGAGCAATGTTTTGTGCAGTGGGTGATAATAATAGATACATGGATATTTAACTATTCTGGGCTTTGACCAAATATTTCAGTACAAGATGAACACGTGTAAGGCATTTGAAAAGCTTCTGAAGTCTGAGATCTGGGTGGAGTAAGGGAAAACTTTAAAGGTAAAAAAAATGCCGAATTCAAACCCTGAAACACTTTGACCTTTAAACGGAACCTTCCTCCCCTTCTTAGGTTTAAGATAAGTTCAGCAAACAAAATTTCACCCTGGGCCTGACACATAATCTGCTAAAATGCTGAAGAAATAAACATGCACTTTTTCCTTTAAAAAAATCTCAACACATTTTTAGGGGAAAGAGACCCCACTGCTCACGACAAATGTTGATGGTATACATGTACAAACTTACACGCGAGGTAAAGCACTCTTAGATTTTTACAGGAAACACAAACTTAGAAAGAAACAGTTGTGAAATAGCAGCTTGAAGATAAGGAACTCTGAACAAGATGACTTTGGGTCATCTGAAGAAAAGAATAGTCGTCTTCCCTAATCATCTCAGCCTGATTGCCTCAGTTTGCTAATCTCACATTTCAATGGGTTTTTATTGCTGAACCTAAAGAAACCTCGGGCCTAAATGAGAGGGACAGAGGGGACTGGAAGTGCCGGTCAGTTTATTCAACACTTTTAGCACACCTCAGTTAACATTTTTAGAAAGTTCTCCATTTAGTTTTCTTTTTAAATTCAGAACACTAGCAGATTTTATTTTCAATGGCAAACCAAACCAAACTAAACCAAACCAAAACAACAACAACAATAAAAAAAAAAAACATGAGCAAGTGCGTAGGACGGAAAAAAGGAAATCTATCGGTATATAGCTCTTTTTTTTTCTTATGACAGGAAAAAAACAAATTCGAACAGGGTATTTCCAAAACAAATCATATTTATCAAGACAGCAGCTCACTTTGATGCATGTATTGGTGTCAGTGCCACTCTTTTCCTGCTTTCTCTTCTGCTATCTAGTCTTTGCTAGTGAACTATTTGTCTAAATGCTGTCTAGGGTCCTTCAAGAGGCACAAAATACTCCAGTGACCAGCAAAAGCTAGTATATGGTCAACAGTCCCTAACCAAACCGAAATGGAGAAAAATACACAGAACCAATAAACAATAAGAAAAAGGAGCAGACTCTTCACTCATTTGTATAGGTAAAACAGAAGTCCTAACTTAGTAACCGCATGCCAGCAAAGAAATTAATTTTACCTGTAGTCACAAAGACTCAGATTATACTACATATTACATAAAAAGACTGCCTCATTAAAATGCAAAAAAGTGCATTATTTTTTATTCTTGCCTGAGGCCCTTTTGCTTTTGTATGCACATAAGCGCTCTTTATTTGCTACCTTATGATAACACTGCTTAAAAGCAATTTTTTTTTAATGCTCCATAAAAGCTCCACAAATCGGTTTCTGGTAAAACATTTTTCTTCAAATTCTTAGCTGAGAATAACAAGAAGAAATAAACAAATAAATAAAAACCCATAATAAATAGCTGATGAAAATTTATGTTGACCATTTCTGTAGGCAGCATGATGCCAAGCTCTCCAGCACAGAGCAGTGCTATGAATTCTTATGCTTTAAGTCAAAGAGAGCAGCATGTTTTTCAAGTCTATGTTAAAAAAGAAGGGAAATGTCAGATTCCATCTATCACATAAAGAGTTACAGAAGCAACAATGTATGATTAAAACACCACCACAATGAAATCTATTCTACTTTCAATCTTCATCTCTTTCACAGCCTGTGACGCATAATGGAAAACTTAATAGACTCACGGCATCCCACCCCAGATAGAAGGGTCTCCCTTCATGCAGCATATACCACTTTGCATTTAATAAATACGTACTTTAAAAAAAAAAAAGTAATTTAACTCAGAAATGTGGCAAAAAGTACAAGTGATAATTATAGAAACATTTTCTTAAATTCTCCATCACCTTGGGAGCTGTGCCCACCTCAAGAAGCACTTCTTGGTAGCAGCTACTTACTCACAGCTCTTCTTCAAATTGAAAAAACAAAACAAAACAAACAAACAAAACACTAAATGCCTCACCTTCAGGATAGGTCAGAAAATAAAATGCAGTCTAGCAGCCAGTGTCGCTGGCAGGTGTGAACAAGGGCTGACCGCTTTCACACTGAGACCCAGACAAGCAACGCCGGGTCTTTATGAAGTGGGAAAGTAGAGCAGAAGCTAACAGTACATCTTTTAAGCAGGATATTTAGGAGCCTCTGCAATCCCTTTACCAGACACACACATGCAACCTGACTTTTTTTTCCCCCACTCTAAAAATACTAACCCGTCCAGTGAACTACTTGGAAGGGCCTTAGGAAGGGGTGGAGTAAGAGAAATCAGTGCAGCAAGTCACCTTTCAGCCACCTATGACATCAGCCTGCTGCCCTGATTCCTTCATTAATACCTTTGAGCTGAAAACAATGGGCCTGCCATTAAGCACCACAGAGTTCAAGATAAGAAAGCCCTAAGCAGATAATAATCGGTGCATTTAGCTGGATTTCAAACATTCAGCTGCTTAATCATTTCTTCCTCGCTGCATGCTACCCAAACACACAGGGAATGCTTTGGATGCCTTGGGCTAAGGAAGAAGGAGCCGGGGTGTGGGGAAGAGGAGGGCAAGCGCAAGGCACAGGACGGGGATGGGGGGGAGAGGGGGGATTTCATTGGCAATCCTCTCCCTGGGAAATGAAAACATTTCTTAATTGCCATTAGGGAAATAGGTTAAATACAGGCTTGGTAAGCTGCTAAGGGCTGGCTAACAGATTAGAGCGGATGGCTGTTGAAGTATACTCATTTCCATTATATGGCAGAGCAGGGAATTTTTATTTTCTTAATAGTCTTCCAAGAGCGTTCCTGTCAGGCACTGGGTGTGAGACTGCTAGTTAGATTTTAACTAGTCACCCTCCAGCTGACGAAACGAGGCTGAATTCAGTGGCCCTAAAGTTACTGCTTTGCTGCTTATGCAAGGGAACAGAAACTGCGGGGCACGCTGACGAGGGCGTGTGTAGAGGAAGGGACTGCGATACCTGCCTGCTCTGCTAACACAAAATAACAATGAGTAATCGCAGAATCAGAGAAACTGAAGGCATGATGCAGAATGCCTGCCACACCAGGAAAGGAGGGGGAAAACTGCATCTGGGGATCCCCAAACACGGAGCAGACGCAGGGGCTGAGCCTGGGCTTAGCAGCAGCCCTTCCAGCTCTGAGCAACTCCTCACCCGCGGGACCTCGGGGCCAAGTGGGCGGGAATATGGGCAACTTATGAAACTCAAATGCCACCGCTTGCCTGCTCAGATCTGCAAAGCCCGCTAAGATCTTCTTCCCCACGTTCACCCAAGGCACCTCCATCTGGGGGTGCCTCTCCCTCCTCACCGACGGGTTCGTTGACAGCCCCACACCTTGTAATCCTCCGTCATGCAAAACTCCCCGGGGCAGGAGTGGGAGGGAGTTTTATCTGAGTAAGGGCTGAGTTTTCTAAGGCGGGCTTTGTTCTGGGGCTCCCTGAAGCCAGCACACTGAGCCATGCAAACGGTGGTGGATTGGCAGGTGAGCCCGATGGGGGGGTATCTGCAGAACAAGTTTCTGGCAGCAATGCCAGGTTGAGGAGTTGCTGTCAGCCCCCTCTTTCTACCTGCGGACACCTTTACCTTCCCCCACCCCGATCTCCCCGGCTGTAAAGACACGCATTTGTACAGCTGTGTGTGAAGTGGATCAGAGAACTGCTCTGGCTGTAAACCACCCTGGCTGGGAAACTTCCTACAAGCTTTATTTTAGGCTCGTCGACAACCCTGAGGCAGGGAAGGCTATTGCCATCAATTAATAAGTACAGCACAGAAATTCACAGGCTACAGTGGTGCTGATAAGTTACAAGTGGCTGCAACTGCTCTCTGGCACTGCAGACAACTGGCCCAGAGTGGCTGGTGTCCTCTTAGCATCTACGGTGGTGCTGCATCCAAGTCACCTGTTGGAAACCTATTAGGAACACTTGCCCTGTGACTAACACCTGAACTGCATCTAGGAATTGTCCAAAAGACAAGGCTAAAACTGTTAGCAACCTCCTAACCAAGACTACTATCAATATCCCAACCCTACCAGAACGGGTAGCAACCATCCCAACCAAGACAGCTAGCAACTATCCCCACCAGGACAGACTTCTAGCACCTAGGACTTCACCATCCCAGAGGCTCAGAGACTGATAGTCAAAGGTGGTTTGCCTCCTCGGGGAACACAGAGAACCCTAGAATGAAATTTCCATCACCTTTTGATATGTCCAGTGTGTATCCACCCACATCATCGGACATCTTAATACCAGACTTAATCAAAGACTAGTGCTAGGTGTTGGCTTCATCTGGCTAAATGTAAATTTCTCTGTTGTGGATGGCTGAAAGAGTCTGATAAGTTTGTCGCAAATGTTGTTTGCTTTTCTCCATGGTCAGTAAAAGGAGCTCTGAAAAAGCTGACTCAAACTCAGGCACGTGAAGCCAGGTGAAAATATGCCACCCCTGCCCACTGACGAGGATCACATTGCAGATAAGCGAGAGCATGAAATTGGGATGTTCTCTCTTCCAAGCCAGCACGCTTACCAGATCAGTCTTAAGGCACGCTTACCTTCATGTATATACAGATACAGGATCACTGTGGAACAGCAACCACACTGGTAACAAATGCTCTGCTTGCACAGATTCAGCTGGTATGGACAGAAAGCCCCACATTTACATAGCACTGGCCAGTGTTTTCCACTTGGCTAGCAATCCTGTCCATTTCATTTGCATGGAGTGTATTTCCCAGCACCACACTGCACGGTGAGCAGAAATCAACAAGAAATGGAAACCCCAGCACTTTTCTTGGTTCTTACTCCTTATCACCTCTCATTCAGAAATATTTTCCTTGCTTCCTGTGCATAGAAAGTATCTGTGAACTGACACAAGCCCCTGGGCTACGGACGGGTGTTCCTCCTGGATGATCCAAGAACTGACAGGAATACGTACACCGGGGCAACTAGGGAACAGAGGATATAGTGTGCTAGCTTTAAAGTGCCTGGGACACATCCTTTGCATCTGCCAAACATTACAAGTCGGAAGGTTTTAAATATGTTTTTCCCAAGACCACATATTTAGCCACAGCCAACCCAAACCAGCCACAGCACTGCCAGAAAGACAACTGA
This sequence comes from Anser cygnoides, assembly GCF_040182565.1. Classification (NCBI taxonomy): domain Eukaryota; kingdom Metazoa; phylum Chordata; class Aves; order Anseriformes; family Anatidae; genus Anser; species Anser cygnoides. The sequence goes on from NC_089875.1 coordinate 74,971,996, forward strand.
GTAATAAAAGTACGCTTCTGCATGGTGGCTCTATGTGATGCCCCTAATAGCTGAATGCAGCCTTGCTGGTTGCATTTAAAATCACTGGTTTAAATCCATGGAAATCAGTGGTGATGCACCAAGTTAGGCAAGCTGAGAATGTGCCTTTTACATGAATTTCGGAAAAAAAAATAAAAATAATTATTAACACAGGGTTTCTTTATGTTTTATCTTCCTTTTCAGTAGAGAGCTAGCAGCAGGAAAATCACAGGGGTGGCTACTGCTATCTCAGCCTTTTTGACAAGGCTATTTTTTTTTTTCCAGCATAGGCACAGTTCAAGAATGTGCACCCTTTAAACTATTTACATCTGGACACACAAGTGTAAGCCTTACATGCATGTGAAAGCCTTTTCCAACACATGACTAGGCTACAATTCAACTCTTCTTAGCAAACAGTATGCATTTAATTCCTGTTTAAGAACATCTGGGTATCTCGGAACGGCACTACATGCCAAGCCACCAAAATTCTGGTTTCCAAGTAAGAAAAAAGATGCTATCTTAAATGTAATAGAAGACCAGTTAATATATTTTTTCCATCATTGAAGAAAGGAAAGGTACTGTTTTGAAGTAGTAGTACAGTGGCAAAGCAGTGGACACGCCGTGCTTTACATCAAGTACTTGCCTTGACAACATAAGTAGCATACAGATAAATTGGCTCATTCTGCAAGTTATGACAAGTCCAATTACTCTGAACCCTACCTTTGGTTTAAGGCACTTGAATTCTCGTTCCTGTCCATAAATTCTTTAGCATGCACATTCCTGTAATAGAACGAATTCCTTTTCCCCGCTTATTGCAAAAAACTTTTATACTATTTTTTTTTAAATATAGCCATAATGTATCTATGTTAGTGAATATTCTTCAGTGTAGTATCTTGACACCAAATGGTTATCCTTTGATGCCAGAAAATTCCCAAAGTCTGTGGAGGAAGCAGCTTTATGGTAAGTAAGGGGACTACTGCCACAACGAGAACTCCTGAATCCTATATAAGAAATATAAATAATTCCATATTTTTTTTCAAAGTTATTCTTTAGAATTTTTTTCCCTGTACATCTTGTGTATTTAAAGAGAACATTTCTGTTACGATGTAATACTCTACAAGAAGGAAAATTAACCTCATCAGCCCTTCTGGAATCCCCCACATTATGAATTACATCTCAAACCACACTTGGCAAACCAACAACACTTTGAGGAATCCCGGACAAGTTGTTGGACTGAAGTCTACTTATAATTATGAAAATATGTTGTGCTGGGAAATAAGTTACTTGTGAATTAACTATTAAGGACAGGCCATTTTTCATCAAGATGTTACTTGCATCCAGTAGCTTTACACCAAGGTAAAATGAGGAACAAATGGACCATATTCTACAGTGAGTCAAACCACCATCTCAACTACACTAGAGCAATTCTGGTAAAGTCCACTACAGGCACATTAGCAAGAAACTGAAACTAGATGAAGTCATGGAGAAAAAGAGTGGAATTTTAAAGATAACGTTTTATTTTAAAAAGCAATAACAAAGTGAAGACGTGAGTGTGGGTGGTTCTGCATTACTTAATAACTTTATATCAAGATTAGATGACTTTCTAAAAACAAATTCTACCACATTCAGAGGACGTGAGATTTGTGCAGGAATTACTGGGTGAGTTTCTCTAACTGATGTTTTGCAGAAGATAAAACTACCTGATCATAACAAATTGAGGCTTTAAATTCTAGGAACCTGGGAATGCAACCCACCATTCCTTATGATGTGACAAAAGATCTCCCTCAACTATTTATCTAAAAAGGAAAATTAATTTTCAAGACTATTAAGTGAACTTTTCATAATCCAAGAACACTGTTCGCTGTTACCTTCCTCTCCACCCTTTTATTCAGAACACAAATATACAAGCCTGTTTCAAGATGGGACCAAATTAACGTGGGACTGACTTTGTGCATGAAAGGAAAAGAAGTCTGAGTTCCTATAAACCTTTCAAGCTTTCATTCCACCTCCCTTCCCAGTTTGCACGGAGGAGTCTATTTTACAACTTTATCCATGTAATGGTCCTGCAGACCGCTTCTTCATGCCAAAAGTTCTCTTTGATGTTTGCTCTCCCATTAGCGTTTCAGTGTAGGTATTCAAACTGATCACACAAGCACAGCAGAACTCCAGAACTGTCCACGTTCCGTCGAATACAGTTGTTTCATGTTGCCTGTGATTTACAGTCTTAATTAATGCTCAAAAGAAGAAGAGCACATCTTTGGTGGAGCGTCCCCCCTCCACATACACACATACCCCTCCTCCTTTTTTTTCTTTTCCTTTTTTTTTTTTTTTTTTTTTGTACAAAACAGCACTCTCAGGGTTTTGTTGGACATTGTGCAGGATGGCTTTGCCAAGCAGAATGGAACACACTTAATACTTTTCCTTTATAACCTTTGCAATAAATCAGCTACCACTCCACTTGCACGAGAACGGCCATTAGTGTCCTGTCCCCTCCCCCAGCACTTCCCGAATTTTAAACAAAGTAGGAATAAACTGAAGCTGAGCAGAGCCAGTGAGCCCAGTAAATCAGTTTAATGAGAACTGAATCAGTCTTATGAAGTCCACTACTGAACAAATAAGGTGGACAGAAGAGGCCGGGCTTTCAGTGTAGGTACTGGGGTGCAAGCGGGAAAGCAGCGCTTGCATATTTGATCCTTGGCAGTGACGTATGTCTGCTGTGAACACTCTGTTCTTTAATATTCACATTCGCGGCAGCTTGCTGCTGAGATTCATTGTTTAGATTTGGCTGTTTCCTCTCCTGCTTGTGGTTTTGTTCCTCCATGTTTTCCCACAGAAGTGCAGTTTTCTGTTTACCCATTTTCACCACTTATCTCCTCTGTGATTCATTTTGACTTCATTTATCCTTTTCAGGTCTCCCCTATTTCCACATTTACTGTAAGTGAGCACAACCACACATATATACATACTACTGTTCTATTCAGAAGCCAGACAGCAAATAGTCTTGTACTTGCAAGAATGTAAAGTGTTACCGAAATCATATCCACGTTTGTGTATGACAGCATGTGGACTCAGGACTTTCACCATTAAAAAAGACCTTTTCAAAAGTGTAAAAAACAAACAAACAAACAAATTAAAAATAATAAAAAAAAAAAGCTCAACCATTTCTTCAAACCTGGGGCAGCACAAGTGGCCAAGTGTGGATTTCATGGTCACAGGGTACGAAGAGGCCTTTTGCCTTCCACACACCAGTCCCCACCTTCTTGTCCGCTCGGTCTCAAGCACTCAGAGAAAGGAGCCGATCAGATGTACTGATGAGCAAAGTCAGGAGTGAATTTGTCCCCCTGTGCACAGCACTGAGCTACTGCCCTGCTCCAGCCACAAGGACTGAGGGACAAGGAAGGGCACGGACCCCCCGTTCACATCACCTCTGTGTCTCTTTTTGGGGCCTGCCGAGCCTTCTCCACCTCCAGCTCAGTTAGACAACCACTTTCTATCCCAGTTACCCCATCTCCAGCTACAACTCTCTCCTACTTGAAACAGTCATCCCTTCTCAAATTAAGGGCAGAAATACGGATCACCTTTCCTCTTCTGCCTTCTTAGCTCCTCAAGAAAGAGTGACCAGAGACAACTTCTGAGATCTTGTTATCACATATGTCCCGAAGTTTGGAGCAAGATATAAGCCTGTAGCATTTATTTGTAAATTTGATCGTGTTTCCAGAGGACTACTGTCTTTGCTGTGAGCCTAATAAAAGAGTGGAAGTTAATTCATCTCTCTGACACACGTAAACACCATAAAGCCGTATTTTTAATCCTACCAGGCTGGTCAATGAAACCCATTAGGGCATCCTGTGCTGCTTCTCTGCCAGTGTGCCAATTTTTTGAATATACTATTGCCTCTTCCTCTGGATGACCTCAAAAATTCAGCCTCTGTTCAATTTCCAGACCAGTTTCTGAAATGGAAAACCTGTAATTACCGTCACCCCTCCACCATTTCCATTGCTCCTGGGAAAAGACAACTAATTAAAGCTTCTGTGAGAGACAGAGCCACCTTTGCACCCTCTTGCTCCCTTGCTTTCTCCTTGCTCAGTACAAGGGAGAGAAGAAGACGCACCTGGAGCTGCCATCCTGGCCTGGGAGACAGAGAACCTCTGGCCTCTGCAGGCACAGTGGAGAATATTCTGTACAGTTAAGGGTGGCAGGAGCTCCTTAACAGTTTATGAGCACAATATTTAAGGATGTTAAGATGGTATCTATCGGATTAGGTGAGGAACAGAATGCATTTATTACAGTCAGTTTGGAGACCTTGCTTATCTATCATCAGCTTGTACTTTATGCGAGACCGGTGCTGCGAGCTCTTAAGAATCCTAATGTGAGACTTATGATGCAGGCTTTTTTTAAAGCCTTATATTAAAAAATCGTGTGATTTTGTGGGAATCTCAGCCTTCAGGAGAGAAAGAAATTAAGTGCCTAGTCTTCTTGGTGACAGAGAAAAGCCCGAAACTGACATCTAATAGCACCAAACCCCAAAGACTAATAAAAGAACCCAGAATATTACTTTCATACTCTGTGATTTTTAAGTCAACTTCAGACCTTACTTCAGACCTGACTTACCATTCTTAGAAGCTGGGGTTTGATTATATTACAAGTGATAGACAAAGAAAGACCCTGTATTCTCTGTACTGATTTTAACATTTATCTTGGCTATTCTGCAGGTAAATTTTTTTTGTCCTGATACTTTTTTTTTGTCCTCTTACTTTTCCTTTCTGCAACCTCTAGTGTTTTGCTCTTTCTTGCATTTAGCAGCCATGTTCTTCTAGTGAAGCCTGTGGTTTTCTAGCAAAGCAAGTGCACTGTGTTCACAGGACTCAGTTAAAAACAAAAAATTAAAAAAAGAGAGCAAGGCTGCAAGGCACATGATACTAACAAATCAGCAGTTTCAAGCTTCTATTGCTCAAAAGCACATTGAAGAACTTAATACATAACACATTGATTAGGACAAACTTTTGACGTTCCCTCGGTCCCTCCTGTTCTCTCTCTTCTTCTGTGTCATGGGATCACCTACGGATTCAGATAATCCAACAAACTGAGCAGTTAAGGAAAAGAAAAAAAGAAAATTAAAGGCATTAGAAGTCCTTGGCACAGCTAATTCACTCTTTTTGTTCCAAATAGTTACAAGTATTTCTAAACTTTGAAAAAAAAAAAAGAGAGAGAAGAAGAAAAGGTACTGCATTCAAAGTAGAATAATAAGACAGTCCATAAATCATAGTTTCAAAGAGTTTGGAAAAGCGAAGGAGATTTCATTTGAAGGCAGCTGAAGGTTGTTCTTTTCTTTCTCCTCTCACCAAAACTTTGCAGGCATCTGTGAAGCAGGAATCTAAAAATGATTTATTGTAACAGACCATCGTTCTGGTCATAGCCACCAATGGGCCAGATCCAGAGCCCTCTGAAATGAGAGTCTCCCTGTTGATTTCATGGCCTTGGATCAAGACCAATGTTTGTGCATTTTTTTCAAGGAGCAATTTTTCCAAATAAGCCAGGGTTTAATTGGAATAATTCCAGGGGCTACGTGACACTTTCAAGAGTTTATATTCATCCAAGTGACTTTTAGGAGCCAGTTCTGTTTTCTTACACGGAAAATGGGGGGGGGGGGGGGGAGGGCGGGGGAAGGGAGAAGGGAAAGAAAAGCACTTTGTGAGTCCATCTAGATTTTTCTAGATCCTTCTTTGGAAGGTACCCCTTGACACAGGAGCACACCATCCCATCTCTTTGTCAGCCTTTCCTGAGGAGTAACCATGACCTACCAACGCAGCTGTGCCCCGTGGTGGTTAATGGGGAGGGAATTAGTTGCTCTGCCCTCACTAGATGTTTTTATGGCTGGGAATGTGGCTCATCCTATGTTTGCTTCACGTCTCCAGAGTGGTGCTATTGTACAGGTCAGGTGGGAGTTTGCCTGATGTGGGGCATCTCCCAGGTGGGGTGAACCCAGCGTCTTGCTGTCCTTTTTCCCTACAGATCTACGTAGGGAACAGCCAGCATTAGGGGCAATGCTGTGGTATTACAATCCTGAGCTGGCAGCATAGCTCCTTGGCCAATTTATTTCTCCAGAGATGAAAGTCATCCATGTTTTCAGTTGGCTTTTACCATCCAACTTCTCAGAAGTGCTGAGCACACGAGCCCCAAACTGGGGACTGCACAGACTGGCATAGGTTGCACTGGCCCTGTGGCTGCTGTAGCCTGCACAGTAGAACCAGCCCTCAGACACCAGGAAGTGAGGAAGAGGAGGGGTGGGGGAGGAAGAAAGGTGATATAACATCTCCGTGGTCTTTCACTTTCCCTGCATGCCAGGCCATCAGAGGCGCAGAGCATCTACTGTGGGGTACACTGTCCTTTTGCAGAAAAACTCTTCTAACTGCATTTTCATCAGTATCTCCCTATTTACGAGAAATGAGGACCATCATCATGTCTCACCATCTCCAGAAGAAATACAAAGGACTAAAGTCATTATATTTGCCTTGCAACGACAAAATCAAAGCACTCTGGTAACCGTTGTAAAGCATGAGCAAGCAAAAATGAAACCCGCTTTCTCACAGTCACACTGTATAATTAGAGGTAAGGCTGAGGAACAGAAGTCCCACTCACTAACTCTGAATGCAGTTTTTTAGTACTTAGAAACCCTTGTGATACACTTAAAATAAATACCCAGCTACAAAAATACTGTTAACATTAAAATTCTGTTAAAATTTCCTTGGCAGACCTCTGGGAGCTACCCCACCAACATTCAGTACCAGAGCACTTACAGATATATAATTAACACAGCTTGAACCCTTCAGTACAAATGTTAAGCAGCCTCAAAATTTACAGTTTTACAGCAGTACTTTTGCACAGATGCAGTAATCCTGTGATTTGTTACAGCGGCCTGATAGAATAGCAGCGAAGACAAGACAACATCTTTATTTGTTAAATCGCTCCCTTCTGCACTCCGTTTTTCCTTTAGTGAACACAGAAACGTATTCAGGTCCTTTGATGCTAGGAGAGCAAGCACGTGATATTCAGGGGCAATGTGCTGAGGTAGGTAGGTGCTGAGCCTCTACTGAAATCAAACAGATTTGTTAGTGTGTTAGGGACTATACTGTGACCTTAACAGCTTTTTATAGGATTCACTTAAGAAACTTTCTGCCAAAAAAGCCAGGCCAAAAAGCCCCACTGCATACTGAGCTCGAGCTACCACATTTATATTAGCTACTCTTGAGTATAAAATACTGTGCCCATAAAAAATTAAAAGTGGCTCAATTCAACATGAGCTGATTGTACAGACCTGCTCTTATTCACTTGATGATTTTGACTGCGTCTTGCAAGCACTACTGTGAAAACTCAAAAGCACTTTTTGAAATGAAAGAAAATCAGAGTATCTAGTGTCAGCAAGCCTTGTAAAGTCCATACATGTTTACACTTGGCATCAGATTACACCCATTTGACTTCTTGATTTAGTGTGCGCACTTGTGTTTTCCCTTCTTTTGTCAGAAATAAAATACAGCTATTCTTAAGAGAAGCCTTTGTTTTTAAAAAGACCTAATTTGTACTGTATGTTAGGAGAGTTCGCTTTTCGCCCCACCCACAGAGGAGCCCAATCCAAATACGGGGGGGGGGGGGGGGGAAGTTAAACTCAGAAGAGGTTAATTTGGGTAACGGCAATGTATATTTGCAAAACATAAGAGAGAGACAGCGAGAAAGAGAGAGAGTAAAATCAGTGAAGTCCTTGGACAGCTTTTTTTTTTTTTTTTTTTGCTGCATCACAAAAGCAATTCTGCTGAAATCTTATTCGGAACATCAAGTGAGTAAAAAAGAGAAACACAGTTCTTAAATTATTTTGTACTTTCCATGTATAGAGGAACAGTCAGAACTGTATGGGGTTTTACGCCTTCTTCATAGCCAGCTTATAAACAGCCTAGCTACCAGTCTTTCCATAGGAAAAACAATGTTCTGTGGATAATAATAACATGACTAACTGCTCGAGCTGAAGGGGCAAAGAGGCATCTACCTAAATAACATGTGGTATCTGATGATCTATTAAGTAACAGACGGCTGATAAGTAATAAAAATAATCAAAAAGAAAAATAAGTGAGAGTCAGGAATTTACGTAACAGTCTGAACACAATGGAAAAGTTTGTACTAGTCGGCCTTTCTATCTCTTATTTCTGTGATTCTCCAAGGAGAATGTTACATTACAACTGGTTGAAACAGAAGTTATTTTATTTGTACAATGTGTGTTAACAGGCCATCAAGTGGAACATCAGTATGTAAGTGTTTGTAGGATCAAACTCATAAAGATAGCAGCAGCCACAACAAAGTGAATAACTAGGTGAGACTTGAAATCTTCAGCATGTTGTTATGGATATTTATATGCAGGGAAAGGAAACTCATCCAAATGTAAAAACCAGGTCAAACACAAACAGTTGTATGATTTCCAAGCTAATTCTGATGTTACCCTATCATTGATCATTACATAAATAAAAGGCTAGTAAAGTCAAACACCATTTGTGCCTGTTAATCATTGGAGGAGAAACCATAATCCAAACCATTTTTTCCAAATGTAACAAAACAAGGTTTGCCTCAGAACATGGCTTGATGTCCTCCATACACATCCAACCTGAGATCAGCCCCGAATAAACCATCTGCAAACAAAAAACTCTGTCATGAATCTTGCTCTCTCTCTAAATTGCCTATCTGACAAATGGGTATACTTTACTTTACTGCCATGGTCAATCTCATTCAATGTTTGGAGAACTGGTGTCTTATGGACATTTCCCCTGTACTGCATTAAAGTAAATTTGTTTATGTATTAAACATATTAATACATATATAAAAATATATTTAATATATAAACCCCATCCTTTTAACCAAAGTGTACTAACCCCATAGCAATTTTCATACATTTTCTGCTGTATCTCATTACAGAAGGAAATAGTGCTTCTTACACATAGCTTCTTTCATAAATCTATCACAGCTCAACACCAAATTAGCAGTGACAGAGAAATGTGTATTTTCTTACTTTTATGACACTTATGTTGGAGGCTGTGCTGTTCAGAGCTACTGTGAGCGCATGGAACAAATACAGGCCCACATAAAACTTTCCTGACTGCGCTGCAAGTGCTAAGCTATAAATTGCCTTTGGGAATAGGTTGTCAAATTGTTGATAGCATAAAACTTTACATCAATTCATGATCCTGCCTTGAAACCTCATGACTGAAAAGAAAATTCATAGGCTCAATACAAAGCCAAGTTAAAACTATATTTTTCCCGATTGCAATTTTGTCATTTGTTCAGAGCGAGAACCCAGGACCCAATTGGTATGAGAGGACACGGGCACACATTACTTGCAGAAGTCCATGATAAAGAAAACTTTGGGAGTTTTGTTTTCAGCCGAGACATGAAATATCCTCCTGGGAATTGGTATGAGACAGCAGTTTGGGAACTCCAGGTTCAATTTGTACAGTTATTATTTAGGCTGAAGGGCTACCACAGTAAATAGCAACTTTATGCCTTCTCAGGAATTCTCTTTGTGTTGGTAGAAATCTCTGTGAGGGAAGTCATCCCTACTCTGGGGAGAGCTGCAGCTTTGTTATTCATCACTTCTTGATCTATGAGATCTTAAACCAGTATCATAGCATAGCATGCAAACAGCTTGTAGAAGCAGGGAAACCACATTTTAAATTATATATATTAGGGTTCATTTTAATGAGTTTCAAAGAATTTTTCCCATCCATTTTATTAGATTTTGGAAAATAAGCTGTGTGACATACTGATGAAATCCAAAATAGGAAGGTCACTACAGCTGCCTTGTTTACAAGAAAAGCAAGAATGTTTCTCTTTAGATTAGAAGAAGAGAAAATAACATTTATTGTACATGATTATTTTTTTTTATTGCTGATGAATAATCATTTTAGCAACTGGGCTGTGTGCTTGAATTTAGAGAGGCTGCTTGTCTGTTTTAATAACCATATTAATTATAGTTTTATGCTGATTTTTCTGGAAACCAGACATGTTGCAACAGTAGAAGAGCAGACTTCCTAAAGTGGCCTGGCTCATAGGAAATTTTGATGGGGTGCTCACAGACCCTGGCACAAAATCCCAAAGTGCTTTAAAGCTTCTCGATTAAACATTTTCAAATGGAAGTACACTAATTGGGACCTTCTCCAAACGTGGACCCAACCGTATACAAAGTAGAGCTGCCACGGAACACATGCCTTTGGTGGCTACTGCTTGGTGGACACCCGGCACAACTCCTAAATCACGGGAATCTAGCACTGTCTAAGAAAGCTTGCCATTTAAGTCACAGCAAATGCAAGAAAGCCCTTTGGGAAGAAGAGGCCACATAGTCAATGAACCTCAGCCAAGGATCAGTCTCTCCCTACCCTTCAGAAATCAACCAGTGAGAAGGACAACAGCAGCAGCTCACTGACATCTTCTTTATACTCCTACCTTATAGTATTAGAGTACTGCATGAAATGAGGACCTGTGCAGCTTTTTTCTTTAATGCTTCTTTCTGTAACAACATCAGCTGACTTTTTTTTTTTTTTAAATCTAAATGGGAAATGTGTTTCCAGTTTTGTCATCATCAGGATATGAAACTGTGTATGTATGGGACCCTCCCCAAAAGCTCATACGAGACAGGTGCTGTAAGAAATAGCCCATGTGTAAACACTGCAAGAGACCGTAGGAGACACTACTTAGAAGTGTGCTATTTGCCTTGAGATGGTTCACTTACAGTTTCCGGAGAAGAGCTAACAAGCTTTTAAAGTATTACAGTATTTCTATGCTGGGCAGGATGGAAGATGAATAGCAAGATGTAAGACCCGAAAGTGTAACAAGAGAGCTTTGCACAATTGATACTGTGGTTGTGGTTCAGATATTCAATTACAGTTCAGATATTCAATTACCAAAGTTCAGGTGATAAATGTGACTTTGCTGAAATTATTTTGCTGGAAACAAAATCTGCTTTAGACTACTTAAAAGACATGAGGATGTTAAATACTGTTACAGTGATTTAATGAGTATTTGGTTTCACCGTGACACTGGAAAATCAAACAAGATAGTTTCAGTTTGAGCTTGAGTAGATTCTGATCAAAGGATTTCATTATTTTCAGTTTTAACATTTTTTATAATTTTTATATGGTTAATTTGTTTTTTTGGGGGGGGGGGTTGTTAATGAAAATTATCTGTGCTGTACAAAATCCGTGTCACTTTCTTTTTCCAGCAGGGCCGTGCAGGGTTCTGGCAGGAATTCAGGTCACTCGGACTTCCTCGGTTTGCACTGAGCAGTACCACTCACACCGCAGATAAAATCCTGCCGTCCCTGTACCTCCCTCCTACCCATCTGCTACGCGCTGACCACTGGGCCAATTCGTTTTGTTCTAGCGTTTGACTGGTTTTGATTTGCTTGCGCCTGCAAGACCTCCAGCTTCCAAGCAGCTCTGCACTGATGTACAGCGCACGCCTTTGCCTATGGCTTTTTAAGAGCAGCTGCCTAAATTTAGCCCAATAAACCCGAGACCCTTTGTGCAGGTGATTTATTAGACAGTGCCCTGTGACAAGGACTGTGTAGCTCCGCTGACTGTTTTGGCACGGTCTCACCTGGATCCTCCATGCTCCCATACAAAAAGTAATGGAGGCAAAAGAAGCAAAGCAATTAGTAGAGCCGATTTCAGGAACTCTTTGCAGCAATTGAGAAAGTCTTTAAAAAAAAAAAAAGACACTTTTAGATATAATTAGCAATTGTACAGAATACCTCCGTCACGGCAGCCAGATGACAACGAGAAACAGGAAATCTCACTTACTCGACTAAGTGAGAAAGGCAGGAGACCTTTAGTAGTCTAGCTATAATTTCCCGTATTTTGTATTGCTCACTTTATGGAGCCAGAAATAGACAGACAAGAGACCCCTGTATAAACATGAAGTAGTATTACAGGAAACATGCATATTTTTTTTTTTTCATTTTAGGGAGATGCTTGCCACATTTGTTTACGGAATCACTCATTCTGTTTACAGGGACATTAACTGCATGAGTATCATTTTTCCTCTCTGTAACTTTTATACACTTTTCACTCATTCCGAAAGTAAGTCAGTGGACCCTGTTTCATGCAGTTCAAGCCTAGCTCTACAACACAGTCATTACAGTGCTTCCTACATACATTAGTTATTGAAAGGGCTGACCCCAAAATAAAGCCATGCAAAGCACGGTAGTGCTCAAACTGAATGCTGGTGTGCTGGCAGAAATGGGAAGGCACGGGGGTATCTGTGGCACCACAACTGCACTGGGGACCCGCTTGGCCAAGCTGCAAAATTTGCTGCTGAGGCTGGGGAGGGCCAAGCAAACCCAGGGCTGGCAGCTCAGAAAGGGGGAGAGGGGGGACCAGGGGAAATGGCATAATCACAGAGGAGAAATGAAGAGCAAAAGGCCGAAGGAGAGAAAATGCGTGCTAAAACTTGAAGAAAACCAGAGTGAAAGAAACAGGTGTGGGCAAGCAGATAAATGAGAGGAAAAAACAATCAGTCATCATTCTTATTTTCGAAAATAAAAGAGTAGATGAGAAGGGAGGCGCAAGCCCACCCTTTAGATAGGACACAGGAAGAGGAAAGGTGATAAAGAAGGTCAACATGAAAAATGGAAAAGGAAGAAGGGAAAGAGAAAAACCTCAAGAAAAATGAACCATAGGGTATTTTTTGTTAGTTCTTCTGAAACAAAAGTTCTCCCATCTCGTTCTTCTCTTGAGAAAAAAAAAAGAAGAAAAAAGAAAGAAAAAAAAAAGGGAAAATAAAAAAGCAGACCAAAATAAAGTAAAATGATGATTACAGTCTCAAAGCAAGGAGATAAAGGAAGAGGGAGCAACTTGGATATCAAACATATTCATTAGAGGATATGTAAGGGAGGAGCTGAATTCAAGAACATTGCAGTGCAAAAAGGACATTTCTTCAAGGAGGAAAACTATCTGTCCAGCAGAATTCCTAAAATATTACTACAAGCCCACAATTTAGTCCAAAAAAACAGTAAATAAAACTTCTGTCTGAAACTTTTCCCACCATTCCAAGACAGTTGGTATTTAATCTAAATAACCTCCTGCTGAGTGTTGATCGCAGCCTGTAGCTCTGCAATCCAGTCTCATCACAGCCCAGTCTAAATAGAGCTTTAATAAATACTCAGCTTAAATTCACTCAAATTCCAACTTGTTTAGAGTATGATCTCTATTTGTGAACCCGTAATGGCTGGACCGAAAACTGGAACTACTTGATGGTTGTGGAATGCTGAATTTTCGTGTCGGGTCTCCAGCTTTAGGGCTGTTGTGAAGTCACTGCTGCTTGGCATAGCACCAGTTTTGGCTGGAAAAAAAAAAAAAAAATGACGTGCTTTCAAATCTAGGGTAAGCCTACAGCAACGGCCAGATGAAAGCACTGTGAATGCCTCCGCGGCAGACCTATTGGCACTGCACCTCCTTTCAGGGGCTGCTTCCTGACTGCAAGTACTGATCAGCAGTGTGGGAGACGGGGAAGGGCGGTCAGGGGTGCTTTTGCTCCAGCCTCCCATCTCCCCGTCTCTTCCCATCTCACCCCAAACGCTGCTTTTGCACCAGTTTGTTTCCACCCACACGTATCCAGCGTAGCAGTGCAGGCAATCTCGCTCCTCGCTGCCTGTCCTGCACCTACCTGAAATCCCACCCAGCCACTCCTAGTCCCTGCAAACCCTCACTGAACAATAACAGATTTATGGACACACACAGGGGTCCAAACGTGGGAAAATTAGGTTTGTTCAGATCCAAACTTCGTAGGAAACTGGAGCCTAAAAACCTGCAGGCACCGTTGCTATTTACATGGGCATTTTCAAGCCCCCTGGAGACCCTGCTGCCCTCCTGACAACAGTCTTTTTTCCTTGAGGAAAAAAAAAAGTGAGAGCACCCGTTTGGAAGTGAACGAGAAGGCCTCACCCCATCCTTGCTTAAATGCGAAGCACTTGCTGCCGCGGGAGAGAGGGGAGCGCAGCTGCTCGTCGGCCAGATACCTCATCCAAAATAACCCCTGCCCCACCTGCCAGCCCCCGTCAGCCACCCAGGAGGAGGGGTTTTATGGAGTCCAACCATCGCTTCCTCCCGCTCGAGACCCAGTGACCCGCCGCTAACATCATTCCCTGCTACAACATTATTACACTGACTGACAGGGTCAGTCCTTGCTAGATGTCACTAAATCAACATCCCTTCGGGGGGCTCTTTCTGAAGAGAGAATAAGTTCTCTCGGGTGACCTTCAGGGTTCAGAAGTGACTGACGCAGAGCCACTGCGCCATCCATCACCCCGGCAGGAGGGGACATTTGCGCAGGGTCAGCGTGGCACAGGACTGCCGTGAACTTCCTGCACCCCGCTTCCCCGCATACCAAGCCTCGCCGCTTCCAGTGATTCATTTCCCTGGAGAAGGGGACGGGAGGTGAAGTCAATGGAGCCACGGTGCGCGCAGGAGAGGTCAAACCCAGAAGGGAACCCGGAGCGCGCGCGCGCACATACGCATGAGAAGCAGAGACGGAGAGAGAGGGCAAGAGTGTTTTCTATTAGCTGCCTGCTATAAATATTACCTTTCAGGTCAAATACTTTGTTTTGAAAATAGCCAAATCCCAAGGACTGCTTCCACCCATCAATCTAAAAGGAGGGGAAAGAAATGTCAACGCTTTCTTCATCTGAAAGCTAGCTCCAAACAAACAAGGTCACGGCTGCTTCACAGCTAGCAGCGATCAGCTACTTCTGCTGGGTCCTCTTTTGTTCCTTGCAGAGGTAGGAGAAAACCCACATCCCTGATGCACAGAGGAGCAGTTCCCAATGCGACTGAACGACATGTGGAGGAACAAACCCTAATGTAAGCTGTGACCCAAAGTGCCTGTACAGCAAACAGATTTGTGATGTGAATATGTGATACAGGTAATGCTCTACCATATGGATATTAAACCTTATAACCAAAAGTAAGACTACACAGTGGAATAATTTGCCAGGAGGCATGAATCTCCTTTGACTGCCAACTAAAATAATAACTCCTTTACAATTAATAATTATCTTGTTAATAATAATAATATTAAGGAAACAATATAGCCTCCTTCACCTTACACTACATGTTGCTCCCTGAGGAATATTTGGTTAAAAAAAGTAACTGCTTGGCTGACAGTCGACATCCAAGAACAGCTCTGTTTCCTTACCCAAACCTGACCAGGCTTAGGAAGAGTGCAAGGGACACAAATCAAGGCTCTGCCTTTCCAACCCCCCCTGCCCATCCTGTTTTGGTGGCTGTACCAGTTTGCAGCCTCAGCTAGCTGCGAAAAGGGAGGAACTGGGAGCACACCTGCTGCCTGCATGGTCATGGGGGAACCCAGCAAGTTACCTCCTCACTGCTCGCTTCCACTGTCTGCTGAGCAAATGGCAGCGAGGGGGCTCACCACACCGCAGCGACGTGGAGCTGGGCACCACTGGCACCTGGAGCTCACGGCTCTGGCCTAAAAGAACTCCGTGGGGAGGCGAATTTTCACCCCCTGGCCCTCAGCTCCAGCATGCTGCCCCGGCTTTTGTCAAGCAGTGTGTAAACATCCCGGCATCAAAACCAAAACAACTCCCCTCCCCTCTCAAGACGCCATCACGAGCTTCACAAAATCAAGTTGTTTTTTAATTATGGCAGCTGCAGCTGCAATTACGTAGGATAATTCCTCACAACGTACTTTTTATGGCCTGGTAAATACCCTGCGGTACGTTTTGAGAAACAAAAGGCTGCTACTGAAACAGGATCACACGGCTGCCCGACAGCGGGCTGCCCTACCTTGCATGCCGAGTCCTTTCCACCGACTCGTCCTCCTGCCCCCCAGCACAGCACAACAGGCAGCTCGAGGATGCTTCCTCCCATCCAGGTATCGTCAAACGTACGTATTTCACTCAAACAGCCATGCGAGCAGCACGTAGCTGGCCTCTAGCCATTTTCGAGGCGATGGCTGCTGTGCTGTGACGGCAGGCGGGACCCCGCTGGCTTTCAGTAGTCAGGCTGAGCGTGCCCACCACTAAATGCGAAATCCCATCTACTGCCATCCTTACCGACAGCCTGAACGTCGAAGGAAGTGAAACCCTCACACGCGTGCCTGAGCGGCTGCCCTAACACAAGCGCTACGTGTGCAGGAGCTGTGTGCGGGTCACTCCTCAAACCAGCCAACGCTGTTTCAGGGCTGAGGTACGAGGACCAATGATCCATGTAACAGCTTAATTACATTAATGTGACTGGAAGGACATTTCCTATCTAGCAGAAGACTTAACCCCTTTTGTCCAAAACATAAAGCTCCTTAACAGAGGCAGCGTGAAAAGAGTTTAGCAGAAAGACAGTGATGGAGACAGAGCACAAAGGAAGAAATAATATAAAGGGGATGGAGAACTAAAACAAAAAGATACAAAGATTTGTTGGTTTTCTTTTTGTTTGTTTGTTTGTTGAAGTTGCCCCACTCTAGGCTCTTATTTACTACATCTTTTATCTACCAATTTCCTACCGTGTCCACTGTCTACAAAAGATGTATTTGATGGTTTGCAATATTCCTATCTCCACATATATAAATCTGATCGTAAATAATTACGACTGAAGGAGGGACACTGTCCCTTCTTAGCTGCCAGACTGGGTATACCAAAACGAGCTCCTTTACAGTGACAACATGCCTTGGCAAAGGAGGACGGTCTGAGAGGAAAGCATGGACCAGGGACCCTGTGGTGCTCCCTACGGAGGTCTTGCCCCAGGCACAGAGGTGGGTAGCAGTAACAGTGGGGTGAAAGGCAATTCTAACATTAAGAAGAGCTATACATTCAGCAAACGTAGGAACTGTAGACACCGAAATTGCCACTTGTTGGGAACCAGAAGAAGACATTGAGGTTCTGCTTGCCACCTGAGGTCCATTTGAGGTCCCCCTACCTGCCCACTCATCTCCAACAGGTACACCTGCAAGGAACAGCTGCTGCCCAATTGTTCACCGTGGCTGTGGCTGCTCTGGTTTGCTCTGGTTTAGGCACTAGAATGGGATTATCCAGGTTTTTTAGGTGACTGGGCTGGTATAAAGACTGGCTGGCTGAGACTCAAGCCAGCCAAAACAGAAATCACAGGAGAGATGCAGAAGGTGGCTGGGGGTGGAGACAACCAGCAGGATAAGCACATATCAGCGCTTCCAACTAGCGCAGCAGCCTTTTATACACAAATCAAGTTTGCAGCGCAGAGGTCTTGTTAGAGACAAAGCTGATACTACACTACAGCCACATCAAAGAGCTCTTTTTCTTCGTCTTCGCTTGGTAAAGAGCTCGTGACCTCTTATTTCTGATGTGGATTTCTGACATTTACCAAATTCTGGTCACCTCAAGAACAGGCTACTGTAGCGGCTTCGTTTGCTCTGCTCCTGAACATTACTCAGAAGCTTAAGTGAAATCCAACACACTGCAGCCTTGAGCGTGACTTCATGACTATTTATGCATGAAGGTTTGCAGGTTGAATTTAAAGCAGTGGTATGGATCTGTAACCGTAAATGCTTTCAGTTTCCTGAAAGGTACGTCTGCCTGTGCTGCCAGAATAAAATTCAATGGCACTGAACGTCTGCATAAAGTTATTGATATGCAAAAAAACTGTGTGATCTAAATGCTAATCTTAGTTTTGTACTCAGTTCACTGGAGAGGGACATTTGTCTTGTTTTTGTGCTCTTCCCTCTATTCTTCCTGGTCTTGTTTGCTTATTGAGACTGTTGGCTTTACATTTCTCTGTATGTAAAATCTTATGTTAAATCTGAGCAGGCAGAAGGAGGACTATTAATCTCTGCATCTCTGAAGTAATAATACACACAAAACTCTCATAAACTGTTAGGCATTGACTACCGCCATTCAGTACTCCAAAATCAGTGGTTACGCTGTATATACATTCCCTATACAGAAGCCATACTGTACAATCATACAACTTTCACAGTTCCCTCTGCAGTGAGATGAGATGCAGTAAGATAATTGTTCTCACTCACACACACACACAAAAAAGGAATGTCTAGGAATTATGCATATTGAAATATGCAAAGCTACATCACAGTCCACAAGACACATCTCATTGTAAAGTGAACTCAACATTTCTCATCAAAAACAAAACAATGGAGAAAATATTTACGATACTACCATAAAGCATTTTCCTCCTTTCCTATTATCATGATTCTAAAAATAGAAAGTGATGAAAAAAATAGGTTTGTTTCAGAGAAAAGCTTTACCAAAAAAATACAGTTTACAAACTTTTTAAAAGTTCAGTAAGCATGCCTGTGGAAATGATCACTTCTGCAATGTTCCCAAAATAAAGATGCAGCAAGGTGCTGGTGTATGGGGATTAGAAAGTGAAAGGGACAGGAGTCAAACCAAACAACTTCAATTAGATGGTCTGAATTAAGAAACACCTGGAAATTATGCTAAAATCACATGTATTTAAAGAAGTAACAAAAAGAAAAGAAGTAACTTCCTTTTATTCCAGGGAAGAAATACATGTTCGTAAAATAGGTATGCAGTTTATTATTAATTTTAATTTAGTAATAGCTCCTAAGGGACATTAGGCATCTGCTCTTGGTGAGCTGACCACAGTGAAGAGTGCAGCAGTACAAACAACAGTTTACTTTTGTGAGTCAAAAGACATTCTGCTATGTTACTTTCCTTCATTTTTTCAAAACTATGGAAAGCAAGCCTAAATAGCTTCAAGACACATGTAAATACCAGACTCTGTATCTCCAAGATACAGAGATCCAAGAAAAGGATACAGAGAAGGGATGAGGGGGAGAGAATTGTTTCAAAAGCAATTAAAAAGGCAGGAGGGCTTTTTTCTGCATGGTGAAAATGTTTTGTTTTGGAACAAGTGAATAATGTTCAGCAATGTGAAACAAAACATGTCTCATCAAGAGTTCCCAAACAAAATCTGAATATTTAAAAGAAAAAAAAAATCATGCTTTATTTTGAAAGGACTCTCTGAGATACTGTGCTTTGAAAATGATTAATGAAATTCAAAAGTTTTACACAGTTTTGACTAAAAACTTTCCAACTCTTAACCAGAACAACAAACTGCATACATAACCAACTAAGTTAACTGCTTTGGTTTCCAGAACAGCACATTCTGGCAAACAAAGTATTAGTCACGAAAAACTCTTTTACCCAACTCTAGCTGAAGAACACAGGACAGCTTCCCCAAATTCCAGGGGATAAAAAGAGCTGCACTGACTTCCTTCAGATCACAGTATGCCAGGCTGGTTGCCAAAGCTCGCCAGCGATCAGCAGAGCTCTAACTGCACCTTATTTTCACTCTGATCACTCTGAGATAGGATAGCTGAGAGATAACTAACACAGAGGCATGGAAATCCCCCCGCAAGGGGAGGAAGGCTGGAGGGAGGGGAAGCGTGTCGGGAATTTCCTTCTCAAGAGGTGAATTTCCTGGGAGCCATGCTGGCGGGCTGGCAGCAGAACACTCTCTCTGATTTCCGAGAACCAGTAATGTCGCTGCATTAATCAAATCCAGTTTTGTGATGTACTTCAGCACCAATTTGTGTCCAGCAACAATTTTACCTAGTTTTCTTCTGCGCTTCTTGAGTTATCTTCCCTCTGCAGCTTTTCCAAGCCTAACTTCAAACCATCAGCCAGGTAACCTTGCTGAACATGGCTCCCTCTTGCTCTCTCCATGCCTTCACAAACACCACTCCAAATAACAATTTTTTAAAGCTCTCCTTAAATAGGAGTCTCCTCCCAGTTGAGAGCTGAGGACTATTATTACTTATCTCCTATTTTTTCACCTGTTTTAATTCACGATGGGTATTCACAGCTACAGTTACTTTGGTACTGTTGGGAAAGGTTACATTAAAAGGAATATCCAAAGGTTTCAATGTTTTGTTTTCATGCATTTTTTTCTCTATTTTTCCTTCATGAGAATCTGGAACACCCACCAGCACGGTGCACCCTACAAAACCCCTGCAACTACCTGGTGTCTGATACACTTCCTCCCTTAGCAGTTACCATCAGTTAGCGGGAGCGGAGATTCATTAGACTGCTGAATAATTTATTCTTAGCAACATTCTTTATGAATCTTAGGGGAAAATTGTGTAACTCACATTACCAAGTCTGTTGTTCCCCGTGGTAATGCTTTACAGGAGCACTGAACGTGACTTTTCACATCTACCTCAGCTATTTAGGTCAGTCTTCACTTTCTTTTGAAGTCGCCACAAAAAAAATCCAGACTTGGATATATTTCAATGTATTTTTCTAAGCTTCTTCATTTCATTCTTTAGGGGAAGGAAAAAGGGAAATTTGTTGCCTTTTTCCAATTCCTCAACTTCATAACCGGCAGTGAGTAACTCCTGGATGGTTATTTCCCTCCATCATCCATTGTGGTGAAGCTGACACAGTTATTCCCAGCACATGGTTATTAGGAAAACCCCCACAAAGTGTTAATTTTCATTATACAGCGCCAAAAGCACATGCAAGTGTGGCTAAGGGGCTATCATGTAGAGTATTGAAGAGCTATTTTGTACTGAACATTTACTTCTTGTTTCAGCCAAGCACTGAGCCAGAGCTTAGCTCCAGGAGTATGAACGACCCCACCAGTTTAACCCTTACCTCTCATGGGGGCGATGCTGGGGATGCAAGAGGATGGGGGTACCAGTACTGAACAATAGCTCTGTGTACCCGAGCACAACACAGACCTCTCCCAGATGGAGAGCAGCATGACACCAGTCTACAAAACTTGCCTCTACCACTTGACTCTCAGCCACAAACACACCTGCACTCTTAAGCTCAGGTGAGCAAGTGACAGCAAACATTTAAACTTTGCATTTCCCATTTTGAAGACAGTCATCCATATTTATGGGAGCACAAACCTGCCACTCAGGCTGAGGACCGCAGAGTTTTGTGAGTTTACATCTTGCACTCCCTGATGCAAACTGAGAAAAATAACTGGTCAGAGGTTCGGCATATAAAGTTGTTGCTAGAGGTGCCAAAAGAAATCATGTTGAGGCCAACAGTTGGTTTGATGGCTCCACTAATTACAGGCCAGCGCTGTTCCTGCTGAGCTGAAGAAGGCCATGGCTTGTTGTCAAGCAGACAGATTAGCCACTGTCACCCATTAAGACCACCGCTTGAGTGTAGACAGAGACATGGAAGGAAACATAAGAAGGCGGCATGTGCATAACCAAACAGGCTACCTTGCTGAAAAGAAACCCCCTAAAGCCACATTCTGCTTCATTAGCACATGAAAATAAGGTAATTGAATACTTCATTCTCCCATCTAGAGCCAAGATCCATCACTCATGGAAATGGAGTTTTGATAAGGTGGGGTGTTTAAATGAGGCAGAAAGATTCTTTGAGTGTGTGTTACTTTGTTTATCTGGGAGAAATCCCACTTAAATATAAGTGAAAAAGACATAAAAATCACTTTATCCCATGAATCACTGTAACAAAACAAAGCCCCTGCGAGGATGAAACTTAAACAAACCCATCTTAACTTTATTCCGAGGACAGGAGGCATTATGCTTTTTGCTGTGTTTATTTTTGTATCAGAAATCCCCATTTCTCTGTCTCCCCCCTCATTTTTCTATCCTCATCTCCTTTAGCTCGCTGACTCACCAGCTATTTTTGCTGTCTTTTAGCATCACATATATTGAGGTATTTTAATAAGTTTTGTTTTGTATTTGTTTGTTTTTAAGTTTATGCATGTCATATTCTCATGTTTTCAGCTTGTTTTTTTTTCTGTTGTTGTTGCTGTTGTTTGTTTTTGTAACACTTCAGCCCATGACCAAAATAAGAAAATAAATCTACTAGAAGATCTATAATCCCCAGTCCCAGACTGAGACAGCTCCTGCTTTAGTTCTGTAGCCCTTTTTAGGAAAAAACAGGAAAGATAAAATATTCTGATATTTGAGAGGCAAAAACATATAAGCAGAAAGTGTTTTATCATCTTTAGCAAGCTAAACAGCAACAAACTCATTTTCTCCCACTGGCGATCACCTTAAGTATGAAGTACAGTGAGTGGCATTTCCTCCACAAAAAAAAATATTTACGTAAATACTGCAAATAGACTCCTTGCCTCAGCCAAAAATGCCTGCTATGGTATTGCCAAGTGTTTCAGAGAAAGCAGGAATTACAGAAGCATGAAGATGGACAGATCGGACCCTTGTTTCTTGGGTTTGTCTAAACAGAAGTTAAAGTGGTACAGTTTCCTAGTTTGGAAATTGTTATGCTGGTATTTTATCTCCAAACAGAAAGAAAAATAATAGGACAATACAGAGCAGCTCTCAGTCACTGGCTACCACGGGGCTTTTGGTAAGATTTAAAACAAACTCCCCCCCCCACACACACCTTTCTCAGGCCCTTTAACAGCAAGGTATAAAATGTCCCCTGCTTTTCTCTTGTTCTCTCAATGTGCTAAAACAATGAAAAGGCTTTCCTTCTTAGAAATTTGTGTAGGAACAGTGGCGCTAGGAAAGAAAGTTCATGTTAGGATTAGCTAAGCTGCATGTTTACGACACCTTCAAGATATCTAAATGGTGCTGGTGCTACGGCAGCGATACCACTCCTTTTCTAGGCCTTCTGCTCCCACCCCATCTTTGCTGCTGGTAGAGGAGCGCAGCCGATCCCATGAAGGGCTACTTCAGGGAGATAATGCTGTGGAAAGCTACTTGATTTTCTGTGGTCTGGTCCGCAGGGTGAAGGCTGTGCAGTGGCTTGGACAAGATCAGCTGTGAGCCAGCTCCAGATCCAGAAGGCAGAACTGAAGAAAAGAGAGCTTCAGCCATCATGGTGTGGCACCTCTTGGAGAAACATCACTTTGGCCAAATGACCAAGGATGGATTAGATGGGTGGGGGAAGATAACAACCACCATCTGACAAGCAACAGTGCTGCTGCTTTTTGAGCACGGAGAAGCTCGGCCGAAGTCAATGCCAACAGTCCAGCCTCATGATGGCAGTGGCACAGCTGCCACAGGCAAAGACAAGGCCGGTAACCCTTTTTTGTGCTGAGGGCTGAACAGACCTTCCGAGGAAAATTAGCAGGCCACGAATTAACATCCCCTTTAGTGCCTGCCAGCAGAACTCGAACATAAAATAAAACCATGTGGCCGAGGGTTGTGCGAAATGGTGTCACAGGCCTTACTGCATATTTTCCCCGCCCTTGGACTAGCAGAACACGCTGTGACAACTGTGCAACCAAAGCAAACATTTGCAAATTATACACAGCTTGTGATTTTCTATGGAATAAATCTGGGTAAAGCAAAATGGGAACTCGATCTGACTTGCTATCTCTGAAACAGTACCTTAAATAAAACTGTCCGAACAACAGTCCTTATCCACTCCCATGCCTGAGCACAGTAAGCAAACAATGTGCCCCAGGAATGCATCCAGTGCAAACTGGAGCTGCAGAGCCCACAGGGAAAGAGAAAAATGTGCATAATCAAAGAGCTAATAGCTTTCCACAACTTGTTGAGAAAAGATTGTGAGAGGTCTTCCACGCATTGAGCACGGACAGCAAGCTAAGCCCTTGATGACCACAGTTACCCCACAACCCTCCCTCACTGCCTCTTATTAAACGTGCCTCAGAGCCTGACCCACAAGTAACTTCCCTCGGGCTGTGCCCGTGCTCAGATCCTCATGTAAAACCCTCACAATGCTGCTACTGGCTTAGTTGAGCCAATGGAAAATTCTTCCTGACATTCCCTGTTGCTGACAGGGTCCCAGCGCTGAAGCAACAAGATAAATTACATCATAAGCTGCCAAGACGTCCATCACGACCAAAATGTGAATGCAACAGAGGCAGAAAACTACTAAAGACTGTGATGAGGGAAGTTTTGACTCTTGTGTGAGACACCTTTGTTATACAGAAATCAGTTAGGTATGTCACAGCAGTGATCAAGAATTTGATTGTAAAAGTCTCTCTCCACCTTAATAAACAAAAGCGTTAGTATTTCTGATTTAAGAAAATTCATTTACTGAAGAGGAGAATTACTGCCAGATGTAATAGCACGCATTATTACTGCACCAATATGTAAGAGCACAAATACACATAACCTACATAAAAAGAAGCATGGTTTTGCTTATTCTGCATATCTAAAATTAAATCTTTTTTTCTTTTTCTTTTTTTTTTTTAAGTGCTTAACACTAGGAGACAATTTAACAGGTATCATTGTTTCTCCCAGGTGTAATCATCTTTTTCATTTGCCCAAGTGAGAAAAGAAAAGCAATTTAATGAGCAGGCTGAAAGTGATGATTAATTAAACAACTTCCAGGGCCTGGGGGATCCTCCTCCATTTGGGATACATTTCCTCTAGCTGTAAGTAAGCTGGAAGGCAAGAGACAGATTCCTCCTTAGCTTTTTGTTTTAGCCAGCATGTATTTGTAAAGGGTCGAAGATGCTTAGCCTGGTATGTGTCTGTAAAGGGTTGAAGATCTTTCTCAGCTTACTTGTCAGCCATTCTGGCATCAGCTATCCGGGAGTAACGCTCACTGTCCCACAACACAATTTTTTTTAGGTACTTGTGACCATATCTCAGCACTGTCCAATTGGGCATCAGTTTCAATATTTAAGTAGCAGAACTTGCTGATGGTATTTCTTCTTTTAGGCACTTAGGAGACCCAAATCTGCTCCTTTTTGAATTCATTACCCATACGCACTAAGTGGAACCCTGAAAGTAATTCACCTCATCTAAGCTGGCTTGAGACTGGTTTTCTAGTGAAAACTTGCAAACAACGAGCAAGACGACAGGTCAGAGTTGGTGAGACATGTCGCCCCTTTCCCTTTTTCTTACTACAACAACATCTAGAGGACCTTTGATCTGGACGTCAGTGGTGAAAACACACAAACAGATACTCTCTTATTATATACTCACAGGTGTACATTCCTAAAACTGTTACATTCCACAACCTTCAGCTGTGCTGCAAAACAATACCTTAAGAAGCTGACCCCTTCTCTGCTCAGATCACACTGGCGTCCCAGCAAGCGTGGTATTCTGGAAACTGGCAATAACCACACCGACAAATTCAAGCATCCTGTGTAAGGAGGGGGCTGTGTTCCTTGCACTGAGCACCAACGTGCAGCTCACAGAGAAAAGGTGCTTCTGCTGCTCAGCACATAAGTGCTAGCCGATATGCTTCTGATCCAGGCAGCTGAAGTTTTGATGCTGAGAAAGCTGGATTTAAGTCAAACTTGACTCGATTTTACCAGTGCAACAAGAATTAGAAATCTCGTGGAAATACAAACAGCCCCTGTGGACTGCTTCCCCATAACAGCATGCAATGAGATCGTTCACCTGGCCAGGGCTATTTAATGAAAAAACATATCCTACTCCCCCAGAATTAAAGTTCCTTCTTTTTAAAAAGCAGCCTCCAGCTTTGACAGCTTAGGACAAGAGGCAGCGTTTTTCTCCTTCTGTTAAAAACATGCCAATATATTTCTGTAACTGGAAAGGAGGAAAAAAGCGTGAGGAATTCAGCAGTCCATTTTTCTCCCCGATTGTTCTGCGCTGTGTTTATCAGCAGGCTGGTACTGCATCCCCTTTTGTTAGAAAATTAAAAGTTGAAACTGCAAGCATGAAAGCCACCGTGAACCATGCAATAACCTTCAGGCATTTTAAGAGCAGCAGAGGTTAGAAGGGCAGCTCCTGACTCTAAACAGCACCTATTGTTTCTTTTTCTTCTTGAATAACAAAAGCAAAGCTGAAAGCTATTTACCTGGTTTTACCTCAGTCAGATCTCATTTCCCCCTTTATTTTCAGTGGATGATCTTATCAAATAGCGTCATTTTAACAATTGCTCTGGTCGGCTATTTTTTCGTGTTTTTTTTTTAATTATTATTTCATTTGTAGGTTCTATTATACATAACGTAGCATACTGAGTCACAGCAGAAAAAACAATTAGGAGGCTTCAGGATTCTATCAAATGCACATTTAAATTAAGGGTAACTACTTTCAAGATTAGAGATCAATATGCTTTCATTTTAAAATCACGAGGGCCAGCTTATAGTACAAGGCTCTGATCTCGCCAACACTCCCACACGAACAACCTTCTGTCTGCACAGCCCCATGTGTTCCCTCCACGCTGCAGGCAGATTCACAGAGCTGGACACTTCACTTGCACAAGCGTGACTGCAGAACAAGGGTAGAAGGACAAAATCCCCATCTGCCAAAGTTACGGGTGTTCTGTTACTGAAAGTAGCCAGCGCAGTGTATTACTCAAATTATTTATAATATAGAAGCAAAAAAAAGTTTGATTTCAAAACAAAAACCTTACATGAGTAGGCATCATGCAGAGTTTTTGTGACAGGCTGGGAGTGATCTGCAGTTAACATAAAATCCTCTGAGATCTAGCCTTAAAAAATCCTCACTACAGACAAAAGCAATCTGCAACATGTCATTTCTTCCACTGTTTTTAAAATGCAATCGCAACGTTTGTAAAACTTAAAAAAAAAAAAAAACTGTCAGAGGTGTTTTTCTCTTTATGGGCAGAGTTCACAGAAAAGCAATCATTTCTAGTTTTACTGAACTCCACTTAATAATTTATTTTCTTATTTTATTTTCTTTAAATCACTTCCCAACATCAACCTCTTGTGTTTTGTACACTTTTACTATATCTTAAAAAAATAATAATTTAATTGAAAACATTTAACAGAGACCACTGTCCATTTAATGACCTGCTGTTGTTACAGTCTTTGGGGACTGAATAGAAAAATGGTTTTATTATATCCATCTATGAATTAAATTCCAGTGCAGTATTTGCAACCCCAAAAACACCACTAGACACAGGAATCTACAGTGCAAGTTTATAGCATAATGACTCTTCCTCACTAGATGAAGTTTGCAAATACCATACAGAAGTCGAAGACAGACATTAAAAACAGAGAAATAACAGGACTTTCCTTTCCTATGAAAATATTTTATGAATTTGTATTTTTAGGAAATTATTGGATAAAAATATGGAAGTTCAATTCTCCTTACAACAACATGATGTCTATGAAATTTGACTTCACTGAATGTTATATGGGCAGGACTGGGTTCTCAAGTCAGTACTGCATCAGATCCTCAGCTGGTATAACCTGTCATAACTCAAGTGGAACTGGTATCCCATGAGAACTAATGTAAGACATACAAAGTTTTTCTGGAAATAAAATAGTAGATACACGAAGGATTAAAAACATTTCTTCTTGCACTTGTTAGCAGCATATTGAAGAAACACATTTTTGAAAATGGCCCTTACAGCTTTGCAGTCAAGTTTAGAATTTAGTTTGAATATTTTCACTTTCTGCAAAGTCCGTATCACCAACAGAAAATAAAATCAAGACAGCATCTGAAACGTGCTTTATTTTTTGGCATCAAATCCTGTCCTCTTGCACGATTTCCGTCCGAAGTTTTTCCTAACTACAAACAAAAAGGATATCTAGATCTGAGTGCCTGTAAGAACTAAAATTAATGCATATATGATTGGTTTTCTACACATCTCAACTGAGTCACTTGAAACGTTGTAATTACATATATTTCCTGCTTCAATAAAATGTTGGTGAAAGGTTTAGTTCCTACGGTCCTTTATAGCTCTGGAAGAACTGTCAAGGTGGAAAGAGGAAAGTCACTTTCCAGTCAGTTCAAAGGAAATGGAGAATGCTCATTTCCACTTGAGGAATCCACTCTGTATCAGGCTATACAGACATTTCCATGTAACTTTTTCAGTGCAGCATCTGGGCACAATATTTTCATCTTATTGCCTTTTTTTCCTGAAGATATTAATAGTTTATAAACCTCAGGGAAAAAAAATGGGCATAGGGTGAGAAGAAGTTTGAGCAAAAATGTATGATTATGCAGTTAATCACATTCTCCTCAGAGCTGCTGGTGGTGGTGTGGTATGGGGGGAGGTAGCAGGATTTATGATTTTTCACTTGCTTCCAAATCTGAACACACACACGCACACACGTATCCCATTTTTCTAATTTTGGCGCTTATCTATCAAACTCAATTACTTTGCTTCATTACTTAAGAAAGCAAGTTCCATTAAAAACATTTATGCTGAAATTCTAAAGATTGCATTATACTTTCAATAGTAAAGAACAAGATTTAGCTTGAACTTTTGAAAATGAGTGGCTCCCTACTCCAAGACAGTTTTCCCATGTCTAACAAGGACTAGTTTACTAACACTGCCTTGAAAAACGTTATTAGTGGCTTGGAAGAGAAAGAAAAATAATTTATTTCTCCTCTTTACTGCCCAAATATTGCTCGAGTCTTCTCACCACACAAGATGTACACACTTAGCATTTTCAATTACTTCATATGGATGATGCAGTTCAGTAACTAAAACATTAAGACACTTGGCAGACACAATAAAACGATTCTGGGAAATAGATGTGGGGGGCAATGTTTCTGAACTTCTTCACATCACACAAATTTCTAATAAGAGGGTTCCTAACAACAGTCTTCAGGAACCTTTAACTGTAAATACAGTATAACTGGGAAGCTATTTATAATACACCTACATCTGGCAAGCTAGACAAGACTGGAATGTTTCTGAATATAATGACACTCCTTTTCAGATGTGACTTTGAGGGGGACAGCTACCTTCACAGGCTTGAAAGGGGGATTAGAGCACATATAATTAATAAAGCATACACCATCATACAATAGAAAAGCCGCAAAAGGCTTAAAGGAGGAGGAAAGTAGGGAAATGTTATCCCATCTTCATTCCACGCTTCTGGAATGTGGGCAGATCATAGTAAAAGTTTAAGTGGCAAGAAGATTAAAGGAAAACTGCTAAAGCCAAAAAGGACACTCACATCATCTGGTGCAAGTCAGCCGTGTCTCTACAGACCTCTGTGGAGTTACACTGATTTACACCAGTCAATGTTTTGGACCGACGGCTTCACAGAAGATACTATCGATTAAATGTGTGTTCTGTTTTGATTAAAAGCTGCTCTTGCCGTCAGAGCACATCTTGCCCCAGCTGGAAGCCACTCTGGCATTTTTCTTTTTGCTAGAAAGCACCCTATAGGCAAATTCCGTAATAAAAAAATAAATGTCTACATAAATTATCAACTACTGTTTGTTATTATTTACCATTTTCTGGCACATACAAGCATGCCAGCCACTTTTTCTGAAAATACGCTGAAGACAATTCCCTGCCCTGAGGATCTTAGAACACAGAGGCCAGTCAGCTCTGCAAACACAGGGCACTGCTTTATGGCAAATTATTCCAACTACTTCAGATCCTCGCAGTAATAAGGCCTGTAATAATTCCTTACGCATGTTAGCGATTTCAGGTCTTAAAGTGATGAACGCGGCAAACAAGGGAAGATAAAACACAACGATATATGTTAGGGAGAAAAGGCCCTGCACCCATTTGGTCGAGACGCACCTACAACTGTAAATCTTCCTGAACCTGAACACTTTCTCTGTAGGCTGACTGCACCCAGTTCTCACAAAAAGAAGCAAGTCTTGAAGGCTTTATCTTCCAAAATGTCATTGTGCAAGTGCCTGATGTTAAGCATGTGGCTTCTAATGTGATACATTGCTAATAAAGAGATCCCTAACATTGGTTTTAATAAGAAAAGAGGAATCAGGAACGGTGACAACAATTCTTGAATAGCAACACCCATATGGTTTCAAGCTTAGCCACCCATCCCTGCACCGAGCAGTGCAACTGCAAACACTGACAAGCCTTCCGCCCAGCCTTCAAAGCAAAAAGAAAAGTGGAACATGAGGCCAACTGTGAAACTGAAAGAGCTATCAGGTTTGAGGAGGGCTGGAGGGAGAAAACTCATAAATTACAAGGCGTAACAATGCATAAAAAAACACTTTTAACTTTGCATCCTGATTATTGGAAAGCCACAATCATGATTTCAGAGCACCCAAAAAGAAGGAGTAACCTATCAACTACCAGCAAGTGTTTCTAGAAGTACTGTGCCTTCACATTAGCAGGTATCTTTCTAAATGTTATTTAGACCTCACAAATATGTAATTTTAATGGACAGGGCAGATCCAAACTGTGAAGGAATGTCTCAAATCAACACATCAATATATAGCGAATTATACATAAAGGCAGACTTCCTTCTTTGCCCTGTTCTCTGCACCATAGCAGTCTCACGATACTATTTCAGCCGTGTCTCAGGTTGGGTCTTTCACTTTTACAAAAGCTAACACTTACACAACGTTTTGGCTATAATGTTATTGTCCACCCATAAAGATAACAAAAAAATCTGTTAGACAAGAAGTTTTTACAAGAAATATTCATTTGTACAAAGCTTTTTGGAAAATAATTGACAACTTTTATTATTTAACTATTGTTACTTTTAACACATAGGTAGAATCTAGTTAGTTTTCAATAGTCTCAAATTAATGAATTTTGTAAACAAAGCAACAAGAAAACAAGTTTGTGACAACAGATAATCTGCATTCATTGTATTAATTTTCAAAAATACAGTCTTGGATGTTAGGAAGAATATTTCCAAATTTACCAGTTAAGCACACAGTACTGTATTTCAGTCATAGACACAAGACATGAAACATATATTATGAAGTGCTTTAGCGAGCTCCTAACAGCTGCTGAGAACACGAATGTTTCTACGGCTTTTGACAAGATTTAGCAGGTTTGGAAATCACAAAGATGAGATCTAGTACAGGTATTTTTAGGATCAAATCTCTCAAAAAATAAAAATCATAATCTACGCAATCATACATGCAATTTGCAGTTAAACTGTCAATTGTGCTACTTTGCCTCTTCTGTAGTCTCACGTTACATTGCAATCTTTTAATTCTGCAGTGGAAAAAGTCACTACGAGCTTTAGAGGTACTCAAAAACCTTTAAAACTCCCATCGTGAAACAGCTTGCTGTTTGTAAGTGTGGATACTCCTGAAATTATATTAGCTGCTTTTTAAAGGTTACCCATTTCAAATCGAAATTGACGGAGCAGTCAATTTCACTTCCATCCAAAATACTTTACGGGAATTACTGACTGTTTTAACGTGTTAGACATATTATACTGACTTACCTATTTCATGTAAAATTATTTCCTCTTTTAAAGTGTTTGATAAGTATTCATTTGAAGGATGCAGTGCCCCACATAAATTTATTACTACTGAAAAACTTAATAAAATGACACTGCTAGAAGTAGAAGCCATAGGAATACTGTAGCACTGGAGATACTTTAAGGTAATCTAATCAGCTTTTATTTGCCTGAAAGAAATTTAGAGGAGAGGTGCATTCTGAAATTCTTCTAGTTCAACTCGAATCAGTATTTAATATTTACCCATCAAAGCGAAACAGAATTCATCTGAATGGGAGGACTAAGACTTGAGTTAATTTGTCATCCATGATTATCACTTGGAAGTTCGCTGACTTTATTAAAGACAACTACTGTGTGATAAGGACAGCAGAGACACTATTAACCATGTCATTTAAATTGCTTTAGTTGGCATCGTGCCCAAGTCCTTCAGATCAGTATATCAACACACTTGTTGCTGGCAGGGACTCATTTAAGGGGCGGGGGGACGGGGGGAGGGAGGGAGGGAGGGAGAGAGGAGCTCTCTCAGGACTGAGTATGCTGTACAGATTTCTACAGTAACTCATGAGAATAAACAGTATCACTTTGTATTTTCGATGACTAAAGGAGAGAATGACAAAATAATGACAACCAAATGAAAGATGCTGTTCTTCTTAAGGAAAAAAAAAAAAGCCTTTTACAATCGCTATTTGAAATTACCTGACTTTGTATTTACTGGAACAGCACTTTTTGCATATAACTGCAACACACAAACAAACAAAGTTCCCTCCAACACTTGCTCTGCCAAATTCTGTGATCCCATATCTCCCTCACCCTTGCCTCCTCCCCAGGATCTCCTGCTTTCACTTCATTCAGCCTGCACAAGTGAGAAAAACTCCAGTGGCTGGGCAGAGTTTATTTTCAGAAGCAGTTAAGAGTCCTTTCATTTCATTTCAGGCAAGAACCATGCCACAAAGTAACATACAGCACATTTAGGAATGCTGAAAGGAAGAAGGTATGAGGATTTTTCCTTCTGATTCACGTGGAAATTAATACTAACGTATTTGTTGAAAACAAATCTAGTTGTTAAGTTAGGCGTATTACTTTCACATGCAGCAAACAGTTGCAACAAGAACTTTTTCACTGTGCTTTTCACCTCCTGTTTCCCTAAGCTTACTCTGTCCTGACTCAAGAAAGAAAGAGTATCCCGTTTTGGGACGGGAGGAATCCATCAGCTCTAACAAGCACCTCGGCGCGTACCAGCAGCCGACTTGCTTGCTGGAAGAGCTGTGCTCCCCGGTGCCCGCACTGCGGCCAGCACAGCTCCGTGTCCCGTTCACCACTTCTTGGGGACACGGGCACAGGGGGTCTGCTGGCACGACGGGCCTCCGCTGCACGGCCAGCGGAGCGGTAGCCACACAGTACGAGGCACCAGAGGATGCAATCGCTGGGGGAAAAGGCTCTCTTACCTTCTGCAAACCGTCCTCTGGCGTCTTCAAGTGAATGATCTGGAGACACAAAAACAAAACCCCAAATGTAACAGCACAGCTCGCAGCCAGCCCCGCTGCCTCGCCGCCCCCCCGCGCCCTCCAGACCACTTTCCCACCGCCTGCACCGTGAACGGCAAACTTTCCCGTGGCATTCATTTTTTACTGGCGAGCCATAAAATCGCCCGCTTGTCCAATTAATGTGAGCATCATCGTTTTCATTTACCTTTCACCATCTCCAGGGAAGGGAAGCGGGGGGGGGGGGAGGGGGAAGAGGAAAGCAAACGCATAAAAGAAGCTTCAGAAACACGAGTTTCAACTCATTTACAATCCCAGATAAAGGTTAATAGTTAAACTTCTTCCTCTCCCTCCCACCCTCACAATTATTGATGCCCTTCAAGAAATGAAATGTTTTTTTGTTCTCGTTTACCAGAGGCTAGACAAACTGTCAACATCTCCACTTTATTTACGGGTTGAGCAAGAGCAGTTCCTCAAACATCAACATTTTTTACGTTAATCCTGGAGAGAATCCACTTCTCTAAAACTACGAAAATTTGCCAACTTCTGTAGTATTTATTTTTAACAAACGAGAGCGGGAGCCTCGAGCTACCTCCCCTGCTCTCGGAGGAGAGGAAGGGGGGATGCACGGCTCGGCTCTCCCCTCTTTAAACCCTTTTCCCCCCCCCTCCTTCCCGCACCTCTCAGCCCCTGCCCGCTCCGCATCCCACCCCCAGCACCTCTCCCCCGCCGGTCCCCCACCTGCTCCGCGTCCACCGGGATTTCAAGGGAGGGAACAAAATCTGCCAAGCGCTTCCTTTTTTTTTTTTATTTTTATGTTTTTTTGTTGTTGTTTTTTTTCTTCAACCCGTCTGGAGGTTTAAACCTGCAAAACAAACACCTCTGTTGAATGCAAACTAAGCTTTGGGGGGGGGGGGGGGGGTGGTTCCGGGTTAATTCCTCGGCAGACGGCTACTCGCAGTGTCTGGTTACACAAACATACCTACGGACAGGTTGGAGAGGGGTCCCTGCGAAACCACAGCCGGGGGGGGGGGGGGGGGGGGGGGGGACAAAACTCAGAGCAGGCACGAAGGTGGGATTTGGGGGGGGACGGGGACTCGGGGGGAAGGGTTAGGGGTGGGGAGCAGGAGGGATGGGGAGAGGGGAGGTTTAATATTGGGATGGGACGGGGAGAGAGCAAGCAAGGCGAGGGGCAGAGCCCCCCGGGGGTGCCGCTGGGGCTGTGGGGAGGGGGGAGAAGGGAAGGGGGGGTGGGATGTCCCTTCGGGTGGCGGCGATAACAAGGAGTTGCGTACGGCCCAAACAGCACAAAGGAAGGCACGGCGAGCCTTCCTCGAGGGAGGAAGGAGGGCGGGGGGGCCAAGGGGGGCAGGACCGGGCTGCGCTGGGGGCGGGCGGACGGGGGGGGGGGGGGGGTGGGGGGTGTCGCGGCCCCAGGGTGGCACCGGGGGCGCTCCGCCGCCCGCCCCCCCCCGCTTACCTGCCGCTGCCCGCATCGCGCCGGGCACAAAGGGGCGGCGGCGGCGGCCCCCCGGGGAGCTCGGGGCCGGGCCGCCGTCAGGGCTGACAGCGGTGCGAAGCGCTAATTGCGGGGCGCAAGGCAGCGACCCCCCCACCCCCCGGACCGCGCCGCAGAGCAGAGGCGGGGCCGCCGCCGGGGGCAGCGCTGCGGGGCGCGATCCTGCACGGCCCGGCCCGGCCCGGCCCGGCCCGGCCCCGCGCTTCCCGGCTGTCACATGGCGGCCGCCGCCGCCCCCGGAGGGTTTCGGGCCGCGCTGCGCTTTCGCTTTGGCCCCGCCGAGCGGGGGGGGCCTGGCCGGGCCGCCCCCCTCCTGCCCCCCCACCCGGGGCTCGGAGCCGGCCGAGGGGACGTGGGGGGTCCTTGGAAGGGCTCCCCTCAGGCCCCGCGGTGGGTCTGGGCACGGGGTGCTGCCAGCCCCCCTCTGGCCCTCTGCGTAGTAATAATAATAAATGCTACTAATAATAGGAGCTCCTGGCTGGGGAAGGGCATGCGGTGCTGCAGGGGCTGGGGGTGCTTTCTTTGGCTTTTCCTGGGACAGACCTTGGGTACAAACCCGTCCCCTCCGGATCCCCACGATCGCTTCAGGCAGTTTGGCTAACGGAGGTGATGGAAATCCTGCTGGTGCTGCACATGGAGGGAACGCTTCCAGCACGGGGCAGGCACTGAACACGAGTACGTTGGGTGCTGCCTCCCTGCTCCGTTTTGCAAGAGCGGTTTAATCAGAAATGGGAGTTAGGATTTTTGCCTCACGCCCCTCTTTTACCGTAGGCACCCACTCTCTTAGGCATGGTCCTCATGCGTGGAGAGGGAGTTCCGCCCGTGAGCACCACTCGCCTAGACATCAGCACTGAGGGACTGAAAACAGCAGTGCCTTTTTCCGGAGAGCCCGTTCATGCACTTCGTGTGAAGCGCCCACCACGGGCACGTGAACCACGTAACGGAGCTGGTGGCTCCCAGCAAGTCCCGCAGGCGTGGCGGCACTTCGCTAATTACGGCCTTCCCGGGCTGCGTGCAGGGAGAGCGGTGCGTGAGGCAGACAGCTGCCGTGACATCCTACCAGTGCTTTTATGTGAGCACTGTCATTCTGGCCGCCTCTCAGCTGTTGTCAGACATGGCACAGCACACGTTCGTGGTCTTTGGTGGACCGGCCTGCAACCACAATCCCCGGAGCCCTGCTCACAAGCACCGCAGCGAGTGGTTGGGTTTACCCAAAGCTGAGCTGATGCCGGTGCCCACCATGGGGCTGTGCCTGCTGGGATGTGCTAGTTGGTCCCTCGGCACCTCAGCCTGCCCTCCGAGTGTCTGGCGTGTTTTACACAGCATGAACAAGCAAAATACAGTTGTAGTGGTTTTTCTCCTTTTTTTTTTTTTTTTTCAAAGTGCAGCTAGATAAAAGGCTACCGCCCAGAACAGATCGTATGCATTCCAATGACAACAAACAAAGTCTCAGTACTGCACATTTTAGTACCCGCACATGAGGTTTCTGTTTCTGAGCTGGAACCGTTGGACTTGCTACTCACTGCTACATGTAGCAAAAAAGGCTGTGACAGTTGTGATTTTTTTTTTTTCCTTTTTTTTTCAGCATTTATCATGAGGCATGAGGAATTACTGATAAATCATACTCTGTGAACAAATACTCCCTCAAAAACCCTTTAGTAGTAGGTCTGTTATTTTGAATACTTGTTAACTTGCAGCTTAAATTGCAATTGAGACCAAAAGCATGTTGTAGTCCTATTCCATAGCATTCCTTATCTTTATTTAATTTTTCCTTCAATTACAAGGACAAATTTGACCCCTTTTGTCTGTGTATTTCTTAAGAAATCCCCATGAAATCAAGGGCACTAGACAGCAAGATACTGCAAAATGGCAAAATAGGGCAGAATCTGTCCCTAATTATACGTTTCCCTCCTCACATCCCCTCTCCAGTGACAGCATGCTCACTGCCCAGAAACAATGTCCTGAAGTTAAAAAAGAAACCATTTTACAATAAGTGAAATGCAGGGAAACAATAGCCTAATTTACCAAATAAGAATAGCGAGATATCATCCCCGAAAGAGTAATCCAGATAAAAGAAGAGAGAGTGAAGAGATGATCAGGCGGTCATTCAGGCCTATCTGCTGATGCTGCCTGAGAGATTAAATCTGCCCTAACAAAACAGAGCGAGGGTCTGGAATAATGTTATCTTCCCTCTCCTCCCCTCCCTGCTCCCCCTGCCCTGCTGCATTTTTATCAAGTTCTGCTACCTCTGGAAGCACTGAAAACAAAAGGAAAGGGGGAAATGCAGAAAGTGAGAGGAACTTTTTCTTTCTTTTTTAGTTTAAAAAGAGGCGTCCACCTACTTACTTGTTATCTCACTTTCCTTTCAGGGCATTTTATGCTACATATTTGCAATAAAAATATCATCACACAAGGATAAAGGTAAAGAAATATCCAGTAAAATTGAGTCCAAACGTCCATGGTATTTTAGGTAAATGATATTTTTGGCTTTGTTTGCTTGTTGGCTTTTTTAACATGAGAAAAGCTGGTCTCAGGGAAGTGAAACATATTCTTAAACCAACTGAATGAAAGTATTTCCACCTTCAAAATTACAGGGAGGAGAGCTGCCTAGCAGAAAAATATCATAATGATCTGTAGCAAAATGAGTGCCGAGCAGCAGGGAGAGGGATGAGTGAGCTCAAAGCTGCCCCTTGAAGCAGTTTTCACAATATTATAATTTACCAACATATATGAGGAAAAACAAAACAAAACAAAACAAATCAAAAACCACATAAAGGACAAATTAAGATGTATACCTGGCACAAAACGAAATTTGTTTCCAGATGCTTGCAAACTCTGTTCATGATTTAAGTAGGTCTGAGGTTATTTATGATAATGGTATGCATGAGTCTAAATGACATCCTGTTCCGAAGAAAAGAGCTGACAGAAAAGTGCTTTGGGGCAGTCTACACCCTTTTTTGTCTTCGGGCCATAAAGACAACCAATGTACAAGCTGTGACAGAAGCATAGCGCTGGGGTAAGTGGGCCAGCAGTGTTAAATACAGTGTGGAAAGGTGCTTTTGCCACAGGAATTAGAGAACAGCTTTCTGTTCATGGGCTGGACAGATTTCCTATGTCCTTGGACGGGACATTTTGCCTCACTTTTTTTCTCTGTAATGGAAGGAACATTTCTGTGCAATGCATGTAGTGCAGTCCCCCACTGTGTAAGGACAGTTACTTTCAGGTTTGTAACCTGCTGCAGCAGTCTCACATGGAAGGTGCTCGATCCAAAGTGGCGAGGCATCAATTTAAGACACTTCCTTCCCTCTGAAATTTCAGTTAGTAGAGGTATTGGTATTGAAACCCAGTCCATACTGAGGGAGAAATTAAGTAGTGGAGTCCTGGAAATTTGCTGTGGGTTTTCTTTCTAAGCTTCAAACAGCTTGAATTTACTGAAGATTTCTTCTGTCAGCTGTCCCACTCTACTTCTCTTGTCTAGAATAGGTGTTTGGTAGGGCAAAGATAGTGTTGTAGGTCTGTAGGGGTAGTTTATAAGTGTCAGTAGTTGCCCTTGAGTTTATTTAAGTTGAGATTAAAAAAAAAAGTATTAAGTCACCGTTTGTCCAGGGTGCTTAGAACACCGGATATGCCGGCACTATCTGATAGACTGCAAGCTGCCCAGATGTGTTAAATTAAAGTTATTCTTATTAAAAGTTTCTTTTTTTTTTTAAAAAAAAAAAAAAAGAAAAAAGAAAAGGGTGGAACTTTTCTCTTTGTAGTTTTAAAGAAACTTTACATAGCGTGGTTGTACTCTTTTCTAGTTCCACTAAAAACAAATCTAAGTCCCCAAATTACAACACAAATATAAAGATTTCCTGTAGTAATTACTTGATTTGGAAGGGAAAGTTAAACTGATTCTGCCACATGTGAAGAACCAGACAAACGGTCATGAGTCTTACTTTGAGTAGGTTGAGGAGGAAACAGTTTATACATTATTATTTAGACAGTTAGTAATGTTTTTGAAAGCTCCCAAGTCCCATCTTCAAAAATTTGGAGACTTAATATTTTTCTGTCAGTCAATGAGTCATCCTGATTCACATAAGGTGCCATAATAACACGGAGAAAGGGAAGGAACATTGTTTGATTTGTCCTACATAGTATTTTAGCATCATATTCAATACTTCTGTTCTGTGAATTCGGTTCCAGGCTCAGTGCTAGCAAGTGGGACTAAAAGCAGTCCAGGAATGAATGCTGCTTTGAGAGAGATGTAGAAACGGGAATGGTAATGCTAATTCAGTCCAAGGATTATTCAATATTCAACCTCAAATTATGGCTGGTGGTGGATACTTCAGAGGAAGCTGCAAGAGCCCCAACAAAAGGCATTTGCAGATTAATCATCATCATTAACCTATCTCTTGTTACTTGGACTTACTGAAAAAGCATGAAGATTTGCATCACTTCTAAATTTAATAGTACAAAAACAGTATTATCTATATTAGGAATATAGCTCTCACTCTCCATATATATATTTCTTATTTTCTGGTTCCATCCAGACCTTGCTTTTAATGGCATCTTATGACAGTGAGTTCCACAAGTTAACGATGCCTTGCACAGAAAATTCCTGAGATCTCTTTTCCATTTCCTCTTGCCTTGTTTATCTCTTACTCATACATGTCATGAGGGTGGCCAAGAACTTCCTAATCTACCTCACATAACGCCCATTATATTTTACACATCTGTGTTATTTGTCTTGCCTTCTGATTATCCCCTGCTCCCCAAAGCAGCCATCGTTTGTTTCAAATACCGCTGTTATCTGCATCACTGACAGTTCATGTTGCTCTTCCCTGAGCCATTTTATTTCTGCTCTGTTGTTTTTGAGATCCCATTCCTGGCAGAGGCTTCCCACTGATCTCTGTGATGACCATGCTTATGTAAACCTTTCTCCCACTCCTGCCTCCCCTCTCCTATGCTAGCCAATATTTAATTAGCTTCCTTTACTGTTGCTGCCCTTTGACCAGAAGGTTTCACTGTTATCCACAGTGATGTCCAGATTTCCATCCTGAGTCACTACGGCAAATGTAGAGGCAGAACAGCGAATGTGTTTTTCAGATCTTGTGTCTGCCGTGTAACATTTGCCAAGCTGTTACCCATTCCCCTGGCTGCCTTGGGCCTCTCTGAAATTCCTCCCAGTCTGTCAAGCATTTGGCCAAAGTAACCACTTGCACTGCCTCAGATGGATACCGCTCAGCTGCGCTTATCCTTCCCTCCGCCCGACTGCGGGCAGCCCGGGCTTGCTCAACTCAGTTTAGGAAAGAAAGTGAACAAGAGCTGCGGAGCCTGGGCCATCTTTGTGTCAAAGGGGCAGGCTTTCATCTCCCGATTACTGTCCTAGGTAAATGGAGGTTCCCTGGGGAACGGGCCCTCCTCTGCTGGATGTGATTTGGGGAGCAGTTGTGTTTGCAGCCTTTTGCACTGTCTGAACCCCGCTTATCACCAGATAGGCCATGGGAACTGGAAACAAATATTTTTGGGGGGGGGGTTGTAACAGAGTGCACACTGAAGTGGGGTCTCTTACTTGTTCCCAAATATTCTTAAATGCTCGCAGTACTAGGAGTGATTAAATGACTCTTTTCCCCTGCTCCATTTGGATATATCTGCTGCAGGCACAGGAGAGAGCCCCTTCCCTCTGGATTAGTGTTAAAGTGAGAGACATTGTTAAAAGGCTAATAAAAAATCAAGGAGCCATAAATGCTAAGTGATTTTTAAGTAAATATGTTTTTTTTATTATTATTATTATTATTATTCCCAAGGAATGCTCAGCTGTTAGTGTTACGTTTGACAGCTTGTAAAAAGGTGAGTTTTCACTGAAGAGCAGGAACAGGTCGA
The DNA here is from genome assembly GCF_040182565.1 of Anser cygnoides. Classification (NCBI taxonomy): domain Eukaryota; kingdom Metazoa; phylum Chordata; class Aves; order Anseriformes; family Anatidae; genus Anser; species Anser cygnoides. The sequence continues at coordinate 75,011,940 of NC_089875.1, forward strand.
AGAGAGACAAAGGCATGTTCTGAGATAAATTGAGGCTAGCGGAGGTATCTGCTCCCCAGATTGAAGGTGTTGCATTACTCTGCGCAATGTCCAGAGAGGGAGAAGTCTGCACAGCAAAATGGTCATAAAATACATTTTTTTGTAAGGAAGACAGGAAATGTTTCTGTCCAAAAAAAAAAAAAAAAGAGAGAGAGAGAGAGAGAGAGAAAAAAGAGGGGGGGGTAAGAGGGAGAGCATCCCCTTTGGTGCAATTTTCCCATCTGGTGAAACAAAGTGAGAGAGCTCCCTCCCTCCCAAACCGAATATCTCAAGAGCAGCTCTGTGCCTTGTGGCAGCAGTGTCAGCCCCAGGGCCAAGTTTTGGGTCCCCCTGCACTGCCAGCCCTGCACACTCAGCAGTGGCACCTCTCGGGCAGCTTGACCAAGGTAGGGCAGTCAAATAGATTGAAGCTGGGCTTGCTGTAACATCTTTTAAGGACGTCATTTACGTCCTTGTTTAAGGACGTAACTCAAAGGTCACTGTATTGGCTTGGAGGAAAAACACTTGCTGTCTCGTTCTTCCCTCAGGGTTTATTGCCAGTGTGATTATATTTTCAGGAGTGACAAGGGAGGCCCTGATCCATAAATCTAGGGGAGACAGAGAGTGAGCTGATTATCAGACACCTCCTTCCCCACTCCGAAGTCAATAACCTCAGCATCTTGCAAGGTTACTTTCTGCAGGAAAACAATCTCTCAGGCAGGCTCTGCCCAGTTGCTCAGTTGCAGCCAGCCTGCCTTTCCCACAGCCTTGAAACCAACAGCTTGCCCACTACCCCAAAGCCCCCACGACCTCTTCTTTTCGTGCTGGTGGGAAAGAGGTCCTCACTGAGAGGGTTTGAAGGGCTGTGGGCGATTTGGGAGGAGAGTAAGTGCTTGCTTGAGGGAAGGCTGCTGCTCCCCACTTCCAAAATCAATAGTGCAGCTCTATCCCCTTGCAAACGCGGGGCCCCTTCCCTTTGAACCTCCCCAAAAATGATTCAGTGGTGTTTGAATGACCAGGAAACCGCTGAGACTGTGCAAAACGTGACATTTAGGACAAACCAAGGAAGACATCCACAGCCTCCCGGCGTCCGATTTCCACCCGCAGGTAAGTTTACTGCTAGGGGGCTACCGGTGCCTTGCCCGAAGGCGAGCTCGGCCAGCCCCTGTAACAGCTCGTTTGGCTCCCGGGGGGCTGCCCGCAGGTGGGACTCGGGTTTTGTGACCCACGCACGAAGGGACCGCGTCTGAAGTAGCCTCTGCGAGTGGCTCCAAGCGCACGGCGCGGCTCGGCACGGCTCGGGCAGCCTCCTGTCCCTCCTGTCCCTCCTGTCCCCTCTGTCCCTGCCGTCCCCCCCACCCCGTCCCTGCCACCCGCGGCATCGCGGCGCAGAGGAACGAGTTAACTCCTCGGGCTCAACCCAAAACCTTCGCCGAGGGATTTCCTGTTTTAGCACCAAACCGTGCAGTTTAAAACACACGTTAAAGGGATTTTGCTTTCACGTAAACCTCCGGGAAGAACGACAATAATAAAATAATAATAACAATAATAAAAAGCCCCCCCCAACGATGCCCAGCATCCTTCCCGACACCAACCCGGGCGCGCACCGGGATTTGCCCCGCCGGCGGCTGATCCAACCCCCAGCACAAGGACCACAGAGAAAGAAGTTCCCTTTTATTTTTTTGGGGTGCGCACTGCAGAGCAACAACAGCATCAAACTGAGCCGAATACCCGCGTTTCCCCCCCACCTCCTAATGCGGGGAAAAAGCAAAACCCTCCCCGGGCCGTGCCAGACGGTGCTGTGCGGGCAAGGGATGCACCAAATCTCTCCCACCTCCACGGAGCGGTGCGGAGCCGGGACAAGGAGGTTATCCCCTGCCAGCCCTTCTCGTGTGCCGCTTGGTTAGGCGTATTTCTTTCTTTTTCTTTCTTTCTTTCTTATTATTTTTTTTATTAGCCGTCGGATTTTCTTTTTATTTATTTATTTTTTTTCGCCGCTACGAGGAGTGCGGTTTAAATGCTAGCTCCACGGTGGTCCCGGCACAATAAAACCACGTTCGTTTTCACATCCTTCCCAAAATCTTTCGCCTCGTTGCGGCTCGCGTAAACAGTTTTCCGATGTGACTGGGGGGGGGGGAACAGCACTACACGCAAGCAAAGAGCAGCGCGGGGATCGGGTTGGATAACCACGGGCGGCGCGGGCAGAGGAGAGCAGAAAGTAAAGAGATTGTCTCCCAGAGCGTGTGAATTTATTTTATTATCATTATTATTATTATTATTATTTTTCAGAGAACGGGGCGAGGTAGTTTCATTAAAACACAGATCATTTTGCCCTCGCCTGATGGGCGATTGCACGGAGCAGCGTCGCGGGGAGCGAGGCGAAGCTTACGGGAGCGGGTGTCGCTAATTAGAAAGCAACGAATACCGGCAGTTCCCGGACATTTGGCTGGGCAGCGGAGCAGGAGGAGCCGGCGGAGGGGCAGCGCTCTCTGCCTGCCCGGGGGCCAGCTCCGGGACGGCTCCGCACCGGGGGAATCGGCGCGGATCCCCCCGCCGGGCTGCGGAGCCGAGCGCGGCGGCCGCCCTGCGTGCGCGCAGCCCTCCGCGGGCCTCCGAGGATGCCAGGGGGGGAAAACCCGGGCTCGTCTCCTCCGGGGGGATCCCCCCCCGAGCCCTCTCCGCGTTTCTTGGGGATTTGCGCCGCCGCCCGCCCGCCCGCCCTTCGTTTCCACGCGTGGCTCCCGCTCCCCGCCCCGCCGCGAGTGGCCGGCGCAAGCTCCGCGCACCCCCGCGGGACCCAACGCGGGGTGGTGACGGGCAGGGAGGAACAGGACAGCCGACAGCCCGAAGGGGTTAAAGCAAAAGGCTTTGCGGCTGCCGGAACGACAGGGGAGGGGGAGCGAAGGGGGTAAGCAAGAGGGTGCCGCAGCCTGTTGATAAGGGGTGGGAACCACCTGGAGGTCGACCTTTGAGAGGGGTAAAATATCCATCCATCCATGCACCCACCCACCCACCCACCCACCCACCCATCCATCCATCCATCCATCCATCCATCCATCCATCCATCCATCCATCCATCCACCCCTCCCTCCCTCCCTTCATCCCTCCATCTTTCCATCCCTCCATCTCTCCATGCATCTCTCCCTCCCTCCCTCCACCCCCCCAGCAGTGGGGCGAGGCTGGTGGGACCCACCTGGGGAAGGCGTGCGGGGCCGCAGGTGCGCGGTGCGGAGCAGCGTGGAGCGGTGCACAGCAGGGAGCGAGGAGGGCTAAGGGCAGCCGGAGCGGGGGCGAGCGGCCGGACCCGCACCTATGGCCCCAGCACCAGTGGCCTCCATGGAAGGAGCTCAGGGGGTTCGCCTCCGTGGGCCGGGACCGGGGCGGGTGGGCTTTTCCCCAGCAGTAAAGCCCAGGGCGGCGTGAGGGGCTGGCGGGGAAGGGTTCCCCTGCTTGAATTATGCTGGTGTTGCTTGTCCAACAGCGAGTGGGTAAACGAGAGCCAGCTGAGCCCTCCTGCCAGCCTCGCTGGGGCTGAACTTGAGGTCAGTGGAGCGCAAAACTCCTCCGGGGAAGGAGGAAACAAATGTTCGTGGATCGGGTATCGACAAACTTGAACAAGTGGGAGGGGGAGAAGGAGAAGGGGCAGTCGGAGCTGCCTTCGTAAAGCAGTAAACAGCGGCGTTGGGACAGAGTTGAAAGGAAACTGCCCAGCAGCTGCTCGGAGTTTCCCTGTGAAGTGCTTGTCCTAGGCTCTCCCCCCGCGCGAGGAGAAAGCCCTTTACGAGAAGCCAGAAGTCCCCCCGCCCCCGGTAGCTGCAACCTGTGGCAGAAGTCGGCCATCCCCGGACAGGTTCCCCTGCGGGCTACGGTCAGGCCGGGGGGAAACCGGACTCGGAGAAGAAACCTCACCACTGCTGATTAAGGCCTTCACACGGGGACACAATGTGCTCCAGTGTCCTGGCCACAGTGGATTCGCCTGCCGGGCAAAAGGTGCCCATCCCTTCGGCAGGCTGCGGGTGCCCATTAAACTGGCCCAGGGCAGGCTGGTGAGGGGAGAGCTTCCCACTGATTTTTACAAACTGAGAAACCTTAAGCCTGTATCAGGTGACGAGAGAGAGGGGGAGATCAGGGGGTTTCAGCACTTGCAAATCTCTTCATTTCATCACTTTAAAAAGGAATTTTTATCTCTAACCATACTGAAGGTAAATGATCTATTAATAATAATAAAAGAGAGTTCCAAGCAGAGAGACCCAGGTATTCAGGGTTTTAATGGACTTCTGGTTTAGGATTGATTTTCTGAACAATGCTTCAGCAATGGTTTTTCATAAGGTACAATATTTGATTTTTCCATGAGATATCAAGAACAGATGCATCTAAGTAAACAGATACATGTAAGTGCAGACACTCACAGAAGGCAGTGCTCATTTTGTCCATGTGAGCTTGGAGAATGATTTATTTTTGTAGCCCTTAAGCATAATAATAATAATAATAGAACATATGTGTCCATTTTATTGCCGTATTTCCAAAGTTCATACAACTCAGCAAGCAACAAGCATTTTTGTTTCAAGCTGGGCCCTAGACCATATACTTTATTAAAAAATAAAAAAAAAAAAAAAAAATCCGCAAAACCCAGAAAATTGTGTGCAAAGGGATGAGGAGCTGCTTTACCAGAACAGTTGTGTCTAACGTGTACATGAAGGATCAGAGCAGGCTCCGTTCTTACTCACCTAACCAGAAAGCAAATGACATCCCGAGCTAAGGCTGTATAATCATTCCATTATAAACCACACGTTTCCCAGTTGTAAATGGTCACGGTAAAAACGTATTTGTGGCTTAAATTTGGTGTGGAGAGTCTTAGACAGGACATTTTTTTCCCCCTCTATGAAAGATTTTAAAATTAAGCAATTCGGTCAATTCTTTGGGTTTGGAAACTGCAGAAAAGGATCTTTTAAAGTTATTTTTTAGGTTTTAATGCTTAGAAGTGGTCTGTTTTTAAAAGTGATCTTCAGTCATTAGAGAGAGAAAGAACTTGAATCCATGAATTAAATTTAAGGGGAGTTTGTGATGACGTTCAGCAGAAACAGGAGGAAGCTCAAAACTTTTCACATCATTTATATATGATGTACTATGTAGACCATACACTGAAGGTAAGCTGTAGGTGAAGTTCCAGAAGTCAATTTGGTGGTATAAGGGCACCGAGTCTGAAAAATTATTCTGCCTCAAATATTTCCATACTATACATTTATACTGCCTATGATGTCCCTGAGGACCTAGTTGTGCATCATGCCATATGGATGGGGACTCTTTTAAACTTTTCAGTGAAACCTAGGATGCAGGATGTGGTAGCCAACAGCCAAGCTATGCAATAGGTTGAGTAGAGGAGTGAATTCTGTCATCACTCGTGATGCTGTCAGGCCGGGACTCTGTGGGGCAAGGACCTCTCCACAACGAAGGGTCTTGTGCATCACTTCTGGGCATGGCTCACAGAATGGGATCAAAGACACCCAGGTCCAAAGATCTGACAATGGGCACAACAATCCTGGAGGTGTTTCTGAGTGTGACTGCTTACCCCGCTCTGATTTTATGTTTGCCACATAGACAGGTACTAGATACATTGTTTCGTAGGACACAGTGAAACTCTAGGTTAAAAAATAAACAGAAATACAAGTATGGGAGTAGGGGAGGAAGAGATAGAAAAGCAAAATAAAAAAAGAACAGGACACAGAGGAGAATGTCGACAGGACCGCGTACAGTTGATATGGGGACTGAATCGAGGATGCAACTAGTGAAACTGTGGGAAGGGTCTGGTGCCAAAGGCCACCCACCAAAGGAAAAGAAACTCCCAAGATTCATGACATATCTCCATCTCTATCTGCACTCTATCTGCAACTATCTATGTGCCTACTAGACTCTACCTGCATCTGACAGCTTAATTTTCTGAGTACCATTTTGGCAGCAAACTGAAATTCCTCCCTTCCCATGTTCTGGGAAGAGCAACTACCCCCACACGGCACGAGGGGGAAAGCTGGAGGGGGGCACTGGGAAGGGCTCAGTAGCCATCCTGCTGCACAGTGAAGACTGCTCTTCAGCTAGGGCCCGTGTCAGACCCCATGAGCTCACACTTAGCATTCAGTGTTGTTCTTCTGCTCAGGACAGGACCTTCTGGTGGCTGTGTCTGCAGGACGGCCCCAATTTCCACCACTGTGGCAGTGCCTAGTACCTCTGGTGCTGCTGGTCTTAGTACGGCCCATGCTGAGGTGAGTGGATCACAGGCTCAGGGGTAACACCTCCCTCTCTATCACTGATACCATGCCATGCAAAAACATAATCTGTAGAAGTGAGAAATAAAAGGCTAGAAGGAGTAAGGGGAGACTGAGAGAGAGGCTGAGAAACGGAGGCAGTTGCAATTCTTCATTTATCCTTAGGTCAACACTGCCGAGGGCAAGGCCACAGCTCCTGTCAACAACAATAGCCAGGCCTAGGTGACAAGACAGTGTCAAAGAAAATGCAGCAGGTCCTGTGTGCAATTTCTGTAAATGCTCTTGGTTACACTTGTTACCATATATTCTTTGACAGCTGTCCTAGTGTACCTCTGGGTCCCTCGAAGCTCTCAGTTTTTGTGGTCTAGGGGGGTCAGAGCAGGCAGATTATGTGGGACGCTGTGTCTGGCCCTGCTGCCGTAATCACCTTGAGCAGCTGAGAGACTGCAGCAGGGAGTATTGTCTGGCCCCATCACATCTCTTTTTCTCTCTCACGTGCCACTCGTGTCACCCTTGTTTGTAAGAACTTCACATCACTGCACTGAGAAGCATGAGTGCAGCAGCACCACCACCTCTGCTCCTCTCCCAGCTTCATGCCTACTGTCGCTGAAGGACGTGGCAAGAAGGAAATGAGTTGCTGTATATCAGTGTTGTGCACGCTGCAATGTTGTGAGATCCTGTGGAATTAAGTGTGTGGGAAGACAAAAAAAAAAAAGTAAAATGCTATTTATTCTTCCTTGTACTTTAGTACTACTCAACATCTGCTAGCAATATTTAATCTAATGTCTGAAAGTGTGAGTTTAGATGCTATCAAATGGATGGTTCTGATCCTGGAAACCTCTTAAATACATAGCCCTGACATACATTAATTGCTTTCATTTAAGTAAGAAGATTATTCATTTATCATCAGGTAATTGATTTAAAAGTGTTTCCCCGTATGTTTACACTTGTCATGAATTGGTGTGCCCAAGGATTTAATCATTTAATAGAGTTAGTCATTTAATGAAATCTGATGGTCACTGCATTACACTAACACCTGATGATACTTACACAGTTCTTTCTGAGGAGGAACTGGATATCTCATTTCGTATACAGAAAAAAATAAAAATAATAATAATAAAAAAATCATTGCAGGGATTTCAGCTGATATTTTCTCACCAGATGCTTATACAGGGATTTTCCTGTGTGAAAGGTAGGCACTGGGCTGTGAGTGCACATGCAAAAGTACATATTCACAATACACATAATTTTACTAAATGAGTAATGATATGTTGCTGTCTTTGTGCTGTTACACAGATATTGGTTTGCAGCGTCTTAAGGCTTTTTTTTTTTTTTTTCTTGTGAAGCTCACTGTTCTTCATCAGTCTGGTTGATGGGTGGTGTTGTTATTGTTTATCCAGTGGATGCTGGTGGAATGGTGGAGATAGTCTCAGGGAAAATAATGAGCTCACACTTATGCTTTTAGACCAGCTGTGGAGAGAAGCTGCCAAGTGCCCAAAGCTCCTTTTGAAAACCAAATGCTGAAAAGCTTTTTACATTTTCATCTTACCGAGGTGACCAACAGGGTAATGCAATAAAATATACTGCATTTAGCCTTGTTCTTGTAAAACAACTTCTATTGATATGCAAGAATGTTTGAGAAGTCTTTCATTTGGCTTTGTACGTATCTTGGAGTAATTTGCAGGCCAGTAATAGGCAATCTTAGAGCAAGTATTTAGCAATAGATTTTAAAACTGATGAAGTAAAAATGCTTTGTAAATATATTGGCACCGGGAACTGCCTTTCTGACCAAATAGTTTATTGCCCATTTTATGTGGAGTTCTGTTTTAATTTAATGATTGATGACATTCATACCTTTAAAATCAGTCATATCAGGACGTCAGTCTTAGATGATAAAATGTTTACAGTTAAGGACATTTGTGCCTGAAATGTCATTGTCCCGTATTTGGTTTGGAAGTAATTCTGATGGTTGCAGAGAAGTGTTGTCAGTGCTCATGAGTATACTTCTGGGTTCCAGTTCTTTACCCATTTGCTTAATATTGTCTTAATTCATCTTGTAGTATATATATACCTGTGACACAATTGTAAATTAACAGTATGTTTGCTTGTGACAATTAATATTTCTGTGTAAGCACTATATTTTTTTTGCAGTGATACTTCATCTGTTGATATGTTCCATGTTCATTAAGTCCTAAACAAGTATGTTTTTTCCTTACTTACGGTGGAGCTACCTAGTTCTTTAGTGCTTCATAACAGCTGACAGAGCATTAATACTGGGGGAAACTGTGGAAGGACAGCTTTAATTCGGCAAACTGTTGACCCTCTACTACTTGGATATAAAGACATCTCCTCTTCCCCCTCCCTGTCATTGCCATCTTCCAAAAAAAAAGTGTTATAAACAACTCTTATTACTTGATGTGATTCCTGTTTTTAAATCAGACATCTTCTGTTTTTCCCCCAAACACCACAAATATGTTACTCAGCCTTTGAGACAATAGCTGTAATTTGGCTATAATTAGAATCTGATCAGAGCAGGGAGAATGGATGAATACAAAAGAAATCATCAAATTCCAGAAATGTGACACCATAGGACAAATCCTGCTTGCTTTGCTAATAGAAGCTGACTTGCATGGGTTAGATGAACATAATTTTAATCAAACAAGAAAAAGAGTCTAATAATAATATCAGCTGTTAGAGTCTAAAAGGAAAAAAAAAGAGCTGAAGTCTTTGAGTTAAAAAAAAATTCTTCAAAGGCGTATAAAGTATTTTGATTTAATCCTGCTAACATCTGCCTGTTTTGAATCCGAAAACAGCCTAATGTTTATCTAATACTCTTAGTACATTTTGTAATTAAACTAATTAAGGAAAACATCTTACAGCTTTTCCCTGGAAAGAACTCCCCCTCCCTCTTATAACAGAAACTGAAAATAATCTCTTTTGTTTGAAGGACAGATAAAATGAATTCCCTCTTTACGTGTATTTTTCAGCAAATGCCTTTCAATATTGGAGTCTCAAAAAGCAATTGAGTCCTATCCAGAGAAGGCAGAAACTGCTCCCCCTGAAACCTTTTTCCACAGAAGGAAAGTTTTTGATCTTAGGAGCTCTGCTTCCCCCCACTCTCGACTTCCAAAGTCCATAAAAATGCTTCTAAGCAAAATTAGCTTCCAAGTCCATAAAATTGCAATATATCATTTAAATCATGACTTTTATAGCATCCTTTTTTAGTACTGGAAAGGGGAAACCCATGAAATGGTGTGAAGACATTCTAGGCTTTGAAGATGGTTAGAGATATGATGGCATTTTCAGCACACCTTCTTATTGCCATGAAATGAAAAGTGCTTAGTTGATTAGCAGGCTGATCCAAGAGAATGAACTGCAATTAAAGTCAATGGCAGTTTTGCAGGAGTAAGGACTGCGTGAACAGCCATCCAGGGACTTCTTAACCGCTTTCTTAGGACTGGAGCAAAATCTCTACTTTTTTTTTTGTATTCCATCATCTTTTTCTTCCTCCCTACAGCCACTCCTGTTTAGAATAACTGAGTTCTGGTATTAAACAATTTTAACCACTCATATATATTTAAATAAAACAAATTTCCAAAGATTATTAGGCTTATTGGCCTAAATACAGTCTCTAATTTCATCTTCTGTACAGTGCTGATCCTCGTACATTTTAAGCCTGCTTCTAGAACAAGAAAAATAAGTGTTTGCAGGAGGATTGCAGCATGCTGGAAATAACATATTTCATGTTAACATCTAGGCAATACTGCCATTAAATGTTACTGAAATAAATGGTGTATTGAGCACCCACTTGCATATGCCTATGAACTTTCATATATAGTGAGAAGTATAAAAACATTTGTTTTCTGAGGCATCTGAAGGTGGCATGCTGGGTGATGTAAGGAAGCTCTGCAAGAATCCTCTTCCACCAGACTTCTGCTGTCTTCACGGGGTAAATACACACAGCCTAGTAAGTGTTGGCCCATGCCTGCTCTTGAGAAGTAGGGATCCCCATAGCTCCCCAGGGAAGCTTGTTGGCTGCAAGTCAGGAATTGCCTCATGCCTTTGCTCTCTGCTAGATCTGCTCCACTGAATGCTGAGTGCGTAATGGGTTGGACCAGGTATTCACCCACACCAGCTTGGAAGGGATTGGGGTAGGACCTGTGACGAATGTCAAGGTCTAGTTAGTGAATAGTTTTGTTCCCCACAGGAAACAGGGAGATACATTACATTAAAAGATGTAAAGGACAGTATTTTTGAAGGGAAGTGTGAAAAAATGTCAGTTACTATTTCCACAATTTTTTTAGTGACAACTCTAGAGTTAAAAGCTGTATCCTCACATACAAACTCTTACCTTCCAAAAACATATGGTCATGATCATTCAATGATCATTATTTCACATCACAGTAGCATGCAGTTATTTAGTGCATTGTGCAAGGGAATGGGAATGGCACTGTTAATTTTTCATCACTCTTTTATGGTTTAAAGGGCTGCAAGCAGAGGTGCAAGCAGCTCTGAGAATCGATCCTGTCAACTTAAAGTGATTTCTTCCATGCTAGAAGAATTAAATCAGGTTCAAAATGGTTTTGTGTAAGCATAATATAAACCAATAAATAGACCGACAAACCCTCTCTTTCTAGGGACCATTTCATATATTGGACAACCTTTTCATATATTGTTTCACCTAGCCAGGCCAGCTACAAAGAGGAATTGAATTTCCAGAGGCTGCCAAAAGTCTCTGCTCAGCAGACTCTTGTTAATTAGTCAGAAGGAACTTTCTCACTTGAACATAAAAAAAAAAAAAAAAAAAAGAAACCTAACAAGTATCCAAACCAGCATTGAACAAAGATGGGACATTGTACAAATCGCTTTTCTGGCAATTAGCAATATTTTGCTCATGCAGCTCTTGTCTTTACCAGAAATACTATCCATTGGCACTGTAACGACTTGTTAAGTAGAACCTATGAACAGTTAAGTGTTGGTTAGACTGGGAACAGTTTAGAGGTGTGTTTAGAGAGTTTAGGTGTGATTTTACTGTTCAAGTTCAGTGGATCATAGCATACAAAAGTCTGAGGTTTCTCCTCATGTTTCTGGAATCATTCCTGCTTTCCTGGCTGTTAATTATATCTCCCGGCTTCCATTCTTCTTTTCTTCTCTCCTTATATTTCTGATGTCAAACTGATTAGCCACTAAATTGCATTGCATTCAGGTAACAAGATCTTTGTTATTGATTTGCTCTGAAGGCTTTCTTTGACAGACAGACTGGCAGAATCCTTCATCCAGGTTAGGGAATAATCTATTTGAAGGTTTCTTCCAGATGTCACTACTATAGCAACAGCTTCTATAGTGTTAATGCTGATATTAAATAGGGTTCAGCCCAGCATTACCATCCAGCCATATGGCCCTGTTTTTTTCTAAACTTGAAAATCAGTTTGCTGCTTCTTCCATAGAGAAGGCTGCCTGTCTGTATATCTTTATTTCCACTACCTACTTCTTTAACACTCCCCCAAGCAGATTTTAACCCCCTGAAAAGACTGTTAGGAAAGGAGCCAAATTCTTGTTTCATTTTTAGATCTGACTAATCTTCTGCAAATTATAGAAATGCGTGATATTGTATAATTATTTTCCTGTTAAATTCAGTATTTCAGAGATTTGCTGCTTACTTTCAGTTGCTTCACCTCACATCTGTTTTCTACCTCTTGTTCACAAGAGTTCCAGCCCAACCTCCTTTGTCTTCTGATTTCCAGAAGCTCCCTAAATCTCCAGGAAATTTCAACCTCAGGTTTCCTCCCCCTGCTGGCAGAAACCTTCTGGGTATGTTCTCTCCCACCCCAAGACAGGCTTCTTTTCTCTTGTTTTCCTCTTTTTTCTTAAAGAATGAGGGACGACATTTTAGTGCACACCGTGACCCCATTTCACTTGTTTCAAATAGGATCCCTAAGCATGCTGCAGAACCAGTCCTGAAGATCTCCAGAGTCTCCTCTCTCCATCCCCGCTGGCCAGACCACAGCCAAGGATGTGAAGACACCCCACCAAAGCAGCAGGCAGCGGTAGGGTTGGTTCAGATACCTGCACTGAGGGACATGAGAGGATCTGTGACCACATAGCAAGGGAGGTCAGTCCAAGATTAGCTGGGCACTGGGGCTCAAGCTGGGTTGGGAGGACATCTTTACAAGGGTAGGCAGCAGCCTGGCAGGAGCGACGAAATGCATTTTCTCAGCTAGGCTCTGGGGCCAAAGATTCAAACCCAATGGTGGGAGTTATCTGAATGTAAGGATGTAAGGAAGGCTTTTTCTTCCTGTAAAACATTGCCCAACTGGTGAGGTACTTTATGGATAGTGTTGGAACGGATGGGAAGGATGGTCTTGTAATTGTGGGATTCAGTGGCAAATCAGGAAATCTGGGTTTAATAACCAACTGTGACACAGATTTCCTGTGTGACCTTCTCCAGATCACTTACTCACCCTATGACTCAAGTCCCAGTTTGTAATATGGGGCAGCAACCCTTCTTTTCTCACACTGTCCTGTCTATTTACACAGCTCATCTATGGGGCAGGTGTTTCCTTCAGCTACACGTAACATGTTGCTCCAAAGAGATCATTTTTAGTTTGGTTCCCTTCTCATAACTGATATTATTTTGATATTACTTTGGTTCATACAAATTGTCATGGGTCCGGCTATAATTATCTGCGTAACTGTTTTGACAATATGTTTTGTGGAAACGTAGCTTTGTGGACCCCCTTTTCATGTGAAATAACTGTATTTCTTTCAGAAGAGGAGTTCAAGTACAGTAATAAGAGAGGTGATCCCACTGATATATCACTAAGTAAAATCTGACGTGCAGATATAATGAAAACATGAGGCAGTTTAATAATGAAAAATGTATAGTCCTGAGCTAATGGCTGAAAAATGTTTAGTGAAGGATTACAGTGAAGTAGAAAACCACAAGAAAGAAATTCAGATAGATTAAACATTAGGAATTCATTTGTAAGTCCAGACAATCTATGGGCTGTAATGTACTTTTATGGTACAACAGGATGCAAAGAAATGGTTTTCTGAAAGACTTATTATCCTTCCTTTTAGGACTTCTGTAGTCTTCATCGAGCACTATGAATCTGCCTTTGAAACTCCTATCTAGCCTCAGGGTCCTTTGGTGCCATACCCACTGAGAGACGGGCACTGAACCAAAAGACCAAGGCTGAGTGATGGAGGATGCAAGTGCTGGCTACAGGCGGAGGGAGGACTTAGTATCAGTGAAGAAGACTTTGTGGCATCAAATGAATTGAGACCAGACTGAATTGACTCACAGGTGAGTCACGGCACCGAGTAGCACATTAGGACTGGCTGTGAAGGGCTGAGTTAGAGGACTGAAAACATGCTGAATACGTGTCCTATGTGGACAATGAGCAGTGCCTCCACATCCAGAAAACGGGGGACTGCATATACTGGAGAGCTGGAGGGCATCTCAGATCCACACTTATAGCTGGAAAATTTGACTTGCTTTGGTAAGAATTATTGCAGGTGGTTAGAGCGATCCCAGGTATTCAGAGAAGTGTAATGGATAACAAATGTAGATGCTTGTAGCAGAGCCAGAGTCTCATGGATTATGGCTCTCCTCCCAGGGGTTAAATAGGTGTAAGAATTAATTGAGTTATCCAAAGAGTAATTGGTGGCCCAGTATTGCATTAAAAAAAATCCAGAAGTTTAATGTGAAGTGGTGATTGCTACACAATCCCAAGGTGAGGAAAGTTTCCAGTAATCTCTCTCAACTTTTAGATCTTCCAGTATGAAGGCACCTTGGAAAATTTGTTATTTCTATTTTCAGCCTGACAGCATTCTGTTGAATTTCCACCTGGGAGGCATACTCCAAGAACATGCATGCTGGTGGAAGAAAATCAAGATCATTTATGGTTCTTCTATTAAAATGCCTTGTCTGTCACAGGCCAGGCTGCAGGGGATGATGCTGTGGGGCATTGGCTGTTCTTCCTGCGTATCCAGTGGTGCTTACCTGGGAAGTCACTGGAGTTCTCTGTTGTAGCTGTGTGTTTGAACCAAATATATTCAGGATTGTGGTAGACACTTCTTCTGTGTGAAGATTTGCACGAATGCCCTTTTCCTGTGGACATGAAAGCAATCCAACTTTTTCCCATCTCTGAAAAGACGCTTCCCTTTTTTCCATCAACTCACCAACGTGTAAGGGGAGATCTATTTGTGGCATGTCAACAATATTGCTTTTTCAATACCACCAAGTTGCAATTGGCCTTAGCACTCAGAGTAAAAGGACTTTTAGATACACATTACTGCTCTGCTACAAGGAGGAAAAGGTCTTATCAACTGCTTGTGAGAGATACCTTTTTTGTTTATTGAAAATGTTGATTCATCCTCTTTTACCTGTCTACAAGCATTGCCCTTTAGCTTATTGTGTATTTTGGGCTTTTTTAGCACTTCCAGAAAAAGATTCCTTCTTTACCTCAGTCAGCCCTTTTTATCATGCAAAAACAAGTTCTCAGCACTTCTCAGGCAGGGAAGCCCTCAGCTCTTCTTAGCCCATTTTGTGGGATGCTCTGAATAAGGTCCAGTGAGGGCTAGGGGCCAGTGGAACCAGCTCTGGAGGGTTAAGATCAGCTTTTATGTGCAGGAGAGGAGACCTGAGATGCAGGGCCTGTCAGTGAGCCTGCTGTCCCTACCCTTCTTCCTTTGCCTGAGTTGGGGTGTGTTGGCTCCCAGGGCTGGCACAGCTTCAGTTTTCGGGAGGCCAAGCTGAGAGCAGTCTGATGCTCCCCATTTGCTGATTGTGGCTTAAAGCCAGTTCTTCCCCCCACTGAACTCTTCTTCCCGTGCTGGCATTATGATACTATTAAACTGGTAAATTATCTCTAACAAAGTTGCTGCCCATCCCCTGGAGACATCTGGTGCATCTTAACTCACCTGAGTGTCCCCATCAAAGCCTCTAGGTCAAGCACGGTTGGGACCAGCTAGTTCATGCTTTTATCCTCTGGTTTTGTGGTCTGGGATTAACCTTTCTGATGCTTTCTCATTTTATAAAATGGATGCTTTTGCAGGACCTGTCATCTCTAAAGCTTTCAGAACATGCCCACCAATATTTTATCTGGGGAGCACAGTGAGCAGGGGAGATGCATTGCATCACCAAATTTTTGGGAACTTTGTAAACAATTTTCTGTGCAGTTTTCTGCTCAGTTTTCTACTTCAGTTTTCCAGTGTCTCTTTGTGCTTTTGCTTTTTTTTTTTTTTTTTTTTAATTTGTAGGGTTTATTTTAAGCAAACAGCTCCCAGAGCATAAAAATCAACATAAAATCTTTTAAGAGCTAGTTTACATTGACCAGCTGTCACAGAAAGAGAGAGAAATGTGTGGGATAGTGGTGGACAATATGTGTACAGAGGAAGGTAGGCATTTTAGAGTTGTTAAATCCTATTGCTAAGCCCAGGGCTTAACAGGCTTCACATTTTTTGCTCCAGGGTATCATGGTACAGTGAAAGCAAGCTGATGGGCTCCATTAGCATGAATGATAGCTTCCTTCTACACACAAGTCAATTTGCAGGTAAAGTTTTTTTCACACTGTCAAGAGATAAAGAAAGCCTTTCTGAAAATGTCCTGGAGCTGATCTTAGGGCGAGGGAGGGTCTCAGTTCAGTCAAAGCAAATGTTTGCTGACATTGTTCAGCTATTTTGGAAACTGTTAACCGTTGTTTTCAGCCTGACAAAATTAATAAGTGGATTCCCTGAAACAGAACATTAATCTCTGTCATCACCAGCTTCACTTCTTAAAACTTCAGACGTTTTTGTTAAATTCCTACTTTAATTTAAATAATAAAAAGATATCTTCACAAAGCACTATTCACACAATAAATGCTGCATGCACTTTAGATTTTTTTTTTTTAAAGATTAGAGCAGTTTTATATGTTCTCTTTGCAGTCTTTCTCTGGCTTCTTTTGCCACTTGGTTTGGTTGGGTATTTTGCCAACAAATAAAGTGGTAGAGGTGAGAGCACTTTTTTTTTTTAAAAAAAAAAAAGACTGTAAAAAGAAAGCAGACCATGGGTTAGGCTATAGCAATCTAAAGAAGACATTAATAGGGCCAGGCATGGAATACTTAAAGGATTAGATCCCAACACAGCACAAGCATTACTTGAAGCATATTTGTCTGTTAGGAAATACTTGATGTCACTATTTGTACTTTTAAAGATAAATTTCACCTGTATGCTCTAATGCATCAGAAGAGTTAGAGCACACATAAATAGCTGCCTAGAAAGGACACGTGAAAACTCTTAAGTGGCCATGCTGCTGTAAATACAGTGAAGTAAGGCACCTGCATATAATGTGCCCACAATTCTTTAACAAGCTGTGGTTAAAGTAGGTACTGTGGCAAAGATAGAAATGTAAATAAGATAAATTGCAATATGAGCAATCCAGAGAATGAGCGGCAGCACAGCGGTGAATTCTTGTTACATCCCAAGACAGAAAAGAAGAAAAAGGAAAAAAAAAAGTGGCCTGGTCGGAACATTGTGTTTGTGACTGATCTCTACTTGTTTTCCCTCAAAAACTTTCAGGATCCCTTTGGTAGCTTTGTGTTGCTCCTTTCATTGCAGCTCTGCATGGAGCAGTGGATGGTATTGATTTGAGTGAGGAGACTTAGCAGGACTCATGATACTATTACTCAGGCTGTCTGCATCCTTCTGTTTCCTGGGGTTTCACCCCCTAGGGCTTAATGTCATTAAAATTGCTGGAAATACTGCAAATAACAAGCGTAGCAGCACTTTCCAAAGACTGATAAGTTTGTCTGCCAACTTCTACAGGTCAGAGTGAAATTTTGGCCCCATGAAATCAGTGCTAACATCCTGCTAACTTCAAGAAGGTAAGAATTTTAGTTTTCATATTTATTGTTCTGTTAGAGCATGCCATTGCTGCCCATTCATGCTCCTTCATTTTCCATTTCATTACTGAAAGGAAACCCAGCCCTGGTTCATAAGGTACCAGGAACTAGAAGTGTACAAGGAAATTGGCAGGAACTGACTTTTGGTTTATGGGCAGACGGTCTGCATTTGTAATGAAGCTTGTTATAAGAACCTCCATGGCTTTATAAAAGTTCTGTTCTCTCTCCAAGGACATCACGGGTCTCTCTCATTTATGGGCATGGTGCAGCATGCCTTGTTCACTCAGTAATGTTTGCCATAGCCAGACATAACCTTTAATATTCATTTATTTGTGGGAGATAATACAACATGCGCCACTGTGGATTACTAAAGGAGGAGAGTTCTGATGAACAGTATTTCTGAAGTAAGTGTTTGCTTACATCTCTGACCTGCAAATTGCTGGAGGCTAGGAGAGTGTGGTTGTTGGGAAAGTGTACCAGGAAAACATTGCTGTACTTTTCCTTGTTTTGTACTCCTTCAAAATTATCTGCTTTTGGCCACTGTCCCCATGTTTTTCTCCCCTTTAGGTATGGGAGGCAGCCCATCCCTAACAGAGACTAAAACACAAAAACAAAACAAGAAAAAAAGAAGAAAAAAAAAGAAAAGAAAAAAAAAAAAGAGAATAGGTGAAGAGAATACATTGGAGAGGAAAAAAAAACAAGTGATCACAGGTGAGAAAAATGATAAAAGGTAGATATAGTGGAGAGTCAATAGGTTAAAAATAGGGAACCAGAAGGGGATGCTTGGCAGAGCACCCCAGCTGCACCCACCTCTCCCTTGAGGCACCCAAGTACCTGCTGGATGCTGACCTGTGGTACCCTGCAAGGAGACATGGCAGGGCCAGGCAGTGGAAACAGGACTTACTGTCTCTGCCTACCAAGCTACCAGGGACGCCAAATTAGCTCAGAATGCATGCTGGGCCTTCAATGCTCCTTATATTCTCCTGGTGGAGAGAGCTCTTAGCACATTGTGTCTGAGTGGGGTGGGTTGATGAGGCAATGGAATGAGAGGGCAAGAGCTCATAAAGGTGTTGCCAAGATGTGGTGTGGAGGTGGACACTCTGGGTACCGTGGTGTCTTCTAGAGCCATCTGCAAGGAGGCACCTGGCAGGGCCTGCAAACTTAGCTGAGGTAAGAGAAGACTGCAGGACTTATGGAGGTCTCAGAGGACTGTGGGGTTTAAGCAGGACCTGTAGCCCTGGAGCAGATGGGAACAAGGACAAAGCAGTAAGGGCATTCAGTGAGCTGGGCAAGTAGCATGGGATCCATCTGGCATTGCTGACTTAGAGTAGAGCTTCCAGGTTGTGAGGAAGTCCTCAGAGTTTGGACAGGTCTCATATAAGGCATCTCAAGTTGATGGTAAAGAGTTGTTATCTGTTTTGGAGCCAATGTAGATGGTGGGGGAAAGCACATATCACCTTGCTCCAAGCTGAACTACCCATGTTGTAGGCAAGTCACATCTACGTGAGTGGGACATGGGATATTGCTGGAGCTGAAAGACAAGACTGGGAGGGTTGACTTTTCCCTTTTCCCTTCCATCTTTAGCTCTATATAGGAGATGCAGTGCAGAGTAGAAGGAGCGGTGGGCAAGCTCTCAAGATGATCTGAGGGCCAGCCTACACCAAGCTTAAAGTCTGTGTGGTTATGGGGTGCAGCTGTGGGCACATCAGACCCTTGATGCTGCCAAGCGGAATATGGTGGTGACAGTTTGGGAGGTAGCGTCAGTTTTCGCCTGCTACTGCTCTGTTTCTCCTGGTCCGTGCAAAGGAAGAGAAGGCAGGGAAGGAGCTGCAGAACTGTGAGCTGCTCCAGCCAGCATGTCTAGGCCCTTATCCTATTTGGAGAAGACGAGGCAGGATGGGGAGGGTGACATTATTTTGGCCCCGTGCTGTAGACCCACACTTCTCTTAATCTATTTTAATTTGCTTGCTAAGTGCTGAGCAGTTTGAAGACCTTTTCTGTGCATTGTGAGCTTTCTGACACAGCAATGAAACTGGGAAGAGAAAGGAAAAAACACATTCCCCCCCCACCCCGGCCCTGCAAAAAAAAAAATAGTAATAATAATTAAAAGACAAAAAAAAAAAAAGACTGCAATAGAGGAGATGTGGGAGGTTTGTAATTCATCAAGAATTATCTGCTGAATAAGGAGTAGGAATCAAGAAGGAGTCACGTTATGTACAGCAAGCTGATGGTAGACTGGAATGCTTTGAAAGAACTGAGGCTGCCAGCAGCGTAAATTGCTCGGGTAGGAGACTCATAGCACTAATCTTCTGCAGCCCTGTCTTTCAAGCAGTTTTGCATCATTCTGAGGCAGGGATTAGGAATGCGTTCTTATTTCTAGTGCCTTTCACAGCACCACTCCACATCCCAGGAGAGCAGATTAGTCCGCATGCAACATTCTCTGTTTCCAAAACGTAGAGGGACTACGGAACAGCAAAACCAGATGGGGCTGATAGGGGATATAACAATCATAATGAGTGAAAAATGGACTCAAAGAGAACTTTGTCAAAGGTTAGAATGGTGCCGGTGCCAGATTGTGTCCAGTTTGTCATGATTTTCTAGGTGACATCCTAGGGAACTTCTGTCCTTTAGGACTCCTGGAAGTCCTGCTTTACATTTGATCCATCATAGCTTCTCCTTTCGTAAACACAAAGTAGTGGTTCAAGAGATTTTGCCAGCCTAAGCATATTTTTTTTTCTTTTTTTTTTTCTTTTTTTTTTTTATATCAGTGTTTAATGGGAAGAAATAATTCAGCAGAGAAAGAGAACATGGGAAGAGTGAGACTGAGAGTGTTTAGGAAAAAGTTGAGCGACTTAGACACTACCCTTTCTGATCTGTCCCATTTGAACTCTGAGGCACTTACTGTGTCTTGTGTAAGAAACTTATTCTCAGCACCAACTTCCTGGAAAAAAATAATAGCATTCTGCACTAAGAAAGCATACATATCATGCTTAAGACTGAAGCTGGCATTGATAGTGTGAGAAAAATCTCAATTAATTTTCTTCAGACAGGATCTTAGTTTCTCACAATAGCATTAGAGAAGATCTCTTTAATATATATTTTTTTTTCTGAGTAATTTGTGAAATTTACTTATAACTTTTGAAAATGAGGTAGTGTCCATTTTGGGAAGAAATGCTTGCTCAGATGCAAGCTTCTGACTGCCTGTCAAAGGTTAATTTTCAGGGTTAGTGGGGATTCTCTCTAGCCAAGCCTGGGACAAGGATGTAGTCAACCTTCCTCAGATGCAAGTGGCTCTGTTTTCTGCTGCAATCCCATGGAGTAGACAGTGGAAGGTCCACACTGTCAGAAGGAAAAGCTACGGAAAAGATGGACAGCTATATACTGGCAGAAGTCCCCTTTTGAGGGTCTTTCCGAAGGTCCTTACAAGTGCCATAGACATTGAGTCATTGACCTAATGGCTAGCTGCTGCTGAATTCAAAGCTGTAATGGGTCCATCTTCCTCCATTCTCTACAGCTCCTTCTATCCTCTCCTCTTCCCCAGGCCCTGGGTACATGGTTCCTTGCAGCAAAACCAGAGTTAGATGGGCTCAGCTTCCCCATCAGGGTCGCTGCTTCCGAAAGTACCGATTTGTGAGGAATTACACTACAGCCACTGATGCTGGAGGGAGGTCATTGCTCTCCCCACCCACCACACCAGGCTGATTGAAGAGCTTGACATCCTGCAAAAGGAAAATCCCTGCACTGAATAATATTTAATTCACTAGCATATCTGTTGCTATTATCTTTCAGCTATTATTCAGCTATTACCTTTCCGCGTAGGATTTTGGATTGGAGACTTCACAGTCCGGGTTACAGGTCCCAGGCATCACCAGAATGCATCTGGTATGTCTTCTGGGGGTTTGTACTTCTCCTGCAACTCTTGCATAGACAGTACACTTACACCAAAGCCACAGAAGTAGCCATCTCTCCACCCATTTCTCTCTGTTGAGTGGAGATACCTCAGTGAGTTGCACCATCCATACTCATGCCTAGCAGAAGGATGTTCCGAAACAGTCATCATCAGTGATCCTACTTGTTCTAACCCCAAGTCCAAAGCAAGCTGCCACTCACCTAGTTGTGGCCGCTCATCAGAATCCTGTTCACCTGCACCGAGTGATCCTTGAACTCTTGCTGTTTTTCTCAAGTTATTCAAATGAGATGCTTGGAATGGATAATGGGAGTTTTCCTCTCCCCCACACAGGTTCTCAGCAATTTAAATTTCAGCTGAAGAGGAAGTTATTAAAATGTGAAGATTAGAAGTGACCTAATTCTTACAGGGAAATTTAAACAAAGGTCTGAAACTTTGCCCATTCTGCACAGTTAAGATTTAATAAATAATCAGATGCTTATGTGACATGAGGACATATGTGCCCTTGGACTGAGAAACAGAACCGCATTTGAAATTAAATCTGTCAACTGCTATAAACATGATTTAAATGATGAAATTCAGTGTCTTCTCCAAGAAACTTTTGGAAGAAAATGAGACCATGTAAAGATGTTTGTTTAAGGCTCCTCAGACTTACCTTATCCTTTCTCTGAAGTATTTTCTTCTTTGAAATTTATAAATATAACAAACATATATTATTAAGGTTCATCTGCATGCACATTGAATAGAGAATGTAGTCCAAATACATCTTAATTAAATAATAAAAAAAAAGCACTAAAAATACTGTTTTAAGTTCTCTTCATCTTTCTTCCCCAGCCTCTCAGACAACTTGATGTGAGAAAATAGCATTTACAGACTGCTCTGCCTTTGCAGAGATCTTTGCTTGGATCTTTGGCTTCAAATCAACAAAAAGAAAAACCAAGCAAACAAATAAGCTCAGTCAGTCTGTCTGATTATCTAGGCACCTATCTGGGTTTTATAATCTTGCTGTCTTCATTGTTCGTATCTGACTATGCTCTACATAAAATCAGCAGTGACAGCACAGTCTACTGAATTCACCCTTTTCAGATACAGACTCAAAGTGATATTTTGGATTTTCATCTTCCCATGACTTCACTAGCAATTTTCCCTCTCTCTTTCTTTCTTTGTTTTTTCTTTTTTTCTCTCTCACACTTTGGAGAGCAAAGGT
Organism: Anser cygnoides; assembly: GCF_040182565.1. Classification (NCBI taxonomy): domain Eukaryota; kingdom Metazoa; phylum Chordata; class Aves; order Anseriformes; family Anatidae; genus Anser; species Anser cygnoides. The sequence goes on from NC_089875.1 coordinate 75,034,219, forward strand.
AGGCTAATGGAATACAGAAAGATATTCATTCCAAATCATTTTTTTTTTCTGGTGTGAAGAGTGATTTTACAGCATTTCCTAAAGACAGACAAGATCTAGACTCAGCTGATTTCCTCTAGAAGCACCGTGCTCGGTGGGCCCCCAGGCAGGGCTTGCATCACCTCCTGTTCCCACCACATTGCCCAGCCTCTGTCTCCTCTCTGCCACAGGCCCCCAGTTGGGCAATGTCACATGCTGAGATACCACTTAGAAAATTATAAAGTTGTCCTCTCTTCTTACATATACTTAAGATAATTCATTAGGTTAAATAGGTAGTTGGAAGTGATACAGTATACCTGTAAACTTACAGTTATTCAAATACCTTTCACCCTCTTAGAAACCTGCTGAAACCATTTAAACCTGAAATTACTAACTTGGAGTCTTTTTAGAATAAAATGACAAACAATTTCTGTTTCAGCTTAAATAAAGTCTTCAGTCATTTCTCAATATGTCTAATCTAGCTCAGGGTTAAATAAGTTAAATTCTACAGAAACCAACTACATTAAAAAAATAATCTCGATTCATTGTTCTGGTAAATCAGAATGATTCATATTCCTTATGAGCAGTCTTAATATGCGTTTAAAGTAAGTTACCAGCAACACATTCAAAGTATTTCACAAGGAAGCATGGGAACATTAGGATTCTTCTATTCCTACAGGTATTATCTCCAGCAAGAGAAACAAGTCCCTGTACAGGAGATTAAAAGTCTCCTTTTCCTTTAATGAAGCCTGTTGCTATTATCCCTTTACCTCTGCGACAATAATTTTATCTTTGCTTGTTTAGGATGGAGTTATATGATTCTCCTGTGGGCCACTTTCATCACCATCTGGTAATTATTTCAGCTGTGCTTAGGCACTTACACAGGATGGATATCTACATAGCTTGCATTTCTTCTCTCTTGCACACACTGCTGAGCGAAGCACAAACACAAATAACTTTAAAGATCTGATCTGACAGGCCCAATCCAATAAAGAGCACAGTTGCCCACAGGTTAAATGGCACGACACCCGCTGATGTCTGACTTCCCAAACAGAGCCCCAAACTGTGGGTGAAGGCTTTTAGCTGGCTGTTGAGTCTTTGGGGAAGATATGACATCTCAGAATAGGTTCCAAGATGCACTGACCTGCCTATTGCTGATACCCTGTACACAGCTGCCTGGAGTCAACCGAGGAGACATCTTGTACATCATGGTTTCTGGTCCTCCAGCTTGGTCCTCTGGTTGTGGAGGTGTCTGGCTCCCCCTGCTCTGGATCTGGCACTGTGTAAGGTGTAAACCGTCCTGTGATGGCTCTAACAGCTGACCAAAGACAGCTCTTTTGTTCTGAAATTCTGCATGAGGGATGAGATGCTGCGTGTCAGTGTTGAGTGTAGCTGTAAGGACCCTCTTCCTTACGTCTTCTTTATATCCTTCTCTATCAGTGATCATGAAACAGTCCTGGGAGCAGGGGCAAAAACCCACGTCTCCTCCCTCCTGACTCTAAGGATCAATGCTGTTCTCCCTTCTACTTGGGAAATCCCCAGACCTTACCTGCACTGTGATGGCTTCCAGGCACCTGAGTAGCTAGGATGACAGAGATATGTTTTAATCCCTTCCAGCAGAGCTAAAATGAACGTGGTTCTGTTCTTTGACTGAAGCTATTACACAGAATTGGGTGGAAGTGGAGGCAGAGTCCCATCTCCATAGCAAACACATCCCAAAAGGCTCCGACTTCCCTTTCCAGGCACGGGTCACTCCTGTAGCCCATCCATGAGCAGTTGACTTGGCTCATATCGGCTGTGCTGCAGGCACAAGGCCACCCAGCTTTCATTGTCAGGACAACCCTGGCATTGCACAGAGTCCTGGAGTTAAATGCCTCCAAGGTTTTGACCGGCAAAGCCCTTCCAGGGTTTTGATGGCAGCTGAACAGAAGTTTGTGGTTAGTCTTGGATGTGGGCTACGGCTTCAGGAGGACAGGAGCCAACATAACAGCTCAGGGCCACTGCTGGAGAAGGTCCTAATCAGACCGTCCCCATGCCCACTACTTCCCATCTACACCCGTATGCTTCTTCCTATGATTTTGTGCTGTTCATCAGACTCTCTGAACCGATACGACTTCTAGCCTAGCAGAAATTTTAGCTTGCAGGAGTAGCAGAAGCTGGTTGGGGCAGGACTAGGCAGCCTACCAGAGGACGGAGGAATGAGAGTGCTGTGAGCCATGGCCCACGTGGGGCTGCTGGCCGACAGCTCGGCTCGCAGCTGGAGGACTGGCTGAACTAGCGACTTCAGTTCCATCTCCATCCCCTGTTGTCCATTAAAGGCTTTTTGAATCTGGTTCAAGGTTCATTAAAAAAAAAAGAGTTGAAAATGGAACAGGGGTCCAACCCATGTAGTGCCCAAAGCATTTTATCTTGAATTATCTTCCTGTCTAGCCGTTCTGGAGACCCAGGCTGACTGAGGGCTGATGGAGTCTTCATCAATGTCTGGATTTTGAGAGTCAAATTCCCATTTGATAGAGATCAACATTGTTCTGTGTTGTGTGATTAACCTCCCCCATCATAAATGGGCTGTGATGATATGTACTAGCTGAGAATCTGCTTTTTATTCCTCTCTCAAGTTACATGGAAAAGTAAATTTGGTAATAACATCATCGTTCCTAGAATATAAGAGTGCATCTCACAGCTGGTAACCTCTGCTGGGGAAAGAAAAGGAATAGGACAGTGTGCGAGTCAGGACTGAAGAGACCTGGCAGGACTGGGGCAGCTGGAACAACTTACAAAGCATCTGCAGACGCACCACATATGTGGACCAGCACTCAGAAAAAAACAAGGTTGTTAATATCCTATACTGAGAGATAATTTAAAAGCCTCGCCATAAAGAGAAAAGTATTATCCTCAGAGCAGGAAAAGGTATTCCCAACTCTGTTAGTCTCTGCTCTTCTTGCTCAGATGCTGATCCCATGGCATGTCTCAAGCTCAAGTGTCGTGGAAGTGATTACGTGTGAATGTACCTTTTAGATCCGTCCTTATTCAGGGCCCCCGCTCCACCATGTGTGTCTGGAGCCACAATTAGCCTCCTACTTATGCAGAGGTTAAAATCTGGCCCTTAACCTCTTTCCATTTTAGTTAATCTTCCTGTGAAATGGGTTTAACAAATATAACTGGGATGTTATTTATATTAATACTTTTAATAACTTGATGAACTAATGTAAACAGGTACCTGTTATTAGCTTAAGTGCATTTATTTAACCCACCTTTTTTTTTCCCAAGGAGTTTTTCACTTTGGAAATGTAACTGCATTGTCAGGTTGTCAAATCCTCAGTATCAAACAAGATTTCCCAGTTAGTAAGAAGCCTGATGCCATAAAAAGAATTTAGTGTTTCAGGTCAGTGTGTCAGGACATAAGAGAATTAATGTTAGTACAAGGCTTCCTCGACAAGCTCTTTTAACTGCAAGACTTAATTGCTTAAAGAGTTTGCACTTGCAAACTAGAGTGTAAGTAGCAAGAACTTACAGCAAGAATGAATTGTCTCATTTGCCTTATGTTCTTGTACGTGTAAGGTTAGAGTGATTACAACATTGCAGTATTTTCACTTCCTTCTATGAGCACTTCTGGCTTCCTGCTTTTCAGCTGGTGGTCCACAGACCACTAGAGATCCCCAGACGTCTTCTCTGGGGGTCCGTGGGAGATAAGAGACAAACACCCAGTTGTGGCAGAATTTAAATTTGCTGCACGGGGATGCACTCTGCATCTTCTACGTGCGCGTCTTTTTCAGAAAAAATATAATGATATAAGGTTTATAGTGTAAAAGGACAAAAATGTATGAATTAGAGGCTAACATGAAGAAACAGTGCTCATACTCTGAAAGTAAAACAATAAACACAATACCATAACACAGGCTATTATTGTCACATTTGACTCCAAATGAAAGTAGCTTTGCGGTAAGTACGTGACACTTCTTACCAGTTCTGACGGCAAATTAATAATGTCTCCAGGAAGAAGAAGGGCTTCACTGCACTTGCAGCATTTAACAATCAGGTTGGCAAAAGAGAATTATTTGAAATCACCTTGCTACGACATGAGGCCTTGTCCAGAACAGAGTCACTACCTCATCTCTGGCTGAGAGCACTGGGTTGAATTATCAAAAGTTCAGAAAAGCAGCAATTTCCACAGGAAATTACATTGGAAATAGCCCACATAAAACATTGGCCGTGGCTACCAGGGCTAAAATCTTTCAGGGCATTTCCTTGTTTCTGAGCACAAGAGAAGTGGTTCAGATGTAAACCCAGCTCCATCTGCCTTTTGGGAAGGTACTGGTGTGTTTTAGCATGGCTCAGCTTCACTGTTGTCTACCTGCTGTGGGATTGGATCATGTGGTAGTTAAACATTGCCATGCTGTAGGGAAGCATGGAAGAAAAACCACCAAAAGGTCATCTGGGAAAGAAACCAAAGCTGAGTTCACTTTAGAAAGTCATTAGAAAGCAAATGAGGACACTAAACGGATGCAAGGGTGGGGGGAAAAAAAAGCGGAAGGATGATCTTGAAGAGCAAGCAGTGGAATTAGGACATTCTCCAGATGGACTTTGCAAGGATTAGGCCCTAAGGCCATAGTTAGCTAGACTGGCCTTGGAGGCTAAGCTTTCTCAGTAAGCTACTAGTACTTTTCCCCCTTAGGAATGTCTATCAGTTCTTTTTTTAGGTGACTGAAGTTATTTAAAGTTTTGGTGTTTATGATATGTCACATGTTAATGAACTGATTATTTAAGAACAAGCTGCAATATAAGGTCAGTTTTGAATTCAAGTGCTATATTCAATCAGAGCAATGGGAGAAGAGAAGTGTATTCCATTCGGATCTGAAGTTGGTAATCTTTTGGTGCTGCTCCTTGCCAGAGTGTGAACACGGGGAGCAACAGGCACGTGAGGAGACTGCTGTCTGGAGGATTGAAAGGCCCTGCTAGAAATGGACATTTAAAAACCCAGACGGTTCTGCACCCCATAATGGTTTCACAAGCATAGGCTGACAGTTGATCTTGTTGTCCCCCAATTTATAGCTTCAAACCAAACAGTTTAACAAAGGAAACAAAAGAAATAGTTTATTGGCATTATTAGAGGCTCCAGCTATTGATATGCAATGACACTGGTCACAGTGTAATTGAAACAATTCTCCTACAGCCAGCAAGGGGCCATTAGACCCTAATTAGAATTGGGTTCTATTTTCTGTTCCATCTAAATTTTAAGATTTACAAAGAAGCCACTTAAAAAAAAAGGCCTTTCTCCCATGTCCTTAGAGAGTATTTTACGGAGAGTGTTTTGTTTAGCAAAGGCCTGCTAGTTCTCATTTTTTGAAAGGAAAATTCTGTTGTAGAGCGACCCTAAACTTTGCATACATCTCCACTCATAAGAAATGGCATAGGAAAATTACCATAAATAAATATGTTTTTGACTTGGAAGTGGTGGTGTAACAGTTATTTCAATATTTGGGGGAAGTACAGAAAAAGATCTATTTTTTTTCTTTTCTTTTTTTTTTTTTCTTTTTTCAAAAAGC